>NC_082729.1:4867966-5210709 GCF_030144855.1 Hypanus sabinus
TTCTGCGTGTGCGAGAGAGTGAGAGTTCTGCGTGTGCGAGAGAGTGAGAGAGTTCTGCGTGTGCGAGAGCGAGTGAGAGTGAGAGAGTTCTGCGTGTGCGAGAGAGTGAGAGAGTTCTGCGAGTGCGAGAGTGAGAGAGAGTGAGAGAGTTCTGCGAGTGCGAGAGAGAGTGAGAGAGTTCTACGAGTGCGAGAGAGTGAGAGAGTTCTGCGAGTGCGAGAGAGAGTGAGAGAGTTCTGCGAGTGCGAGAGAGAGTGAGAGAGTTCTAGCGAGTGCGAGAGAGAGTGAGAGAGTTCTACGAGTGCGAGAGAGAGTGAGAGAGTTCTGCGAGTGCGAGAGAGAGTGAGAGAGTTCTGCGAGTGCGAGAGAGAGTGAGAGAGTTCTACGAGTGCGAGAGAGAGTGAGAGAGTTCTACGAGTGCGAGAGAGAGTGAGAGAGTTCTGCGAGTGCGAGAGAGAGTGAGAGAGTTCTGCGAGTGCGAGAGAGTGAGCGAGAGAGTGAGAGAGTTCGGCATGTGCGAGAGAGAGTGAGGGAGAGAGTGAGAGAGTTCTGCGTGTGCGAGAGAGTGAGAGAGTTCTGCGTGTGCGAGAGAGTGAGAGAGTTCTGCGTGTGCGAGAGAGTGAGAGAGTTCTGCGTGTGCGAGAGAGTGAGAGAGTTCTGCGTGTGCGAGAGAGTGAGAGAGTTCTGCGTGTGCGAGAGAGTGAGAGAGTTCTGCGTGTGCGAGAGAGTGAGAGAGTTCTGCGTGTGCGAGAGAGTGAGAGAGTTCTGCGTGTGCGAGAGAGTGAGAGAGTTCTGCGTGTGCGAGAGAGTGAGAGAGTTCTGCGTGTGCGAGAGAGTGAGAGAGTTCTGCGTGTGCGAGAGAGTGAGAGAGTTCTGCGTGTGCGAGAGAGTGAGAGAGTTCTGCGTGTGCGAGAGAGTGAGAGAGTTCTGCGTGTGCGAGAGAGTGAGAGAGTTCTGCGTGTGCGAGAGAGTGAGAGAGTTCTGCGTGTGCGAGAGAGTGAGAGAGTTCTGCGTGTGCGAGAGAGAGAGAGAGTTCTGCGTGTGCGAGAGAGAGTGAGTTCTGCGTGTGCGAGAGCGAGTGAGAGAGTTCTGCGAGTGCGAGTGTGAGAGAGTTCTGCGAGTGCGAGAGAGAGTGAGAGAGTTCTACGAGTGCGAGAGAGAGTGAGAGAGTTCTACGAGTGCGAGAGAGAGTGAGAGAGTTCTGCGAGTGCGAGAGAGAGTGAGAGAGTTCTGCGAGTGCGCGAGAGAGTGAGAGAGTTCTGCGAGTGCGAGAGAGAGTGAGCGAGAGAGTGAGAGAGTTCTGCGTGTGTGAGAGAGAGTGAGAGAGTTCTGCGTGTGCGAGAGAGAGTGAGGGAGAGAGTGAGAGAGTTCTGCGTGTGTGAGAGAGAGTGAGAGAGAGAGTGAGAGAGTTCTGCGTGTGCGAGAGAGTGAGAGTTCTGCATGTGTGAGAGAGAGTGAGAAAGAGAGAGAGTGTGTTCTGCATGTGCTAGAGAGAGAGAGTTCTGCGAGTGCGAGGGAGAGTGACAGAGAGAGAGTGAGAGAGTTCTGCGAGTGCGAGAGAGAGTGAGCGAGTTCTGCGTGTGCGAGAGAGTGAGGGAGAGAGGGAGAGAGTGAGAGAGTTCTGCGAGTGCGAGAGAGAGTGAGAGAGTTCTGCGTGTGCGAGAGAGAGTGAGAGAGTTCTGCGTGTGCGAGAGAGAGTGAGAGAGTTCTGCGTGTGCGAGAGAGAGTGAGAGAGTTCTGCGAGTGCGAGAGAGAGTGAGAGAGTTCTGCGAGTGCGAGAGAGAGTGAGAGAGTTCTGCGAGTGCGAGAGGGAGTGAGAGAGTTCTGCGAGTGCGAGAGAGAGTGAGAGAGTTCTGTGAGTGAGAGAGTTCTGCGTGTGCGAGAGAGAGAGTGAGAGAGAGAGTGTGAGAGTTCTGCTGTGTGAGAGAGAGTGAGAAAGAGATAGAGTGAGTTCTGCATGTGCTAGAGAGAGAGAGAGTTCTGCGAGTGCGAGGGAGTGTGACAGAGAGAGAGTGAGAGAGTTCTGCGTGTGCGAGAGAGAGTGAGAGTTCTGCGTGTGCGAGAGAGAGTGAGAGTTCTGCGTGTGCGAGAGAGAGTGAGAGTTCTGCGTGTGCGAGAGAGAGTGAGAGTTCTGCGTGTGCGAGAGAGAGTGAGAGTTCTGCGAGTGCGAGAGAGAGAGTGAGAGAGTTCGGCATGTGCGAGAGAGAGTGAGGGAGAGAGTGAGAGAGTTCTGCGTGTGCGAGAGAGTGAGAGAGTTCTGCGTGTGCGAGAGCTCTGCGTGTGCGAGAGAGAGAGTGCGAGAGCTCTGCGTGTGCGAGAGTTCTACGTGAGCGAGAGAGAGTGAAAGAGTTCTGCGTGTGCAAGAGAGAGTGAGAGTTCTGCGTGTGCGAGAGTGAGAGCGAGAGACTGTGAGAGAGTTCTACGTGTGCGAGAGAGAGTGAGAGAGAGTGAGAGTTCTCCGAGTGAGAGTGAGAGAGAGTGGGAGTGTTCTGCGTGTGCGAGAGAGAGTGAGAGAGTTCTGCGTGTGCGAGAGAGTGAGAGAGAGAGTGAGAGAGCTCTGCGTGTGCGAGAGAGAGTGCGAGAGTTCTATGTGAGCGAGAGAGAGTGAAAGAATTCTGCATGTGCGAGAGAGAGTGAGAGTTCTGCGTGTGCGAGAGAGACTGAGAGAGTTCTGCGTGTGCGAGAGAGAGAGAGAGAGTTCTGCATGTGCGAGAGAGAGTGAGCGAGTTCTGCATGTGCGAGAGAGAGTGCGAGAGTTCTACGTGAGCGAGAGAGAGTGAAAGAATTCTGCATGTGCGAGAGAGTGAGAGTTCTGCGTGTGCGAGAGTGAGAGTGTTCTACGTGTGCGAGAGATAGAAAGTGAGTGAGTTCTGCATGTGCGAGAGAGTGAGAGAGTTCTGCGTGTGCGAGAGAGTGTGAGAGAGTTCTGCGTGTGCGAGAGAGTGTGAGAGTTCTGCGTGTGCGAGAGAGTGTGAGAGTTCTGCGTGTGCGAGAGAGTGTGAGAGTTCTGCGTGTGCGAGAGAGTGTGAGAGTTCTGCGTGTGCGAGTGAGTGTGAGAGATTGTTCTGCTTGTACGAGAGGAGAATGCTATTGTTCTTATTTTTTTGTTACTTGTTTTTAGTTGAAGGGATGTGTTTGCATGTACGAGAGAGAGAGTTCTGCATGCTAGAGAGAGTGAGAGAGAGAGTGCGAGATTCCACGTGCGAGAGAGTGTGCGAGAGTTCTGCATGTGCGAGAGAGAGTGAGAGTTCTGCGTCTGTGAGAGTGAGAGAGAGTTCTGCGTGTGTGAGAGAGAGTGAGCGAGAGAGAGAGAGCTCTGCGTGTGCAAGAGAGAGAGAGTGAGAGAGTTCTGCGTGTGCGAGAGAGAGATTTAGAGAGTTCTGCGTGTGCGAGAGAGAGATTTAGAGAGTTCTGCGTGTGCGAGAGAGAGATTTAGAGAGTTCTGCGTGTGCGAGAGAGAGATTTAGAGAGTTCTGCGTGTGCGAGAGAGAGATTTAGAGAGTTTTGCGTGTGCGAGAGAGAGATTTAGAGAGTTCTGCGTGTGCGAGAGAGAGATTTAGAGAGTTCTGCGTGTGCGAGAGAGAGTGAGAGAGTTCTGCGTGTGCGAGAGAGAGTGAGTGAGTTCTGCGTGTGCGAGAGAGAGTGAGAGAGTTCTGCGTGTGCGAGAGAGAGTGAGAGAGTTCTGCGTGTGCGAGAGAGAGTGAGAGAGTTCTGCGTGTGCGAGAGAGAGTGAGAGAGTTCTGCGTGTGCGAGAGAGAGTGAGAGAGTTCTGCGTGTGCGAGAGAGTGAGAGAGTTCTGCGTGTGCGAGAGAGTGAGAGAGTTCTGCGTGTGCGAGAGAGTGAGAGAGTTCTGCGTGTGCGAGAGAGTGAGAGAGTTCTGCGTGTGCGAGAGAGTGAGAGAGTTCTGCGTGTGCGAGAGAGTGAGAGAGTTCTGCGTGTGCGAGAGAGTGAGAGAGTTCTGCGTGTGCGAGAGAGTGAGAGAGTTCTGCGTGTGCGAGAGAGTGAGAGAGTTCTGCGTGTGCGAGAGAGTGAGAGAGTTCTGCGTGTGCGAGAGAGTGAGAGAGTTCTGCGTGTGCGAGAGAGTGAGAGAGTTCTGCGTGTGCGAGAGAGTGAGAGAGTTCTGCGTGTGCGAGAGAGAGTGAGTTCTGCGTGTGCGAGAGCGAGTGAGAGAGTTCTGCGAGTGCGAGTGCGAGGGAGTGTGACAGAGAGAGAGTGAGAGAGTTCTGCGTGTGCGAGAGAGAGTGAGAGTTCTGCGTGTGCGAGAGAGAGTGAGAGTTCTGCGTGTGCGAGAGAGAGTGAGAGTTCTGCGTGTGCGAGAGAGAGTGAGAGTTCTGCGTGTGCGAGAGAGAGTGAGAGTTCTGCGTGTGCGAGAGAGAGTGAGAGTTCTGCGTGTGCGAGAGAGAGTGAGAGTTCTGCGAGTGCGAGAGAGAGAGTGAGAGAGTTCGGCATGTGCGAGAGAGAGTGAGGGAGAGAGTGAGAGAGTTCTGCGTGTGCGAGAGAGTGAGAGAGTTCTGCGTGTGCGAGAGAGAGTGAGAGTTCTGCGTGTGCGAGAGAGAGTGAGAGTTCTGCGAGTGCGAGAGAGAGAGTGAGAGAGTTCGGCATGTGCGAGAGAGAGTGAGGGAGAGAGTGAGAGAGTTCTGCGTGTGCGAGAGAGTGAGAGAGTTCTGCGTGTGCGAGAGCTCTGCGTGTGCGAGAGAGAGAGTGCGAGAGCTCTGCGTGTGCGAGAGTTCTACGTGAGCGAGAGAGAGTGAAAGAGTTCTGCGTGTGCAAGAGAGAGTGAGAGTTCTGCGTGTGCGAGAGTGAGAGCGAGAGACTGTGAGAGAGTTCTACGTGTGCGAGAGAGAGTGAGAGAGAGAGTGAGAGAGCTCTGCGTGTGCGAGAGAGAGTGCGAGAGTTCTATGTGAGCGAGAGAGAGTGAAAGAATTCTGCATGTGCGAGAGAGAGTGAGAGTTCTGCGTGTGCGAGAGAGACTGAGAGAGTTCTGCGTGTGCGAGAGAGAGAGAGAGAGTTCTGCATGTGCGAGAGAGAGTGAGAGAGTTCTGCGTGTGCGAGAGAGAGTGAGAGAGTTCTGCGTGTGCGAGAGAGAGTGAGAGAGTTCTGCGTGTGCGAGAGAGAGTGAGAGAGTTCTGCGTGTGCGAGAGAGAGTGAGAGAGTTCTGCGTGTGTGAGAGTTCCTCGTGTGCGAGAGTGAGAAAGAGGGAGAGTGAGTTCTGCGTGTTTGAGAGAGAGTGAGATTTCTGCGTGTGCGAGAGTGAGAGAGTTCTGCGTGTGCGAGAGAGAGTGAGAGTGCGAGAGTTCTGCGTGTGCGAGAGAGAGTGAGAGAGTTCTGCGTGTGCGAGAGTGAGAGAGAGAGTGAGAGTTCTGCGTGTGCGAGAGTGAGAGAGAGTGAACGAGTTCTGCGTGTGCGAGAGAGAGTGCGAGAGTTCTACGTGAGTGAGAGAAAGTGAAAGAATTCTGCATGTGCGAGAGAGAGTGAGATTTCTGCGTGTGCGAGAGTGAGAGAGTTCTGCGTGTGCGAGAGAGAGTGAGAGAGTTCTGCGTGTGCGAGAGTGAGAGAGAGTGAACGAGTTCTGCGTGTGCGAGAGAGAGTGCGAGAGTTCTACGTGAGCGAGAGAAAGTGAAAGAATTCTGCATGTGCGAGAGAGAGTGAGATTTCTGCGTGTGCGAGAGTGAGAGAGTTCTGCGTTTGCGAGAGAGAGTGAGAGTGCGAGAGTTCTGCGTGTGCGAGAGAGAGTGCGAGAGTTCTACGTGAGCGAGAGAAAGTGAAAGAATTCTGCATGTGCGAGAGAGAGTGAGAAAGAGGGAGAATGAGTTCTGCGTGTTTGAGAGAGAGATTTCTGCGTGTGCGAGAGTGAGAGAGTTCTGCGTGTGCGAGAGAGAGTGAGAGTGCGAGAGTTCTGCGTGTGCGAGAGAGAGTGCGAGAGTTCTACGTGAGCGAGAGAAAGTGAAAGAATTCTGCGTGTGCGAGAGAGAGTGAGAAAGAGGGAGAATGAGTTCTGCGTGTTTGAGAGAGAGATTTCTGCGTGTGCGACTGAGAGTGAGCGAGAGAGTGAGAGAGTTCTGCGTGTGCGAGAGAGAGTGAGAGAGTTCTGCGTGTGCGACTGAGAGTGAGCGAGAGAGTGAGAGAGTTCTGCGTGTGCGAGAGAGAGTGAGAGAGTTCTGCGTGTGCGAGAGAGAGTGAGACAGTTCTGCGTGAGCGAGAGAGAGTGAAAGAATTCTGCATGTGCGAGAGAGAGTTCTGCGTGTGCGAGAGTGAGAGCGAGAGAGAGTGAGAGAGTTCTACGAGTGCGAGAGAGAGTGAGAGAGAGAGTGAGAGAGTTCAGCGTGTGCGAGAGAGAGTGAGCGAGAGAGTGAGAGTTCTGCGTGTGCAAGAGAGAGTGAGAGAGTTCTGCGTGTGCAAGAGAGAGTGAGAGAGTGAAAGAGTTCTGCGTGTGTGAGGGAGAGTGCGAGAGTTCTGCATGTGCGAGAGAGAGTACGAGAGTTCTACGTGAGCGAGAGAGAGTGAGAGTTCTGCGTGTGCGAGAGTGAGAGCGAGAGAGAGTGAGAGAGTTCTGCGTGTGCGAGAGAGAGTGAGAGAGTTCTGCGTGTGTGAGAGTTCCTCGTGTGCGAGAGTGAGAAAGAGGGAGAGTGAGTTCTGCGTGTTTGAGAGAGAGTGAGATTTCTGCATGTGCGAGAGTGAGAGAGTTCTGCGTGTGCGAGAGAGAGTGAGAGTGCGAGAGTTCTGCGTGTGCGAGAGAGAGTGAGAGAGTTCTGCGTGTGCGAGAGTGAGAGAGAGAGTGAGAGTTCTGCGTGTGCGAGAGTGAGAGAGAGTGAACGAGTTCTGCGTGTGCGAGAGAGAGTGCGAGAGTTCTACGTGTGTGAGAGAAAGTGAAAGAATTCTGCATGTGCGAGAGAGAGTGAGATTTCTGCGTGTGCGAGAGTGAGAGAGTTCTGCGTGTGTGAGAGAGAGTGAGAGTGCGAGAGTTCTGCGTGTGCGAGAGAGAGTGAGAGAGTTCTGCGTGTGCGAGAGTGAGAGAGAGTGAACGAGTTCTGCGTGTGCGAGAGAGAGTGCGAGAGTTCTACGTGAGTGAGAGAAAGTGAAAGAATTCTGCATGTGCGAGAGAGAGTGAGAGTTCTACGTGTGCGAGAGAGAGAGAGAGAGTTCTGCGTGTGCGAGAGAGAGTGAGAAAGAGGGAGAATGAGTTCTGCGTGTTTGAGAGAGAGATTTCTGCGTGTGCGACTGAGAGTGAGCGAGAGAGTGTGAGAGTTCTGCGTGTGCGAGAGAGAGTGAGAGTTCTGCGTGTGCGAGAGAGAGTGAGACAGTTCTGCGTGAGCGAGAGAGAGTGAAAGAATTCTGCATGTGCGAGAGAGAGTGAGAGTTCTGCGTGTGCGAGAGTGAGAGCGAGAGAGAGTGAGAGAGTTCTACGAGTGCGAGAGAGAGTGAGAGAGAGAGTGAGAGAGTTCAGCGTGTGCGAGAGAGAGTGAGCGAGAGAGTGAGAGAGTTCTGCGTGTGCAAGAGAGAGTGAGAGAGTTCTGCGTGTGCAAGAGAGAGTGAGAGAGTTCTGCGTGTGCAAGAGAGAGTGAGAGAGTTCTGCGTGTGCAAGAGAGAGTGAGAGAGTGAAAGAGTTCTGCGTGTGCGAGGGAGAGTGCGAGAGTTCTGCATGTGCGAGAGAGAGTGCGAGAGTTCTACGTGAGCGAGAGAAAGTGAAAGAATTCTGCATGTGCGAGAGAGAGTGAGAGTTCTACGTGTGCGAGAGAGAGTGAGAGAGTTCAGCGTGTGCGAGAGAGAGTGAGAGAGTTCAGCGTGTGCGAGAGAGAGTGAGAGAGTTCAGCGTGTGCGAGAGAGAGTGAGAGAGTTCAGCGTGTGCGAGAGAGAGTGAGAGAGTTCAGCGTGTGCGAGAGAGAGTGAGAGAGTTCAGCGTGTGCGAGAGAGAGTGAGAGAGAGAGTGAGAGAGTTCTGCGTGTGCGAGAGAGAGTGAGCGAGAGAGTGAGAGAGTTCTGCGTGTGCGAGAGAGAGATTTCGGCGTGTGCGAGAGAGAGTGGGCGAGAGAGTGAGAGAGTTCTTGCGTGTGCGAGAGAGAGAGAGAGAGAGTTCAGCGTGTGCGAGAGAGAGAGAGAGTTCTGCGTGTGCGAGAGAGAGTGAGAAAGAGGGAGAATGAGTTCTGCGTGTTTGAGAGAGAGATTTCTGCGTGTGCGACTGAGAGTGAGCGAGAGAGTGTGAGAGTTCTGCGTGTGCGAGAGAGAGTGAGAGTTCTGCGTGTGCGAGAGAGAGTGAGAGTTCTGCGTGTGCGAGAGAGAGTGAGAGTTCTGCGTGAGCGAGAGAGAGTGAAAGAATTCTGCATGTGCGAGAGAGAGTGAGAGTTCTGCGTGTGCGAGAGTGAGAGCGAGAGAGAGTGAGAGAGTTCTACGAGTGCGAGAGAGAGTGAGAGAGAGAGTGAGAGAGTTCAGCGTGTGCGAGAGAGAGTGAGCGAGAGAGTGAGAGAGTTCTGCGTGTGCAAGAGAGAGTGAGAGAGTTCTGCGTGTGCAAGAGAGAGTGAGAGAGTTCTGCGTGTGCAAGAGAGAGTGAGAGAGTTCTGCGTGTGCAAGAGAGAGTGAGAGAGTTCTGCGTGTGCAAGAGAGAGTGAGAGAGTGAAAGAGTTCTGCGTGTGCGAGGGAGAGTGTGAGAGTTCTGCATGTGCGAGAGAGAGTGCGAGAGTTCTACGTGAGCGAGAGAGAGTGAGAGTTCTGCGTGTGCGAGAGTGAGAGCGAGAGAGAGTGAGAGAGTTCTACGTGTGCGAGAGTGAGAGAAAGAGAGTTCAGCGTGTGCGAGAGAGAGTGAGAGAGAGAGTGAGAGAGTTCTGCGTGTGCGAGAGAGAGTGAGAGTTCTGCTTGTGCGAGAGAGAGTGAGAGAGTTCTGCGTGCGTGAGAGAGAGTGCGAGATTCCACGTGCGAGAGTCGAGAGTTCTGCGTGTGCGAGAGTGCAAGCGTTCTGCGTGTGCGAGAGAGAGTGTGAGAGTTCTGTGTGCATGAGAGAGAGAGAGTGCGAGATTCCACGTGCGAGAGAGTGCGAGAGTTCTGCGTGTGCGAGAGAGAGTGAGAGTTCTGCGTCTGTGAGAGAGTGAGAGAGAGTGCGAGATTCCATGTGCGAGAGAGTGAGTGCGAGAGTTCTGCGTGTGAGAGAGAGAGTGAGATTTCTGCGTCTGTGAGAGAGTGAGAGAGAGTTCTGCGTGTATGAGAGAGAGTGCGAGATTCCACGTGCGAGAGAGAGAGTGCGAGAGTTCTGCGGTTCGGTGCTGGGACTGCAGCTGTTTACAATATACATTAATGATTTAGATGAAGGGATTAAAAGTAACATTAGCAAATTTGCTGATAACACAAAGCTGGGTGGCAGTGTGAAACATCTGGATGATGTTATGAGAATGCAGGGTGACTTGGACAGGTTGGGTGAGTGGGCAAATGTATGGCAGATGCTGTTTAATGTGGATAAATGTGAGGTTATCCACTTTGGTGGCAAGTACAGGAAGGCAGATTACTATCTAAATGGAGTCACGTTAGGAAAAGGGGAAGTACAACGAGATCTAGGTGTTCTTGTACATCAGTCAATGAAAGCAAGCATGCAGGTACAGCAGGCAGTGAAGAAAGCTAATGGCATGCTGGCTTTTATAACAAGAGGAATTGAGTATCGGAGTAAAGAGGTCCTTCTGCAGTTGTACAGGGCCCTGGTGAGACCCCACCTGGAGTATTGTGTGCAGTTTTGGTCTCCAAATTTGAGGAAGGACATTCTTGCTATTGAGGGAGTGCAGCGTAGGTTCACAAGGTTAATTCCCGGAATGGCAGGAATGTCATATGTTGAAAGATTGGAGCGACTGGGCTTGTATACACTGGAATTTAGAAGGATGAGAGGGGATCTGATTGAAACATAAGATTATTAAGGGATTGGACACACTGGAGGCAGGAAGCATGTTCCCGCTGATGAGTGAGTCCAGAACTAGAGGCCACAGTTTAAGAATAAGGGGTAGGCCATTTAGAACGGAGATGCGGAAAAACTTTTTCACCCAGAGAGTGGTGGATATGTGGAATGCTCTGCCCCAGAAGGCAGTGGAGGCCAAGTCTCTGGATGCATTCAAGAGAGAGTTAGATAGAGCTCTTATAGATAGCGGGAGGGGGAGGAGAGAAAGGGAGTGTGCGCGCGGGGGAGGAGAGAGAGGGAGTGCACGCGCGGGGGAGTGTGAGTGCATGTGCGTGAAAGCGTGAGAGTGTGTGCATGCACGCAGGAGGAGTGGGGTTGGGTAAGTTTCATGTCAACATCATTCCTACTCCTTGTACATGGTCAATGATATTTATATGATCATAGAAAGAGATAGATTTAAAATACAACAAGATGTAGAAACTCTGAAGTGGATAAACAAAATCAAGAGCAAAATCATTGCCAACCTGCTCCCAACCCCTTTTATCCTGTGGAGTCTTGCCATTAACCAAGCAATCCATGGATCCCCATTGAGAAGCCCTGAAGGAAATGAATGAATCATGTGTCACCATCTGGCTGTCTTGAGTCTGGTCTGTCTCTCAAGCCAGACTGGAAATGACTAGAAGGGATTTAGAACTCAAGGTACAAAGTACATTTATTATCAAAGTATGTATGCAGTATACAACTGAGATTTGTCTTCTGAAGACAGCCAAGAACGAAGAAACAACTTGGAACCCATTCAGAAAAAAATATCGACCCCCCCCCCCAACACGCAAAAAAAGGAACAAATCACGCAAGTGGCCAAAGAAAACAGTGAAAAACAGAATACAAAACATCAAACCAGTCACTGAACCAGTCCAGGTTCAATTTCACGTTGTGTCCTTGGCGGATTGCAGGCCGCAGATCCAGTCCAAAACTGCACAAAGTAACAGGAGAAACCAGAAACACAGTGTAACATGCACTACAGAGTCCAGTCCGAAACATTGTTGACCAAACCTCGCCCAAGACCCGACACTCCAGCACCATCCCCCGGCGACAGCAAGCGAGAGGGGCAAAAAGACCGATCGGAAGTTGGGGGTCGCCCGTCTTGTAAAGCCACTGCCCAGAGGGAGGCGACGGCATACCACTTCTGCAGAAAAAATTTCCGCGAACCATCATAGTCACGGAAAGACCACGATCGCCCGCGTCGTAAGACACCTCACATTGCAGATGAACGACTACCACCCCAAGGGCCCACGAGTCACAACAGTCCTATCGGTTTTAATGAATCTAATAGAACATGAGTTAATGTAATTGCTATAAAAATAAGAATGAAAAGGCATTTTGCAGGGTTTATTTTTGTAAATATTTTTAATAATGTTGATATGAAAAATGGCCAGCACACCTAACGTGCAATTACCTCTGTTTCTGCTCAGCAGGTGAAAAAGATTGACAGATTACATCCGATTGATTAACTTCTCAAAACGCTACACAACTTATGGAATGGGTCAAGCTTATGTTTGACCGACTTAAGTGCCAGGCCAGTTTGAAAAGGTCAGGGTGCCAGGCCAGAGGAGAGGGATGGACCAGTGTTCAGCTCGTTGCTCTGCAAGGTTTCAGAATCAGAATCAGGTTTAATATCAATGGCTTATGTTGTGAAATTTGTTAACTTTGTGGCAGCACTACAATGTAATACATAATAATAGACAAAAACCTGTGAATTACAGTAATATATATATTAAATAGTTAAATGTAATTAGTGCAAAAATAGACATAAAGTAGTATTGAGGTAGTGTTCATGGGTTCAATGCCCATTCAGAAATCAGTTGGCAGAGAGGGAGAAGCTGTTCCTGAATCAACGAGTGAGGTTTACTCATCTGTGTGCTGAACAGAGGTTGTGGCCTGCAAATAATCGGCTCCCGAATTGGCTGTGATTGACTTTGTGGCTGTGAGCTCACGTTCATGAGCTTCAGTTCTGAATGTTATTTGCTTATTTTTATTGTTTGCATGATTTGTTTTCTTTCTATACATTGGGTGCTTGACGGTCCTTTTTTAATGGGTTCCATTGGGTTTCTTTGTTTTGTGGCTGTCTGTCAGGAGACAAATCTCAAGGTTGTATTTAAGATAAAACTTTATTGATCCCAAAAGAAATTGTTGCAAAGTTGCTCAGTCAGAATATACAGTGCCTATAAAAAATATTCACCCCCCCCTTTAATATGACATCAAAAATCATCACTGGTGCAGCTGGTTTTAGAAGTCACAGAATTAGTTAAATGGAGACCTTTGTGCAGCCAAGCTGTTTCAATTGATTGTAGTAAAAATGCACCCATATCTGGAAGGTCCAGCTGCTGGTGAGTCAGTATCCTGGCAAAAACTGCACCATAAAGACAAAAGACAACTTCAAGCAACTCCACAAAAAGGTTATTGAAAAGCACAAGTCAGGAGCGGGATACAAGAAAATTTCCAAGTCACTGTATATCCCTTGGAGTACAGTTAAGACAATCATCCAGAAATGGAAAGAATATGGCACAGCTGTAAATCTGCCTAGAGTTGGCCTTCTTTAAAAACTGAGTGACTGCAAAAAGGGGACTAGTGAGGGAGGCCACCAAGAGGTCTATGACAACTCTGGAGGAGTTACAAGCTTCAAAGGCTGAGATGGGAGAGACTGCGCATACAGCAACTGTAGCCCTGGTACTTCAGATTCACAGCTTTATGGGACAGTGGCAAAGAGAAAGCCACTGTGGGGAAAAAAAAAACACATACAGGAATTCTCAGCTAGAGTTTTCCAGAAGAGAGACTCTGAAATCACCCGGAGGAAGGTTCTATAGTCTGATGAAACAAAAATTGAGCTTTTTGGCCATCAGACTAAACGGTATGTCTGGCATAAGCCAAACATTGCACGTCATCAAAAAAACACACCATCCTTACCGTGAAGCATGGTGGTGACTGCATCACGCTGTGGGGATGCTTCACTGCAGCAGGCCCTGGAAGGCTGGTGAAGGTAGAGGGTAAAATGAATGCAGCAAAATACAGGGAAATCCTGGAGGAAAACCTAGTGCAGTCTGCAAGAGGACTGTGACTTGGGAGAAGATTTGCTTTCCAGCAAGACAATGACCCCAAGCATAAAGTCAAAGCCACACAGGAATGGCTTTAAAACAACAAAGTTAATGTCCTGGAGTGGCCAAGTCAGAGACCAGACCTCAATCCAATTGAGAACTTGTGGCTGGACTTGAAAAGGGCAGTTCACTCACGATCCCCATGCAATCTGACAGAGCTTGAGCAGTTTTGTAAAAATTGCATTGTCCAGATGTGCAAAGCTGATACAGACCTATTCACACAGACTCAAGGCTGTAATTGCTGCCATAGGTGCATCTACTAAACACTGACTTGAAGGGGTGAATACTTATGCATCAGTTAATTTGTGTTTTATATTTGTAATTAATTTAGGTCACTGTAGAGATCTGTTCTCACTTTGACATGAAAGAGTCTTTTTTTAAAAAAATTGATCAGTGTCAAAAAAAAGCCAAATTAAATCCACTCTGATTCAATGTTGTAAAACAATAAAACATGAAAATTTCAAAGGGGGGGGGGTGAATATATTTAATCAGCACTGTATACTTGAAAATACAAAGTGTAAGCATTTAAGTACAAAAAATACAAAATGTGTGCCAAAAAGTAATAGTGCAAAATACAGATGTACAATTAAGCCATATACTTGCATACTGAAGGAGGAGGGATTGTAGTCTTATAACCACAAGGAGAAAGAATCTCATGTTGTGCTCAGTGGTGCACCTCGGTGGAATCAATCTGTTACTAAAGGTGCTCCTCAGTTTGTCCAGTTTGTCATGGAGGGGGTGAGAGGGTTTGTCCATAAGGCTCCATAGCTTCTGCAACATCCTCCTGTCAGACATGACCATCAGGGGATCCAATTCCACCCCCCAGAAGAGAACCAGCCTTCCTGACGAGCTTAGCATACATACTTTGATAATGAACTTCAAACAAGACCTTGATAAGACCACGTTCAGTGTGTGCATATAGCTCTGGTCAATCTACTTCAACCTGATGCTGGAAGGATGTCATTAAACTGGAGAGAGTGCCAAGGTGATTTAAAGAGATCAACTTTATTTGTCACAAGCACGTCGAAACTTTCCGTCATTTGTGTCAATGACCGACAAGCCGGAGGACGTGCTGGGGTCGGCTCTAGGTGTCAGTATGCTTCTGGTGTCACCGTAACACACCCACAACTTGGTAATCCTAACTAATGATCTTCAGAATGTGAAACGGAATCTGGAGCATCCGGATGAAAGCCGAGCAGTCACAGGGAGAACATACAAACTCCTTACAGTTTTATTAACTTATTTATAGTAATATTTTCTTTTATGTGCTATGTATGATGTATCTTTTGTGGGTGTACTGCGGTCCAAAGGAATGTTGTCTCATTTGGTTGAATGTAGCAACCTTGCACTTAATGTCAGTAAGACCAAAGAAGTGATTGTGGACTTCAGAAAGGGTAAGACAAAGAAAAGCACACCAGTCCTCATCGAGAGAGATCAGAACTGGAAAGAGTGAGCAATTTCAAGTTCCTGGGTGTCAATGTCTCTGAGGATCTAATCTGGACCCAACATATTGTTGCAGCTACTAAGGCAAGACAGCGGCTAGATTTCACAACGAGTTTGAGGTGATTTGGTCTGTCACCAAAGACACTCCCAATTTTCTACAGGCATACTGTGGACAGCAATCTAACTGGCTGCATTTCCATCTGGTATGAGGGGTGAGGGAGCCACTGCACAGGATTGAAATAAACTGCAGAAAGTTGTGAACTTAATCAGCTCCATCATGGGTACAATTCCCCTCACCGCCCAACATCTTCAAAGAGAGATGCCTCAAAAAGGCCGCATCCATTATTAAGGACCCCAGCACCCAGGTCATGTCCACTTCTCATTACTACAATCAGGAAGGAAGTACAGGAGCCTGAAGACCCCTCTTCTCATTACTACCATCAGGGAGGAGGTAGAAGAGCCTGAAGACCCCTCTTCTCATTACTACCATCAGGGAGAGGGTACAGGAACCTGAAGACCCCTCTTCTCATTACTACCATCAGGGAGAGGGTACAGGAACCTGAAGACCCCTCTTCTCATTACTACCATCAGGGAGGAGGTACAGAAGCTTGAAGATGCACACTCAGTGATTCAGGAACAGCTTCTTCCCCTCTGCCATCGGATTTCTGGATGGACATTGAACCCATGAACACAACTTCACTACTTTTTGTAGTACTTATTTAATTGAACTATATTCACACACAGACAAACACCCTGTAATTTACAGTTTTTATTATTATGTCTTGCAAAGTACTGTTGCCGCTTAACAACAAATTTCATGACATATGACGGCGACTAAACTTGATTCTGATTCTGTATTTTTGTACAATCAGATAACAATAAACTTGAACTTGAAATTTTTCCTGGAGCACAGGAAACTGAGGGTTGATTTTAGAGGTTTATAAAGCCATGAGGGGCATCTCTGTCGTGCCACCAAACAAGGGAGACAAGACTGCGGCATCTAACGTTACCAATGTCCAGCAGCGTCTTGCGCTCAGAAGGGAAACATCCAAGACAGTCTCCCGCGGTTACACAGCACCGCACCTTTGCGCACTCACTCGAATGCCTTCGATGCCTGTCTGGGGTGGACCTGCAGTAACCAAAGTTCTCGGAGCCCAGCATTGCGATCATAAAATATTGAGGGCAGTCTTCAGGTTCCTGCACCTTCTCCTTAATGGCTGTAACACAAAAGAGGGTATTTCCAGGATAGAGGGCATCCTTATTGCCTCCTTCTTGAGGCACCTCTTGAGGATGTCCTCAGTGGTGGGGTGGGCCGTAAGGGAGCTGAATGAGTCTACAACCCTCTGCAGTCCTTTGTGATCCTGCACATTGGAGCCCCACTGATCAGATGGTAATGCAGGAATGTTCTCCATCAGACAGCTGTAGAAATTTGAAGTGGTATTTGGTGACATACTGAATCTCCTCAGTCTTCTGGTAACATGGAGCAGGAGGCCCTCCAGGAAATTTTGGCGCATTGGGATGGAGTGGGAAGCCTCTGGCGGAGAGAAACTACGTGGTTCCCAGTTCACTGTGGATCTGTGGTTGGCAGGGAGGGAACTTCTAAAAACTGACTCTCCTGCTAATCTCTCATCAAAGCCACAACATGTCCCCCCAAGGTTACCATCCCCAAAGCACAGATGAAGATAGAGTTACTTCAACAACTGCTTCACAACCTGATAGTAACAGCAACAATACAGATGTAGACCCTCTGCAGAATGAGGATGATGAAACTGAGCCTACAAACAGAATTATCCAAACATTTACCACCATACTAACAGAATGTATTGGCACTGACCCAACAAAAAGATGCTACATACCAAAACAAGTCATGAAAATTTGCAAAAATCGTTAATAGTCTCAACAATATTACCACAATATTTAGGAAAACTTGAAACATTTGAAGAACTACACACAATAGTATACCATGCAGCATTAACAGCAGTGCAGTGCAATGGCTCTAAAATAGAAAGACTCTTAATCAAAATCCAAAACTGGGTAATGAAATGAGAACACTGAATGGCAGAAGAGATTAAGAAACAAAATTGAAACCTTAAGCACAGAAATATCCCACTTAATGGAGTATAAAATGGATAACCCAAGCAAGGAAGTTAAGAGAAAAGCTAAAGAAATACAAGGATACAATCTGTCTGGTTGGGTTGGGTTACGGTAGGACTCAGGTGCAGACCAATGATTTATTAGGGAGCACAAAGGCAACAGTCTTTCAAACACAGGAGGCAGGCACAAATCCAGAATGGCAGGCAGAGGTCTTACCCAGGAAAAGCAGTCCAGCAAGGGCAGACAATCCAGAGCACTCAGGCAAAAATCAGGTTCCAAAACAGACAAAATCCAGGAACACAGAGTCCAGCAAAATCAGTTGGCAGCCATCACAATGGCAGGCTAGAACAACTCAGGTCAGAGCTGGGACAAACTGGCAGAGAATGTGAGTCAAGGCAGGGTTTAAGTGGACCAGGTAATGAGTGAAAACAGAAACAGGTGGGTGCTAGTGAGGAGATAAGTGGGTAATTGGCAAAAGTCCAATAAGGAAGGGGGCTGGGTCAAAACCCACATGGCCAGGTGAAAGAAGGCAGAAATTAAGGGCTGTCGTGGCCCAGAGCTATCAGCAGAGACCCTTCGACCCTGTGTTCAGGCCGGATCCTTAACAATGATCAACCTACAAAAGCATTGTAGAATTTATCGATACATGAAAACAATAGCCTGTGGCGTGCAGAAGTTGACGAAATAGATGCATGAAATGTGCCAGATGAAGAAAGTAGAACTATCAGCTCAGGAACAATGTAGAAGGTTTATACAGGATATTGAAACTAAATTTGACACACCAGAATGTCATAAATCCTAGCACCGATTTACCAACAAACGCAGAAATCATGAAATCTTGGTCTAATATCTGGTCAAACAGGGTGACACATAGTCAAGAAGCAGGCTGGGTTAGGCAAGACAAAGAATACACACAAGAATACTGATGATGGATCTGCTTTCCTGTGACAACGCACCATGTAGATCTGCTCAATGTTGGGGAGAGCTTTACCCATGATGGACGGAGCGTAATCCACAACTTTTTGTTCAGAGGCATTGGTGTTTGCACACCAGGCCGTGATGCCGCCAGTCAATATACACATCTATAGAAGTTAGTCAAAGTTATACATGTCATGCTAAATCTTCGCAAACTCTTAAGAAAGTAGAGGTGCTGCTGTGCTTTCTTTGTAATTGCATCCACGTGCTGGGCCCAGGGCAGGTCCTCTGAAATGAGAACACCGAGGAATTTAAAGTTATTGACCCTCTCTCCCTCTGACCCCCCAACGAGGACTTGCTCATGACCTCCAATTTCCTCCTCCTGAAGTCAATAATCAGCTCCTTGGTCTTGCTGACATTGAGTGAGAGGTTGTTGTGGCACCACTCAGCCAGATTTTCATTTTCCCTTCTACATGCTAATTTGTCACCGCCTTTGATTCGCCCAAAGGCAATGGTGTCATCAGCAAACTTGCAGACGGCATTGGAGCTGTGCTTAACCGCGCGGTAGAGCAGGGGGCGAAGAACTCAGCCTTGTGTGCTGAGGGAGATTGTGGAGGAGATGCTATTGCCAATCTGACTGACTGGGGTCCGCGAGTGAGGAAATCAAGGATCCAATTGCACAAGGAGGTATTGAGGGGATGATAGCGTTGATTGCTAAACTGTGTCAATAAAGAGTGTCCTGATCTACGCACCTTTGCCGTCTGCGCGTTCCGAGGCTGAGTGAAGAGCCGGTGAGACGATGTCTGCTGTAGACCGCTTGTGCCAACAGGCAAACTGGATCCAAGTTGCTTCTCAGGCAAGAGTTAATCAGTTTCATCACCAGCCTCTCAAAACACTTCATCACTGTGGATGTAAGTGCCACTGGGTGATAGTCACACTCTTCTCAGGCCAAACCGTTATTCTGCCTAGTCCCATCAACTCTTCAGGGTGTGTGTAAGGCAAGTGTTTGCAACCAGGGAAGAGTCAGGATGGAAGCTCTGTGGGCTGCAGACGATGGTAACTGAACGAATATGCTTTCCCCAGGCCACAAGACCATAAGATACAAGAGCAGAGTTAGGCCATTTGGCCCATTGAGTCTGCTCTGCCTTTTATCATGGCTGATCCAATTTCCCTCTCAACCCCAATCTTCTGCCTTCTTCCTGATCCCTTTCTGTGTTGACCAGTCAAGAATCTATCAACTTCTGCCTTAAATTTCCATAAAGACTTGGCCTCCACAGCTGAGTCCTCTGGCCTTAGACTCTTCCACCAAAGGAAACTTCCTCCTCACTTGCCTCTATCAAGACCTTTCTCTGTTTGATAGTGTTCAACTCTTCATTCTTCTGAATTCTAGTGAGTACAGGCCCAGAGCCATCAAAAGTTCTGCATATGACAAGGTGATCAATCACTTTTGTGAGCCTCCTTTGAACCCTCACCAATGTCAGCACATCCCTTCTTAGATAAGAGGCCCAAAACTGCTCACAATACTCCAAGTGAGGCCTCACCAGCGTTTTATAAAGCCTCAGCACTACATCCTTGATCTTATACTCTAGTCCTTTTGAAATGAGTGCTAACCAAGTCCTTTGATATTCATTCCACCTTGATTCTCTCACTCTCCAAAGGACTGGGAGCTGATCAATAATTCAAACTGACAACAAATTCACTTTATTAAATACAGGGAAAGCAGATTGTGTGAGAGGTGTTTGTACTGTGTCCTTCACAATGACAGAGAGCTTCAGGCAACACTGCGACATACACAGTTCCGACTCAGAGAGCAGCCAGTTAAGTTGCAAGTTACTAAAAGTGGAAAAGCCTCAATATTAAATAGGACTCGTCTTTCAACCACTGTTTACATTATAAATAGAAAGCAGCACACTCGAGATGTTGGATGAGCTCGGCAGGCGGTATCTTCAGGAATGAATAAACCATCGACCCTTTGGGCCGAGACCCTTCTTCAGGACTGAGAAGGAAGGGGGAAGATGCCAGAATAAAAAGGTGTGGGGGTGGTGGGGGGGGGGGGGAAGGAGGTCAGCTGGAGGGTGATAGGTGAAGCCAGGCGAGTGGGAAAGGTAAAGGGCTGGAGAGGAAGGAATCTGATAGGAAAGGAGAGGGGACCATGGGAGAAAGGGAAGGAAGAGGGGGCTTAGGGGGAGGTGATAGGCAGGTGAGAAGAGGTAAATGACCAGAGTGGGGAGTAGAAGAAGGGGGTGGGGGAAATTTGTTCACTGGAAGGAGAAATCGATAATCATGCAAACAGGTTGGAGGATACCCAGACAGAATATAAGGTGTAGCTCCTCCACTCTGAGGGTGCATCAGTTAATTTGTGTTTTATATTTGTAATTGCGGCCTCAGTGACGGGAACCTCTGACAATGACACGACTCCCGGAGTGGAGGGCAGCAGATTCCCCATGAAGAGACAGAAACAAGAGATTACTCATAAGGATACCGACAGATCCTCCATGAACCACACTGCGAGACAGATCATTCTCTCCAAAGCAAGGACCCTGCTAAGGCACTAACGAGAGTCCCCCTTAAACAGTCATAGAATGCAGAAAAGCCGCGCTGGTCACAATTCATCAGAAAGCACAAAGGCTTAACAACTCTTGTTAAGACTGCAATTAGTAAATGCAGTTGCCTGAGAAACCCGGAAGCCCAATGCTCTCCGGCGAGCCAGAAGCCCGCAGGGCCACGACAGTTCTCTACTTTGCTGGGGTCATCTACTGTATCCAGATCTCCCGGTGTGGCCTCCTGTGTCTCAGCCAGACGCAACGCAGATTGGGAGACGGCTTCACCGAGCACTTCCGCGTCGTCTCCCGCAAAAAAAAAAATCAGATCTCCCAGTGGCTATCCGTTTCAATTCTACTTCACATTCCCATTCCTAAACGTCATTCCATGGCCTCCTCCACTGCCAAGATGGGGCCACACTCAGGTTGGAGGAGCGACACCTTATATTCCGTCTGGGTGGTCTCCAACCTGTTGGCATGGATCTCGAACTTCCAGTAATGGCCCCTCCCTTCTCCTTCACCATTCCCATTTGCCTCTCTCACCTGATCTCCTTACTTTTCCATCACATCCCTCTGGTGCTGCTCCTGCTTTCTTTCTTCCATGGTCTTCTATTCTCTCCTATCAGATTCCCTCTCCTCCAGCCCTTTACCTCTTTCACCAATCAACTTCCCAGCTCTTTACTTCACCCTCTCCCCCCCCTCCCGGTTTCCCCTATCACCTGCCACCTTGTACCTCTTCCTCTCCTCCCCCACCCTCTTCTCCTGACTTCTCTCCTCCCTCTCCAGCACTGACGAAGGGTCTCGGCCAGAAACGTCGACTCTTTCCCACAGGTGCTGCCTGGCCTGCTGAGTTCCTCCAGCATTTTGTGTGTGGGGCTCTCTATTTCTTTACATCGGTCGAACGTTGTTTGTTGTTCAGTCGCGTCTTGCGCCCACACACAATGTGTAAATGCACGTGGCGAATAAAGTTGATCCTTCATCCTTGACGCGTCACACACATCACTTTCACTGGTAGTTTGGGACAAACTCTCGCTCACTGTGGACGGACTGTCAATTTGAAGATTGTTCCACTGTCCCTTGAAATTACACTTCTCTGCCAGACTTCCTCCAACAGTACACTCCCTGAGCAAACTGTACCTAGCAATCTAATATTTACAATGTACTATGAACATAATTTTATATTAATGTCAGGCTTGGAAGGGAATGTAGAGGAGGCTTCACACACACACACACATGGAGGGGTGGAGGCAAGTTAGCAGTGAGTGATAATATTAAACTGCAAAATAGCAATCCATAAAGAGCCATGAAACAAGAGAGAACGGGTACTAAACACAACAGGCCACAAGGTAATGGAAGGCTAGGAGCAACTAGTTGAGTCCAGCCGGATCGTATCGTGGGTTTAAATACGTTGCAGGTGATGAATAGGAAATGAATGGCAGGATATTCCTGGGGTGGAGGCTAGGAGGTGGCTGCCTATGTTCTTCAGTTATTCCCTGATAAATTGCTATGATCACGCTTAGTTTAAACCTTTAAATTTGAGTATTGAGGCCATTTTTTTTTCTCTCTATGAAGACCCAAGTTACTGGGTAAGATTGAGTAGGTTAGGACTTTATTCCCTAGAACGTAGGAGAATGAGGGGAGATTTGATAGAGGTGTACAAGATTATGAGGGTTATCGATAGGGTACATGCAAACAGGCTTTCTCCACTGTGGTTGGGTGAGACTAGAGCCAGAGGGCATAGGTTAAGGGTGAAAGGTGAAGTATTTAAGGGGAAGCTGAGGGGCAACTTCTTCACTCAGAGGGAGGTGAGAGTGTGGAACGAGCTGCCAGCACAAGTGGTGGATGCAATTTCAATTTCATCATCCAAAAGAAGTTTGGGTAAATATATGGATGGGCGGGATAGGGAGGGCTATGGTCCAGGGCCTAGGCAGAATAACAATAGGGCATGGACTAGATGGGCTGAAGGGCCTTCATCTGTGCTATAACACTCTATGACTTCTGCCACTTGACATATCCTAGTTTTTCTTGTAACTTGGGCTGATGAGAACTGTAACTGGGGCTGATTCATCATCAGAGTAATTCATATCAGCATAATATTTAACACCATTATGCATTTCAAGTCCATAAAAATTGACCTTTAGCTTGCAGTAACAGTGGACCTTTAAAGCACATGGAGCCTTGCAATGAACTTTGGTGGGATTCGTGGCTGAGACCTCACGGAGAGCATTTGTTGCTCTGCTGCCTGTTGAACAGAGGAATTAGTCTAATCATCTGAAATGATTCAATAACTGGTAAAGAAAAGTCAAGGGTGTCTTGAAAGAAATCTTACAAATAGTAAATACAAAATTTCAGCTTTCAATATTAAATATGTTAGCTGGTGCAAGTGAATTACTTACTATTATGGTAACTTTGTGAATACTTCCCACATTTTCTGTAGGAATTAATAATTACTGAATTTCATAATTGCTCAAAGGACTCTTCAAAGTTCAAAGTAAATTTATTATCAAAGTACACTGGCACACCTCAGGAATGTGTGTTAGCCCACTTCTCTCTCTATACCCATGAATGTGTGGCTAGATTTTGCTCAAATGCCATCTATAAATTTGCTGATGATGCGACCATTGTTGGCGGAATCTCAGATGGTGACGAAAGGGTGTACAGGAGCGAGATACGCCAACTGGTTGAGTGGTGTCGTAGCAACAACCTTGCACTCAACGTCAGTGAGACCAAAGAATTGACTGAGGACTTCAGGAAGGGTAGGGCGAGGGAACACAAACCAATCCTCGTAGAGGGATCAGAAGTGGAGGGAACTCAGCAGGCCAGGCAGCATCTATGGAAAAGAGCGGACAATTGATGTTTTGGGCCAAGGCTGTATATGTACTTTGATCATAAGCTTGCTTTGAACTTTGGACTCTAAATACATGCCTGTCAAATTCAGTTTGGTCAGTTGTGAAATCGCCCACTAGCCCTCAAAATGGGATCCAGCATCTCAGGGAGAATACGGCTGGAGCCTGTTTTGAGGTCTCAGATATTAAACCGCTTCCTAGATTTCACAGCGGTAACTCAGCCCAGTCCCCTGGCAGACTGCAGAGGTTCTAGGAGTTCCGCCTCAGAACTATGAACAGGCAACAGAACCAAGAAGCCATTTGCAACTTGGATTAATGTAATGATTGAATGGAACTGTTAATTAATCCTGGTAATGACAGGTTTTATTTCTTCATCGATTATTTACCACAAGCATGAAAATAAAGTTCTCATCTGGATTAAGTGACAATATTCAAAGTTCAGGTTCAAAGGAAATTTTATTATCGAAGTAGGTATACGCCACCAAATATTGTCCTGAGATTCATATTTTTGCAGGCATACACAGTGGTGGGTGGTGGGGTGGAGATACATCTCTACCAAAGGAGGTGTAAGGTGCTCCTTCCCTCCACTAGTCTGCAGGTCACCCTTGGGAGAGGTGCTTAGCCCCCTGACCAGGGTCCCATGAACCCATAGGAGCAGGTGGCGGATGGTCATATGAGCAGCTGGTGCGTCAGAGTCAGAATCAGGTTTAATATCACCGGCATATCTCATGAAGTTTGTTGGTTTTGTGACAGCAGTACAATGAAATAGATAATAATAAAAAATGTGAATTACAGTAGTATTTACATAATAGTTAAATTAAGTAAGTAGTGCAAAAATAGAAATGAGAAAAAAGTCGTGAGGTAGTGTTCATGGGTTCAATGTCCATTCAGAAATCTGATGGCAGAGACGAAGAAGCTGTTACTGAATCATTGAGTGTGTGTCTTCAGGCTCCTGTACCTCCTCCCTGATGGTAGTGATGAGAAGAGGGGTCTTCAGGCTCCTGTATCTCCTCCCTGATGGTAGCAATGAGAAGAGGGGTCTTCAGGCTCCTGTACCCCCTCCCTGATAGTAGTAATGAGAAGAGGGGTCTTCAGGCTCCTGTCCCTCCTCCCTGATGGTAGTAATGGGGGTCTTCAGGCTCCTGTACCTCCTCCCTGATGGTAGTAATGAGAAGAGGGGTCTTCAGGCTCCTGTACCTCCTCCCTGATGGTAGTAAGGAGAAGAGGGGTCTTCAGGCTCCTGTCCCTCCTCCCTGATGGTAGTAATGAGAAGAGGGGTCTTCAGGCTCCTGTACCTCCTCCCTGATGGTAGCAATGAGAAGAGGGGTCTTCAGGCTCCTGTACCTCCTCCCTGATGGTAGCAATAAGAACAAGTCATGTCCTGGGTGGTGGGGGTCCTTAGTGATGGATGTCTCTCCTGCGACGCTACATTCAGATAATCTTCAAGGTACAGGTAGGACGTCCAGAGTGTGGAGGGCAACATACATGGGCAAAGGGAGTGCTGGAGTTTGAAAAATACAGAAGGGCCCGAAAACTTTACAGAAGAAGCTAGGATTAAAGCTTAAAGCAGCTACATCATACAAAATGCTGGAGGATCTCTGCTGGTCAGGCAGCATCTGTGGAAGTGAATAAACCGTCGATGTTTTGGACCGAGACCCTTCTTCAGGACTGGAAGTGGAGGGAAAGATGCCAGAATATAATGATGGGGGTGGGGGGTGGAAAGGGAAGGAAGATAGCTGGAAGGTGATGGGTGAAGCCAGGTGGATAGGAAAGATAAAGGGCTGGAGAGGATGGAATCTGAGAGGAGAGGACAGTGGGCCGTAGGAGAAGGGGAAGGAGGGGACCCATAGGGAGGTGACAGACAGGTGAGATGAGGTAAGAGGCCAGAGTGGCGAATAGAAGAAGAGGGGAGGGGGGAAGGGAAAAAATTACCAAAAGGAGAAATCCATCAGACAGAATATAAGGTGTTGCTCCTCCACCCTGAGGGTGGCCTCATTGTGACACAAGAGGAGGCCGTGGACTGACACGTCGGAACTGGAATGGAATCTGAATTAATATGTTTGGCCGCCGGCACTTTCTGCTTCTGGCGGACGGAGTAGAGGAGCTCGACGAAGCAGTCCCCCAACTTATGACGAGTCTCACCAACGCAGAGGAGGCCACATCGGGTCTACAAAGTAATCTCGGTGTTAGTTGATAGGGACACTAAGAAGTGTGCAGGGCAGGGGGAGTTGGTGGTGTGGGGTTACAGGAGAGGAGACAGCAGATAGGGGATTTCTCTTACTCTCCCCTGCAATAGTATCTTTGTGTGTCCGTCTGAGGTAAGAAGGGACACTGTTTAAAGTCCATCTTTTAGATAACATTCCCTTAACTGCAGCTGTGGAGATGTTCAGCAACACAGTTGGCACATTGTGGGAATCAGAATCAGAATCAGACTTTAATCGCCAAGTACCTGTGCACATACAAGGAATTTACTTCCGGCAGATATTGTCTCTCTGCTCATAACAATAATAATGATAAATATAAATGAAAATATAGATTATACATACAGGTAGTGCAATCCAAGTAATAGTTAGCCGACAGTTAACTGTTCAGCCAAGTGACCGCAGTAGGGAAAAAACTTCTCCAGTGCCTATTAGTCTTAGTCTGGAGGGATCTGAAGCGCCTACCAGACGGAAGCAGTTCAAACAGTCCGTGCGCAGGATGGAAGGAGTCCTTTATGATGTTCCCCGCCCTCTTCTTCAACCTGGAAGAGTACAGGTCCACAATAGAGGGCAGGGAGGCTCCAATGATGCGCTCGGCAGTCAGTCCTCACTGTCTGTCTGAAAGAGAATGAATCCAAAGATTCAGGATTCAAAGTACATTTATTATCGAAGTATGTATGCAGTGTATGTGACAAGGTTGAAATCTGTTTCATCAACACACACAAAATGCTGGGGGATCTCAGCAGGCCAGGCAGTGTCTTTGGAAAAGAGTACAGTCAATGTTTCGGGCTGAGACCCTTCGTTGGTCAATCTGTTCAATCCGGTTACAAACAATTGTTCAAGTAATTTTTAAAAATGATTAAAATAATTTAGTTAATATGAATATCATTTCATGTTGAGGGAAAAAAGGATATTACTTTAAAAACAAGCAAATATGTTTAGTTGAAAACTCAGAATCTGCGTGCAAGGTATCCTTTTATAGTGTTGAGCAATGAATTTGCCATCAACTTGTAAGGGCTCACATTCAATCTTCAGCGCGCGGTTGATACACATTGTACTCATTCAGCATAAAGTTACCGATGCATGAATGAGACAAGGTATGCACATTTCATTTGCCATATCCCCTTTTCAGGAAGGGAATGAAATACAGAAAATAACTGGAATTTTAAGCCAATTGGACCGTTCATGTTCTCAGAAAAATATTGTTAAGTATTTTCTTCCAGAGTTTTGAAATCATGAAGAAAGGCTTTTTATCAGGTGGCTTGTATGGTTGAAGTGTTACAGTGCATCGAGACAGTGCCACAAACATGCAGTGTAATTGTTTGGGTACATGGCATTGCTGATAACAAGATGATAGTTTATTGGCGTATTTTTATAATTTATATTATATTTTTGATAGTTTAGAACTAAAGTGAGACATTCCCATGGAATAACAGAAATGATAGTTAAACCGAAAGAGGCCTGAATGTTAGATGAGTAACTGTATACACAGGAAAAGGATTAAACTAGATTTAATGGGCATCTCTTGGTTACTGTTATACAATAAACTGAATCTATTGTAATTTATTTTGATTCACCATAAAGTTACTGATGCATGAACAGTACAGAGTATCTATGTTTTATTTGCCATACAGCCCAGCATATCTGTAGACATGAACTTCTATTCAGGACGTTTGCAGAGAAAGGTGTGTAAAAAGGGCCCGAAGGATCATTGGAGACCCAAGTCACCCCAAGCACAAACTGTTCCAGCTGCTATCATCCGGGAAGCAGGAATGCAGAATAAAATCCAGGATCAACAGGCTCTGGGATAGCTTCTTCCACCAGGCCATTGGACTGATTAATTCATGCTGACACAACTGTATTTCTATGAAATATTGACTGTTCTGTTGTACGTATTATTTATTATAAATTACTATAATTGCACATTGCACGTTTGGACGGCGATGTAAAGTAAAGATTTTTACTCCTCATGTATATGAAGGATGTAAGCAATAAAGACAATTCAATTCAATTCAATTTTTGAGGGTACTACATATACACCCTGAGATTTGCCTTCTCACAAACTGCCATAAACGAAGAACTGCCATTGTACCTGTTCAGAGAAAAGCATTGACTCCCCCCCCCCCCACGTGCAAAAAAAAACATATCACGCAATTGGCAAAAAAAAAGTGAAAAACACAGAATATAAAATGCAAAATTGAAAGAGTCCAGGCGTATTCAGTTCAGGTCAACCTAGCTCAGCGTCTTTCGTTACCGGCAGGCTGACACCATCAAAGATCGCCCAAAATCGCAATGAGTGGCCAGAAACACATGATAACACAAACTACAGAGTCCAATCTACAGACTGTGTCAATGGGTTGAGGGCACGTTTAAAGGAGACAACAAATGTGGCTTCAGTAACACCATTAATCAGAATCCGGTTTATCATCTCTGACATTTAATTGATTTATTTTTTGAGATAGAGCATGGAGTAGACCCTTCTGGCCCTTTGACCCGTGTTGTCCATCCACCTCCGATTTAACCCTAGCCTAACCTCAGGACAATTTACAATGACCAACTAACCTACCGATCCATACGTCTTTGGATGGTGGGAGGAAACCGGAGCACCTGGAGGAAACCCAGGCAGGCCGTCACGGTGAGAACTTACAGGCAGTGGGAGGAATTGAACCCGGATCGCTGGCACTGTGGAGCGTTGTGCTAACCACTACTCTACCGTGCCGCCCCAACGTATGTCCTGAATTTTTGTTGTGACAGCAGCCAGTCATTAAAGATTGAATAGGTTCCAAAAATCAAATACATAGAGTAAAACACAAACATGTGAAGAGCTTGTGGATTCATGGAGCACTTGAAGGTGTTCTCGATGCTGGGGGCGGGGACGGAGGGTGGAGGTGCTGTGCCTGTGAGGGAACTGGTTGAGTCGACAATCCTCTGCACCTTCTCGTACTAGGCTGTGATGCAACCAGACAGAATTGAATTGAATTGACTTTATTTCTTACATCCTTCACATACATGAGGAGTAAAAATCTTTACGTTACGTCTAAATGTGCAATGTGCAATCATAGTAATTAATAATAATTTATAATAAATAGAACAGTCAGTGTAATATAGAGCACACTCAAATCGGCATGAGTTCATCAGTCTGATGGCCTGGTGGAAGAAGCTGTCCCGGAGCCTGTTGGTCTTGGCCTTTATGCTGCGGTACCGCTTCCCGGTACTGGTAACAGCTGGAATAATTCTGGTTGGAATGACTTGGGTCCCCAATGATCCTATGGGCCCTTTTTACACTCCTGTCCTTGTAAGTGTCCTGAACAGTGGGAAGTTCACAACTACAGATGCACTGGGCTGTCCGCACCACTCTCTGCAGAGTCCTGCAATTAAGGGAGGTACAGTTCCCACACCAGGCAGTGATGCAGCTGGTCAGGATGCTCTCGACCGTGCCCCTGTAGAAAGTTCTCAGGATTTGGGGGCCCATACCAAACTTCCTCAACCGTCTGAGGTGAAAGAGGTGCTGTTGTGCCTTTTTCACCACACAGTTGGTGTATACAGAGCACGTGAGGTCCTCGGTGATGTGGATGCTGAGGAACTTGAAGCTGTTCACCCTCTCAACCCCAGATCCATTGATATCAATAGGGGTTCGCCTGTCTCCATTCCTCCTGTAATCCACAACCAGCTCTACTGAACATCTGTAGAAATTTCCAGAGATGTATCAAATCTCCTCAAACTCCTAATGAAGTAGAGGCACTGGCATGCCTTCTTTGTGTTGGGCCCAGGACAGATCTTCAGAGATAGTGATAACCAGGAACTTGAAGCTGCTCACCCTTTCCTCCTCTGACCCCTCAATGTCTTCCCTCGTCTTTCCCTTCCTGAAGTCCGCAATCAATTCCTTGTTCTTGCTGACGTTGAGTGTGAGGATGTTGATACTGATCTATCTTGCACCTGTACGACTCCTCGACACCGTCTGAGTTTCTGCTATCGGAAGATTCATAGATAGCGTGGGACTGAGGCTCCAGTACCATCCTGATACATTTTGACTGTGATCTTCCTCTGATGAAGATGAGGATCCATTTACAGAGGGAGTACAACAGCCCAGTTTTTGAAGTTTGCTGATTAGGACTGAGGGGTCCCGGGGCTGTAATCACTCCAGCAAATCACTTCACTTTCAACTCCTGATGGCCAAGATTCCTAGTTCTCACATGGTGCAGATCGGTCACATGACAAAGCTATGAATATTGCATTTGGCAGCCTACAGTGAGACTGTAACGTGAATACAATGTTAATCGCCACCACTGGGACAGAGAGCTGTCCATGGTTCTGGCTCGCAACCACTAGGTGGCGGTGTTGTCCCATTCATCTCCCTCCTCACTTCTGGGGTCAAGTTATCCAGTAAATTGTTGGATAGAGTGTTGTACAAATATAATGGCAAGCTTGCTCACAGACACCACACAGAATAATAATTATACATAAAATTATGCCTTAGAGTGAAAGAAAAGCCTGTGTTTCAGATCCTCAGGACCCACACCGCCAGGTTCAGGAACAGCTATTATTACCCTTCAACCATCAGGCTCCTGAACCAGAGGGGCTAACTTCACTCACCCTAAAACTGAACAGTTCCCACAAACTATCGAATCACTTTCAAGGACTCTTCATCTCATGTTCTCAATATTTAACCATATAACCATATAACAATCACAGCATGGAAACAGGCCATCTCGGCCCTCCTAGTCCATGTCGAACTCTTAATCTCACCTAGTCCCACCTACCCGCACTCAGCCCATAACGCTCCACTCCTTTCCTGTCCATATACCTATCCAATTTTACCTTAAATGACACAACTGAACTGGCCTTTACTACTTCTACAGGAAGCTCATTCCACACAGCTATCACTCTCTGAGTAAAGAAATACCCCCTCGTGTTTCCCTTAAACTCCTGCCCCCTAACTCTCAAATCATATCCTCTCGTTTGAATCTCCCCTACTCTCAATGGAAACAGCCTATTCACGTCAACTCTATCTATCCCTCTCAAAATTTTAAATACCTCGATCAAATCCCCCCTCAACCTTCTACGCTCCAATGAATAGAGACCTAACTTGTTCAACCTTTCTCTGTAAAATTTATTGGTTATTTATTTATTATTATTATTTTTATTTTTCCTCAGCCAAGCTGGTAAAACCGGAGGTATGGCCATAGCCAAGCTCATTCATTTCTCATTTGCTAGGAACTGTTGGACTATTCTAGTGGTGTTTAGTATTGTGGTTTTAGTATTATTCTATTTAGTATATTTACTGTGAATGTCCGCAAGAGAATGAATCTCAGTACATAGATGTACTTTCATAATATATTTACTTTGATCTTTGAAGCCCCAAGATGCTGGAGGAATTCAGCAGGGCAGGCGAGAAGCAAGGCCTCAGGGCTAAAAGGGAACAAGGACGTAATGGAAGACAAGCCCACGGTCGTGCAAGAGGTGATCCGTACTCTGCTGTTGCTGAGGTAAGGGTGAGAGTGGTGCGCTTGTTTCAAGAAGCCGATGGTTGTAGCAAGGTAGTTGGTCCTGAATCCTCCCCCCATCTATTCCCCCAGTCACTTTAAACACTTTATACCATTTTTAATAATGTCATTCACATTGTAAATGCTTCCTTAAGGTTGTCAGAGCTGAGAGAGGCAGTGGGGATAAGTTCCCACGACCTGTTAAGTGCTCCCATTGGGGTGGGTCTGATGGCCTTCAGGAGTGGCTTCATAAGCCCAGCAGAACGGTTTCTACTGACAGGAGAAGAGGCAACGGAGGGTTACTGGAGCCTTAAAACCTGCTGCTTCAGCCTTGGCAGCTGTGATTGGCAGCTCATCTAGGCCAAGGAAATCTTTGCTGATATTGATGCACCATCAATAACTCACACTGAGACGTAAAGCGAGATATCGGCTTTTATTGACTGGAAGAAGGAACCAGGAGTGAGTGTCCATCATACTATGTCCTGGAGACTGAGGCCGAGCGTCAGGCCTCAGATCGCCTTTATACAGGGGCCTGTGGGAGGAGCCACAGGAGCAGTCAGCAGGGGGGCGTGTCCACAGGGGTCTGTGGGAGGAGCCACAGGAGCAGTCAGCAGGGGCGTGTCCACAGGGGTCTGTGGGAGGAGCCACAGGAGCAGTCAGCAGGGGGCGTGTCCAGATAGGCACATAGTTCACCACATTCACCCCCCCTTTGTTTGAAAGAGTCCCCATGTGGCGAAGTTTCTTACAAGTCAAGTCTATCAGGTAGTCGAATCTGGCGCTGCGATCTACGTAGCACCGGCCGTGATCGCATGGATGCCGACGACATTGGTGATTGCACAGGGGACGGAGGTTGCGCTTGTTCCTGCCCACTAGGCGCCGGTGATCCCTCACGCATGTGCGAGGCGCCTGGTATAAATGCGTACGAAACGCCCGGTATACAAGTGTCGTGGGGAGTCTGTGTAGGGCCTGGTGAGCACGGTGTCACCTCTGGTGCAGGGTTCATAGTTACCGGAGAGCCTTCAGGGTAGTGGTCTGCTGCACCTGCGGGTGCCAGGTCGCGGATGGAGACCGTGTCCTCCCGCCCATCAGGTAAGACCACGTAAGCATACTGGGGGTTCGCATGTAGAAGGTGAACCCTCTCTACCAGCGGGGAGTATTTATTGCTCCTCACATGTTTCCGGAGCAGCACTGGCCCCGGGGATGTCAGCCAAACTGGTAGGGTGGTCCCAGTGACAGACTTCCTGGGAAAAGAGAATAGGCGTTCGTGAGGGGTGGCATTGGTGGACGTACATAACAGAGAGCGGATAGAGAGCCTCAGGGAGGACCTCCTGCCATCGAGAGACCGGCAACCCTTTTGATTTAAGGGCTAAAAATGTGGCCTTCCACACTGTGGCATTCTCCCGCTCCACCTGGCCATTACCCTGGGGATTATAACTCGTGGTCCGACTGGTAGCAAAGCCCCTAGCTAGCAAGTACTGGCGCAGCTCCTCACTCATAAAGGAGGACCCTCTATCGCTGTGGATATAGCAGGGATACCCGAACAGAGTGAAGAGCTGGCGCAGGGCTTTTATGACAGACGTGGCAGTGGTGTCGGGGCAGGGGATGGCAAAGGGGAACCGTGAGTACTCGTCGATAACACTGAGAAAATAGACATTGCGGTCAGTGGAGGGAAGGGGGCCCTTAAAGTCAACACTCAGTCGTTCAAAAGGGCGGGTGGCCTTGACAAGTTGTGCCGTGTCAGGACGGTAGAAGTGCGGTTTGCACTCAGCGCAAATTTGGCAGTCCCTGGTCATTGTCCTGATGTCCTCCAGGGAGTATGGCAGGTTCCGAGCTTTCACAAAATGGTAAAATCGGGTGACCCCCGGATGGCAAAGTTGTGCATGAAGGGTGTACAACTGGTCGAGCTGTGTGCTAGCACACGTTCCCCGGGATAGGGCATCAGGGGGCTCATTGAGTCTGCCAGGCCGGTACAGGATATCATAGGTGTAGGTGGAGAGTTCTATTCTCCACCGCAAAATCTTATCATTTTTGATTTTGCCCCACTGTTGGTTGCTGAACAGGAACGCAACCGAGCGCTGGTCGGTCAGCAAGGTGAACCTTTTGCCGGCAAGATAGTGCCTCCAGTGCCTAACAGCCTCCACTATGGCCTGGGCTTCTTTCTCCACCGCGGAGTGCCGAATTTCGGAGCCTTGGAGGGTGCGAGAAAAGAATGCTACTGGCCTGCCTTCCTGATTGAGGGTAGCAGCCAGAGCAAAATCGGAGGCGTCACACTCCACTTGGAAGGGAATGGTCTCGTCCACCGCATGCATCGTAGCTTTGGCAATGTCCTCTTTAATGCAGCTGAAGGCCGCGCGGGCCTCAGCAGAGAGGGGAAATGAGCTAGACTTGACCAGGGGGCGTGCCTTGTCTGCGTAATGGGGGACCCATTGGGCGTAATAGGAAAAAAAACCCAGGCACCGTCTGAGGGCCTTGAGAGTGGTGGGAAGAGGGAGTTCTAACAGGGGGCGCATACGTTCGGGATCAGGGCCAATAACCCCGTTTTCCACGACATACCCAAGTATAGCAAGGCGGGTGGTTCCGAACACACACTTGTCCCTGTTATAAGTAAGGTTCAGAGCTGCGGCCACTTGGAGAAACCGTTGGAGGTTGGCGTCGTGATCTGGCCTGTCATGACCACAGATGGTGATGTTATCCAAATAGGGAAATGTGGCCTGCAGTTGGTACTGGTCCACCATCCGGTCCATTTCCCTCTGGAAGACAGAGACACCATTCGTGACACCGAAAGGGACGCGCAAGAAGTGATAGAGCCTCCCGCCCGCTTCGAAGGCGGTGTAGGGGCGGTCCGCTGGGCAGATGGGGAGCTGGTGATAAGCGGATTTCAGATCTATTGTCGAGTACACCTTGTACTGAGCAATCTGGTTGACCATATCCGCGATGCGGGGTAGGGGGTACGCGTCAAGCTGCGTGAACCTATTGATGGTTTGACTATAGTCCACCACCATCCTATTTTTCTGCCCAGTCCGAACAACAACCACCTGGGCCCTCCAAGGGCTTGTGCTTGGCTCAATGATCCCCTCCCTGAGCAGCCACTGCACCTCCGACTGAATGAAGGCCCTGTCCCCCGCGCTGTACCTCCTGCTTTTGGTTGCCACAGGTTTACAGTCAGGGGTCAGGTTGGCGAACATCGGTGGGGGAGGGACCTTGAGAGTGGAGAGGCTGCAAGTGGTGTCGGTAGCGCAGCTGTTGGCATGGTGCTGGATGGGATGTGTGTGCCCGTGTGTGTGTGTGGTCAGTAGCGGGGTATGTGAAGAAGTCCCACAAAACTGAGGATTCTTGACAGTGAGTGGTGGGAGGGGCCCGTTGTATACCATAGTCACACTTTCGAGATGGCTCTGGAAGTCCAGCCCCAATAGCACAGGTGCGCACAGATCAGGCATGACCAGCAGCTCAAAGTTCCAATATTCTGTGCCTTGCACCACCAAAGTCGCTACACAACCCGCCCGGATGTCTGCGGACTGCGACCCAGAAGCCAAATGGAACCTCCGACTTACCGGCCGCGTTGCAAGTCTGCAGCGTTGCACTGTGTCCGGGTGAATAAAACTCCCAGTGCTGCCCGTGTCAAACAGGCATCTAGTCCTGTGCCCCTCCACCAGGATGTCCGTCATGGACCTTGCAAGCTGGTGTGGGGCGCTTTGGTCGAGAGTCACAGTGGCCAGAGTTGGATCGCCGTCGGGGTACCCGGTCAGCATCGGAGGGTCGGGGGCGGGGCATGCTGACGCCGACAAAGATGGCCGCTCACATCTGGGGTACCCGGTCAGCATCCGAGGGTCGGGGGCGGGGCGTGCTGACGCCGACAAAGATGGCCGCCCACATCCGGGCATGCAAGATGGCGGCCCCCACGTTTCACCCGCAGCGCTGCACTCCGCTCGAGGTTGAGACTTACAGACCTTGGCGAAATGGCCCCGCTTTCTGCAGCTGGAGCAGGTCGCTTCTCGCGCTAGACAGCGTTGTCGAGGGTGATTTTTATGGCCACAGAAAGAACAAAGCACAGGCTTCTGACGGGCTGCCGCTGTGGTCGGGTTTGGGGAGCTCGTGGAATCACGACTGGCAGCGGCGATTTCGCTCCCGCGAGCCGGCGGTGGCGGGGTCTGAGGTGTCCACGGAACCGGCGGGGAATCGCGCGACTGGACAGTGTCACTGAACTCAGTCCCGTCACAAAAGCGTCTCGCACCAGCAGCTCCGCATGCTGTTCTGCCGTGAGCGTCTTGCAGTCGCAAGCTCGGACGAGTGTCTGTAGTGCTCGGAGAAACTCAGCGCACGATTCGCCAGGCCGCTGTTACCGGGTAGCTAAACGATGTCTTGTGTAGACGGTGTTCACCGGCCGCAGGTACTGTCTTTTGAGGGCGTCCAGTGCCCCATCGTAGGTCGGCAGGTCCCGGATAATGGAGTAGACTTTGGAGGTGACCCTCGAGAGTAGAATTCCGTGCATAACGGCGGGTTCAGTTGCACGAACCTCCTCCAAGTACGATTGGAAGCATGCAAGCCAGTGTTCAAAAGCGAGAGCCGCGTCAGGGTCTTGAGGGTCCAAATCCAACCGGTCCGGACGCAAAACGGTTTCCATGTTTTAAAACTTTCAGTCAATAAAATTGATGCACCATCAATAACTCACACTGAGACGTAAGGCGAGATATCGGCTTTTATTGACTGGAAGAAGGAACCAGGAGTGAGTGTCCATCATACTATGTCCTGGAGACTGAGGCCGAGCGTCAGGCCTCAGATCGCCTTTATACAGGGGCCTGTGGGAGGAGCCACAGGAGCAGTCAGCAGGGGGCGTGTCCAGACAGGCACATAGTTCACCACAGATGATACCACCGTTGTTGGCTGAAACAAAGGGGGTGATGAGTCAGCATATAGGAGGGAGTCTGAAAACCTGGCTGAGTGGTGCCACGACAACAACCTCTCACTCGCTGTCAGCGAGACCAAGGATCTGAGCGTTGACCTCGTGGGGAGGAAACTGGAGGTCCATGAGCCAGTCCCCATCGGAGGATTGGAGATGGAGAGAGTCAGCACCTTTAAGTTCCTTGGTGTCATTATTTCGGAGGACCTGTCCTCGGTCCAGCACGTAAGCACAATTAAGAAGAAAGCACGGCAGTGCCTCTACTCCCTTAGAAGTTTGCAAAGATTTGGCCTGACATCTAAAACTTTGATAAACTTTTATAGACGTGTAGTGGAGAGTACATTGACTGGCTGCGTCACAGTCTGGTATGGAAACACCAATGCCCTTGAATGGAAAATCCTACAAAAAGTAGTGGAAACAGCCTGGTCTGTCATGGGAAGGTCTCTTCCTTCCATTGAGCACACCTACATGAAGTGGTACTGCGGGAAAGCAGCATCCATCATCAGGGACCTCACCATCCAGGACATGTTCTCTTCTCACTGCTGCCATCAGGAAGGAGGTACAGGAGCCTCAGGTCCCACATCACCAGATTCAGGAACAGTTATTACCCCTCAACCATCAGCATCTTCACTTAACTTTACAAACCCCATCAATGAAATGTTCCTACAACCAATGGACTCAATTTCAAAGACTCTTCATCTTATTTCCTCAATATTTATTGCTTGTTTATATATTAATATATAACACATGGTGTCAAAATGGTTGTTGTGATGCGTCTGGTGTGGCAGTGTAGTGGGTAGTGCTTGTCACTTCCACCGCTGGCTAGCGGTCTTGAAAAAGGGGAGCTGAATGTGTAACTCTCTCCCTGCCAGCACATAGCCCCTCCCACGGAAACTGAACTCCTTTCAGATGCAGGCTGAACCACAGGGGACGGGGAGGGGGTCTGGCCCCTGTGCACATAGCACACAGGGCCACTGATGTGTGGACACACCCTAGTCCTCATGGGCAAATAGGAATCTCGGGAGAGATGAAGGCTGGTGTAAACGTATTTATGCCATGTCCCAACCTTAACGTCTACCCTTTTATTTTATATAGCTCTTTATTGTTTATAATTGTCGAATGTTGTTTTGTGTTGCATGTTGTACCCTGAACAGCACACCACAGGAAACTCCTAACACATGTAAAGGTAGGTGGCAAATAATGTCAACCCTTGACCCTTGACCTTCGGTAGTTGATTACAACAGCTCATTGAGGTGATTAGGAACGCAGAATGAAGTTCTACAATTACAAAGAAAGTGCAGGTAAGGCCAAGTCGAGGTAGGTTGTGATGTCAAGTACTTGGGTACCAGTCAGTAGATTATCACCCTTGAACCTGGTGGTATGTAATTTCAGGCTTCTGTATTGTCCGCCGATGGGGGAGCGGGGGATGGAGGAAGGAGAAGGGATAATACCAGTCGTGTATTTCCCAAAGAAAAGAGAGGTCTAGATAGAGTCAATGGAGTAGAGGTTGGTGTCTGTGATGTGTTGAGCTGTTAAAAAGGGCCTAGTGCTTTCCCAGTGTACCTGACAGATAGCACTTCTCGGGCTTTAAGACGGGTAGAGGTATCAATTATAATCGACATTTCGATGCCAAGTTCTGCCATCATCTTCAGAGATAATCCCAGACGTTATAACTGATGCTTCAATGACAAACTCTGCCATCATCTTCATTGATGATGCCTGGGATTATCCCTGAAGATGATGGCAGACTTTGACATTGAAACATCGGTTAGAATCGATACCTGTTCCTGGCTTGAAGCCCAAGTAGAGTGCTAAGCTCTGTCCACATCAAAGGGTGGTGAGGATTGTAAAATTAATAGAGCCCTGGAGAAGGGTCTTGGCCCAAAGCATAAACTCTATGTTCATTTCCATAGATGCTGCCTGATCCGCTGAATTCCTCCAGCATTTTGTGTGTGTTGCTCTGGATTTCCAGTATCTGCTGACTTTCTCGTGTTTATGAGTAACTTTAGATGTTCTGATTGTTTGACTACAATTAAACTTTGGGCGCAAGGTGGTGATACCTCTCTCCTTCCCTCTGCTAGAAGCAGGTCACCCTTGGGCAAGGTGTAGCACCTGCTTAGCCCCCGATCAGGGTCATGTGAAGCCATGGGAGCAGGTGGTGGATGGTCGTATGAGCAGCCGGTGCACATCACAAGTCCTGGTTATGCAACCACTGACACCAGGCAGACAATCTCTGAAGAGTATTGATAATGGCTGGGGTCGCCCGTCTTGTAAAGACACTGCCCAGAAGGAGGCAATGGCAAACCACTTCTGTAGAAAAATTAGCCAAGAACAGTCATTGTCATGCAAAGACTATAATCACCATGTCATACGACACAGCGCATAATGATGATGATGAAGTAATTAAATTTAGATTTTCAGACGGGTTTACATTTTCCTATTAATAATTGCATGTTGTTTGAGTAGCTTGAACAGCTGTTAATTACTTTAATGGGTATTCAATGTATCTGAATGTCAAATACTTTACAGCCTGGTTTCCGATTCCGTTCGACAAGAATCAAAATCAGGTTTAATATCACCAGCGTATGTCACAAAATTTGTTAACTTAATGGCAGCAGTACAATAAGTACATAATAATAGAGAAAAAAACTGAATTACATTAAATAATTAAATTAAATAAGTAATGCAAAAACAGAAATACATAAAGTATTGAGGTAGTGTTCATGGGTTCAATGTCCATTCAGAAATTGGATGGCAGAGGCTGTTCCTGAATCATTGAGTGTGTGTCTTCAGGCTCACGTACCTCCTTCCTGATGAGAACAAAGCATGACCGGGGTGATGGGGGTCCTTAATGATGGACGCTGCCTTCTTGAGGCATCACTCCTTGAAGATGTTCTGGATACTACGGAAACTAGTGCCCATGTTGGAGCTGACTGAGTTCACAGCTCTCTGCAGCTTACTCTGCTCCTGTGCTGTAGCTCCCAGTGCCAGACGGCACGTCTGTAGAAATCTGGGAGTGTTTTTGATGGCATTCTAAATCTCCTCAAACTTTGAGTGAAATATAGCCAGTGTTAAGCCTTCTTTGTAGATGCATCGATATGTTGGGTCCAGGATGGACCCTCAGAGATATCGACACCCAGGAATTTGAAATCGTTCACTCTCTCCACTTCTGATCCCTCTATGAGGACTGGCGTGTGTTCCTTCATCTTACCCTTTCTGAAGCACACAATCAGTTGTCTGGTTTTACTGATGTTGAGTGTAAGCTTTTTGCTGCAACAACACTCAGCCAGCTGCTCTTGTACTCCCTCTCGACTCTGAGAATGGGTCAAGGATTCTTCAGGGCACTGGTCACGAACCTGGGATCCACGGGCCAGTTGTTGGATGGTATTGATCCACTTCATAAAGAAAGGGTAAAGGGTAAAGGCCAGGGAAACCCTGCTTAACGCGATGAGATTGTTAAAATGATGAAGTTTAAGGGAATGCATGAAAAGATTTTATTCAATTCTAATCCTGGTGATTAGTTTGAATTAGAGTGTTACAGGTTTGAGCCATGAGTTGGCAAGGACAAATTAGGAAATTATTGACAGTTTGAGTGTAAACCATCCATGGCTAGCCTTTCAAATAGATCAATAAACAGCTTACGCATATTCCATTAACTTACATACTTACTACCTCTCATGCTGCTGGTGTTTAGGGCAGCAATGAAGACCCTCCATCCCTGGCGGTGTTCAGGGCTTCCTTCATCGTGTCAGTAGCTTCCTCTCGGTTTTCACTACCATCAGTAACGCAAGTCCCAGGTGGAGACTTGGGGATTCCATCACACTCAGATGTAGAAGGATTCTTCATTACTATTTTTCTAACAATTTTGTTTGACTAGTCAGGGTTGTTAGCCCTGAGCTGAACCCCTGAACCTGGAGGAGAGGTGGACCACTCTAAGTCTGGCCTTTACCCTTTGACCTGTTTGGCATGGGTGACCCTACCAGGAGTCAAAGCATAAAGCCCTGATTTCAGCCAACGTAGCTCTCCGGGTCATTGAGGCACGCAAGCCTCCAAACCCTACGAGAAGGTTGTGGTCCTGTTGGAGGACATCTCATTCAGCCAACAGTGAAAGAAGCAGGCAAAGTGGTTCAGCCATCACCGTCATACAAACGTAAAGATAACACTTGATCAAAGATAAAGGCGTGTAACACTGCTACAAAATGCAGCTGGACTGAGCATTGAGAGGATTTCAGGATTCATTGACGAAGGAGCAAGGAATTGATGTGGAAAGGGAAAGTGGAGTAGAAGAGCAAGTTAGCGCCGGAATGCGAAAAGAGTGGTGACACTTGTGGGCTGCACTCCCAGTATATCCTTAGGTGTGTCGGCTGTTAACGCAAATGACATATTTCACTTCTGTTTCGAAGTACGCGTGTTAAATAAACCTGAATCTGAGTTTTAATCTCCCAACCACTCCATAATGTACTGGTTAGGCACAGATGTACGTTCAGCCAGAGACTCATTCCACCGAGATGTAACACTGAGTGTCATAGGAAGTCATTCCTGTTTGTGGCCATCAAACTTTACAACTCCTCCCTCGGAGTGTCAGACACTCTGAGCCAACAGGCTGGTCCTGGGCTTATTTCCACTTGGCATAATTTACTTATTATTTAATTATTAATGGTTTTAAATTGCAGTATTTCTACACTATTCTTGGTTGGTGTGACTGTAACGAAACCCAATTTCCCTCAGGATCGATAAAGTCTGTCTGTCTGTCTGTTAATCTGTGTAATAACTTCAACCATCACAAACCTGAACTGAATCTACAACCTGCAGACTCACTTTCAAGGACTTTTTACAACTTAGGTTCTCAGTGTGATTTTTTTTTATTTGTACAATTTGCTTTATTTTGCATATTAGACCATGGGACCATATGATATTGGAGCAGAATTAGGCCATTTGGCCCATCGAGTCTGCTCTGCCATTTCATCAGGGCCGATCCATTTTCCTCTCAGCCCCAATGTCCTGCCTTCTTCCCGTATCCCTTCATGCCCTGACTAATCAAGAATCTATCAAGCTCGGCCTTAAATATCCCCTGTGACTTGGCCTCCTCAGCCGCCAGTGGTGATGATTTCCACAGATTCACCATCCTCTGGTTAAAGAAATTCCTCCTCATCTCCATTCTTTATGGATGTCCCTCTGTTCTGAGGCTGTGTTCTCCGGTCTTGGACTCTCCCACCATAGGGAACATCCTCTCCACATCCAGTCTTTCGAGGTCTTTCAACATTCAATAGGTTTCAATGAGGTCACACCCCATTCTTCTGAATTACAGTGAGTACAGGCCCAGAACCATCAAGCGCTCCTCACACGATAAGCCTTCCAATCCCAGAATCATATTGGTGAACTTCCTTTGAACCCTTCCAATGTCAGAATATCCCTTCTAAGAGAAGGGGCCCAAAACTGCTCTCTATACTCCAAGTGGGGTCTCACCAGTGCTTTATAAAGACTCAACATGACACCCTTGTTGTTTATTTGTCATTGTTTGTTTATGAATAGTTTTTCATAAATTCAGTTGCATTTATTTTCCTGTAAGTGCCTGCAAGAAAATTAATCGCAAGGCGGTAACACACACAAAATGCTGGAGGAGCTCAGCAGGTCAGGCAGCATCCATGCAGATGAATAAACAGTCGACATTTCAGGCCGAGACTCTTCTTCAGGACTGGAAAGGAAGGGGGAAAGTGCAGGAATAGGAGGGGGGAGAAGGAGTACAAGCTAGAAGGTGATAGGTGAAGGGGAGATGAAGTGAGAAGTTGGGAGAGCCAAGTGGAAAAGGTAAGGAGTTGGAGAAGAAGGAATCTGATAGGAGAGGAGAATGGACCATGGGAGAAAGGGAAGGAAGAGGGCCACCATGGAGAGGTGATAGGCAGGTGAGCAGAGGAGGTAAGAGGCTGACGGGGAATAGATGAAGAGAGAAGGGGGAGGGGGAAAAGTTTCTGGAATTTGGAAAAATTGATTTTCATGCCACCAGATTCAAGACTAACCAAGTGAGGTGTTGCTCCTGCACCCTGAGGGTGGCCTCAGAGTGGCACAAGAGGAGGCCATGGATTGACATGTCAGAACAGGAGTGGGGATAGGAATTTAAATGTTTGGCCACTGGGAAGTTCTGCTTTTGGAGGACGGAGCAGAGGTGCTCGACGAAGCGTCCCCCAATTTACGTCAGGTCTCACCGATGTAGAGGGGGTTGCAGCAGGACGCAATAGACGACCCCAGCGGATTGGCAGGTGAAGTGCGGCCTCACCCGGGAGGACTGTTTGGGGCCCTAAGAGGAGGTGAATGGGCAGGTGTAGTACTTTGGCTGCTTGCCGGGGTAAGTGTCCGGAGGGAGATTGGTGGGGAGGGATGAATGGGAAGTGGGGGGGGGGGGTACTGATGTGTTCAGTGGTAGGATCCCTCAGAAGTGAAAAAATCTGTATGTTTTGATGTACCGTACATGTGACAAACCGATGATTTGAATCTAAATCTGAATCAATTAGAAAGGAAGATAAAACCTTGATTGAGCTGAGAGGAGATTTGATAGAGGTATACAAAATTACAAAGGGTATAGACAGAGTGAAGGCAAGCAAGTTTTTTCCATTGAGGTTGGGTGAGAATGGAACTGGAGGTCATAGGTTAAAGGGAAAGGTGAAATGTGTAAGAGGAACATGAGGAGGGAGTTCTTCACTCAGGGAGTGTTACGTACGTGGAGCGAACTGCCAGCAGAAGCGGGGGACACGGAGTTGATTTGGGAGAAGTACATTGTTGGGTGGAGATACATCTTGACCAATGGAGGTGTAAGGTGCTCCTTCCCTCCACTAGCCTGCAGATCACCCTTGGGCAAGGGGTAGCACCTGATTAGCCCTCCCCTCCCCGATCAGGGTCACGCGAAACCTGGTTATGCAATCACTGACGTCAGGCAGACAATCTCTGGAGAGTCTTGATAGTGGCTGGTGGATGGCTGGGGTCACCTGTCTTGTAAAGACACTGCCCAGCAGAAGTCAATGGCAAACCACTTCTGTAGAAAAATTTGGAAGAACAATCATGGTCATGGAAAGACCACGATCACCCATGTCATACAACACAGTGCATAACAAGTGAATGAATGGTGTTGAGAGGGGAATGGAGGGCGATGGTCCAGGTGTGGGTCAATATAACTAGGCAGAGTAACAGTTTGGCATGTACTAGATGGGCCAAAGGGCCTGTTTCTGAGCTATGCTGCTCTATAACATTAATCTCCAAATATAAGACACAAATCATGCCTTCATACAATTTGAAGGAAATGCAAGCGTATAACACTACCCTGATGTGACTCAACTTACCAATTATAACTTGTGGTAATTACATAATTGTCCTTATAATGGTGAAATTACTCCACACTTGGTTGTCTAAGGCATTAAACACTGTTCATTACACATGAAGAAAGCTCTTAGGGGATTTGATGTGGAAATTAATGTGTTATCAGGCTCCATGAAGCTACTCAACAGAATAGTTTTATCTTTATGCTCCATACCTCACTTTGGCTAAATGGAAATTTTATTTTATTTTATTTTATTTGGAGATCAGGTACAGAACAGGCCCTTCCAGCCCAACGAGTCTCTCTGCCCAGCAGCACATCTATCTAACCCAAACTAATCACAGGACAATTTAGCAGAGTGGAAGGAGGCACAGGAGCCTGAAGACGCACTCTCAATGATTCAGGAACAACTTCTTTCCCTCCACCATCAGAATTCTGAATGGACATTGAACACACAAACGCTACCTCACTACTTTTTTTTGGACGTCTTATTTAATTTAACTATTTAATATATAATATACTTACCATAAATCACCGTTTTCTTCTCCTCTCTATTACGTATTGCAATGTACTGCTGCTACAAAGTTTACAATTTTCACAACATGTGCAGGTGATAGTAAACCTGCTTCTGATTCTGATTTGCAACGACCAGTCAACCTCCGAAGCTGCCTCGGTGTGAATAGGCAGTCCTCGGTAGGACTGGAGCCGAGGGCCGAGGAACGGCTGGCTCTCCTACACCGACTCAGCTCAAGGCGCAGCTCGAAGGCCGGTAGGGCGCAGACCTTTGGGAAATGGCAGAGATACGGGTGAAGGTAGCGGCAGTGGTGGAGGAAAGGGAAACGTCTCTGCTATCCCGGAAAGGAAAAGCCATATCCTGGGAACAGGTGCATCAGAGACCAGGGATCTGAGCAACTGTAACTCGGTACTAGCGAAAATAATAAACCAATTACAAACGCAATTACACCGACTTAACCCGTACCTAATCACGGGACAATTTACAACCAACTAACCTGCCAACCGGCGCACCTTTGGTCTGTGGGAGGAAACCGGGGCACCCAGAGGAAATCCACGCGGTCACGGGGAGAACAAACAAACTCCACACAGGCAGCGGCGGGAATTGAACCTGCGTCGCTGGTACTGTAAAGCGTCGTGCTGACCGCTATGCCACTGTGCCACCCCCTTCGAGGTGAATTCTTGACCTCATGATCTACCTCGTCATGACCTTGCTCTTTACAATAGGTCCACAATCCCTTATCCAAAATCCTTTGCATTTCGGAATTCAGAATTTTTCGGATTTCAGAATCCCTCCTTATTGGTTCCAGGACCCCCCATGGATACCAAAAAACACGTATGCTCAAGTCCCTCATTTAACCCGTCTCAGTGTGAGTGGACTTTAGGACCCGGCGGAGCTCCAGACCTACGCACGTCCTCCCGTATACTTTAAATCATCTCTAGATTACTTTTATGTAATACACCATGTTATGTGACCTCTCCAGGGCACAAGCCTGGGCGGGAAGATTTGAAGAACCGGCTGTTGCCTATGCAGCGGGTTCCCCCTCTCCACGTCACTGATGTCATCCAGGGAAAGGGCAAATGCCGATACAGTTTGGCACCAGTGTCGTCGCAGAGGTTGCCAGAGTGAAGTTGTAAACAACATCAAACTGCCTCAGGGACCCCGGCTCCGGGTTTCTTCCTCGGGTTTTACTCCCGAAACTTTTTCCATGGGTGGGTCTGGCCGCAAGGCAACGGAGGTTTAAAATCAGAGTTTTCCTTCTCCTAGTCGGGCTGCCGTCCAAGCACCTGCCCATAGCAATTGGATTTGAGGCACCAGTGGTCCGCCTTTGCCCCTTCTCTTGTCAGTAGAAACAGTTCCCCCGGGCCTAATAGCTAAGCCACACGTGAAGGCCAAGAGTTGGACTTGGTTGTCAGAGGCTGTTAGAGACGAATGTCATTTGGAGCACTTTATAGGCAGTGGGAGCTTATCCCCACTACCAGCCTGGCTATGATAATAGACAATAGACAATAGGTGCAGAAGTAGACCATTCGGCCCTTCAAGCCTGCACCGCCATTCTGAGATCATGGCTGATCATCGACTATTAATACCCGGTTCCTGCCTCGTCCCCATATCCCTTGATTCCCCTATCCATAAGATACCTATCTAGCTCCTTTTTGAAAGCATCCAGAGAATTGGCCTCCACTGCCTTCCGAGGCAGTGCATTCCAGACCCCCACAACTCTCCGGGAGAAGAAGTTTTTCCTTAACTCTGTCCAAAATGACCTACCCCTTAGGAACCATAGGATGGCATGATAGTGTACATATCTGGGTTTAATTCCGCCATTGTCTGTAAGGAGTTTGTACGTTCTCCCTGTGACTGTGTGGGTTTCCTCCGAGTACTCTGGTTTCCTCCCACAGTCCAAAGACGTAGAGATTAGTAGGTTAAATTGCTCCGTGGTGTAATTCAACAGCCAGGCTGGCTGGGACAGAACGGCTTGTTACTGTGCTGTGCCTCCAAATAAATGAAAAAAATGAATAAAGTTTTTCCCTTGTACCTCAGCAAATGTGACAATAATAAAGCAATTTACCTTGTTACCTCAGTTAACGGGCATTAAGAGAATGTAAATGTGGTTAAAGGTCAGACACGGGTTAACTGACCATTCAATTATAACATTTGCAATGCACACAAAATGCTGGAGGAACTCAGCAGGTCCAGCAGCAACTATGGAAATGCCGTTTTAGCCCGAGACCCTTCTTCAGGACTGGAAAAGACGCCAGGGGGGAAGACGCCAGAATAAAAAGGTGAGAGGAGGGGAAGGAGGATAGCTGGAAGCCAGGAGGTGAAGCCAGGTTGGGAAAGGTAAAGGTCCAGAGAGGAAGAAATCTGATAGGAGAGGAGAGGAGACCATAGGAGGAAGAGGAGAGGATGCAGGGAAAGGTGACAGGCAGTAAGAAGGGGTAGAAGATCAGAGTGCAGAATGGGGGAAATTTGTTTACTGGAATGAGAAATCGATATTCATACCATCAGGTTGGAGGCTACCCAATCAGGTTAGTTTAATTGCTTGCATGATCTCATCCGAAAGTGAGAGCCCGTGTCCACATCGGAAGACAAGTTTGAAATTTTATTTGTTTATTTATATAGTAAAGTAGCAGGCCCTTCCAGCCTAATGAGCCCACGCTGCCCAATTATACCCATGTGGCTAAATAATCTACTAACCCATTTCTAATTGGACTCAGTGAGGAAATCAGATCACCCACGTATTCACGGGGAGAATGTACAAACTCCTTACAGGGAGCAATGGGAATCGAACCCGGTTATATATACACACCTACACACACATACTCCTATATATGCACAGTACTTTGAACCTTGAACTTTGAACTATGTCGCCTTGATTTCCTGGCCACTTGCATTGTTTCATCACCACAATAGCCGTGCTCTACGAGTACGGGGGGAGGGCTGACAGTAAACTTTTAACAAATCTCGCAAGTTACTAGCTCTGGGCCAGTAGGTGAGGTCGCTTTAACACAAAGCAGCTCGAGGAGATTACTCGCGCTGGTTAGCCACTGACACGACGGTGGAGTAGAGACAATAAAACAGTTTGAGGTTTTTTTTCTGTCAATACTGCTGCTATTCCCTAGACACCCGCCCAGACAATATCATCCTTTACCCACCTGCTACTGTGGGTAGGATCTCTTTTTAAGCATTTACTGTGTGGTGGCTGTGAATCTTGTTCAGACATGAACCCTGTCTGCCGGTCTGATTAGCTTTTGCCCCAGGCTCTGAGCCAATTGCGGCTGATATTCTCAAATGATCTCTCGCCCAGTTCTAACTTGAGTCTGCTGTTGCTAGACAATGAGGACTCTGTATCATTTGAACCCCTTGGGCCCAAGGAGATACTTTAAATGATCTTTGTTCATCTTTACAGAACTTGGTGACTTGGTTGTGTTATGAGACCAATAAGCTGGAGACCTAATGTAATGGTCCTGTGGCAGGAACATAAATCCCAGAAGGAGAAGTTCATTTCGGATAATTAAATACGTCTTTTGCACCCTAACGTTAACACCAGTTGCTGGTTGTTTGGAGTCGTAAACATGGGAAAGTCTGGAAATCCAGAGCAACACACACACAAAATGCTGCAGGAGCTCAGCAGGTCAGGCAGCGTCTATGGAAGTGAATAGACAGTCAATGCTTCGGGCCGAGACCCTTCCTCAGGATTGAGAAGGACGGGGGAAGGTGGCAGAATGAAAAGGTTGGGGAAGAGGAAGAGGAGGAGGCTAGCTGGAGAGTGATAGGTGAAGCCAGGTGTGTGGGAAAGGTCAAGGGCTGGACCTTATTATTCAGGGTGGAGGAGCAACACCTTATATTCTGTCTGGGTAGCCTAAACCTGATAGCATGATTATCGATTTCTCCTGGTGAACAAATGACTCTTCCCTGCTCCATATCTCTTCTCACCTGCCTATTTCTTCCCCCTGGGCCCCCTCCTCCTTCCCTTTTTCCTAAGGTCCAGTTTCCTCTCCTATCAGATTCCTTCCTCTCCAGCCCTTGACCTTTCCCACCCACCTGGCTTCACCTATCACCCTCCAGTTATCCTCCTTCCCTCCCCCTCCCACCACCTTTTTATTCTGGCATCTTCCCCCTTCCTTCTCAGTCCTGATGAAGAGACCCAGCCCAAAACATCGCCTGTTTATTAATTTCCATAGGTGCTGCCAGACCTGCTGAGTTCCTCCAGTATTTTGGGAGTTTGAAATGACTGGATTGTTGGAAATCCAGAGCAACACACACAAAATGCTGGAGGAATTCATCCGTGGAAAAGAATAGAGAGTCAATGTTTCAGGCCGAGACCCTTCTTCAGGACTGGAAAGGAAGGGAGAAAAGTCCAGACTGAATATATTTAGGAACAGTTATTACCCTACAACCATCAGGTGGTGATGAATCTCAGCTCATTTTCTCAGTATCATTTTTTATTTGCACAGTTTGTCTTCATTTGAACACTGATTATCAGTTTTTGATTATTAAACACAAAGTGCACTGCAGGTGCTGTGATCAAATCAAGACGTACAAAAATGCTGGATGAACTCAGCAGGTCGGGCAGCATCCGTTGAAAGAAGCAGTCAACGTTTCGGGTCGAGACCTTTCATCAGGTTCCTGACAAAGGGTCTCGACTCAAAACGTCGACTGCTTCTTTCAACAGATGCTGCCCGGCCTGGTGAGTTCATCCAGCTTTTTTGTACGTCCAGTTTTTGATTATGTTAGTCCATTCGTTATGTGCCGTGTTGTATGACGGGGGTGATCATGGTCTTCCCGTGAACACGATTGTTCTTAGCAATTTTTCTACACAAGTGGTTTGCCGTTGCCTTCTTCTGGGCAGTGTCTTTACAAGACGGGTGACCCCAGCCATTATCAATACTCTTCAGAGATTGTCTGCCTGGTGTCAGTGGTCACATAACCAGGACTTGTGATCTGCACCGGCTGCTCGTACGACCGTCCACCACCTGCTCCCATGGCTTCACATGGCCCTGATCGGGGGTTAAGCAGGTGCTACACCCTGTTCAAGGGTGACCTGCAGGCTAGAAGAGGGAAGGACTGCCTTACACCTCCTTTGGTAGAGGCATATCTACACCCCACCACCCAACGTTTATGTATAGTTTTCCATATCTTCGACTGTATTTTTTTTTCCTGTAAATAAAATCAAGGCACTATACAATGATGCATCAGGACTTTGACAACACATTTACTTTAACTTGACTTTGACATTGCCCCACTATAGGAGGGATGTTGAGGCTTTAGAGAGGGTGCAGAAGGGGTTTACCAGGATGCTGCCTGGTTTAGAGGGCATGTGCTATTAATGAGGGGCTGGATAAACTTGGGTTGTTTTCTCTGGTGCGGTGGAGGCTGAGGGGAGATCTGACAGAGGTTTATAAGATTATAAGAGGCGTAGAGACAGTGGGCAGAGAGTACCTGTTCCCAGGGTTGAAATGTCTAATACCAGAGGACATTGAAGGTGAGAGGGGGTAGGTTCAAGGGGGATGTGAGGGGTAAGTTTTTTATTCAAAGAATGGTGGATGCGTGGAAAGTGTGGTGAACTACATATACCTGTCTGGACAGGCCCCCCCCCCCCCCCTGCTGACTGCTCCTGTGGCTCCTCCCACAGACCCCTGTATAAAGGCAATTGAGGGCTGAGCCCGGCCTCTCTGTCTCCAGGATGTAGTGTGGTGGTCAATTGCTGCTTGTTCTTTCTTCCAGCCAATAAAAGCCTATATCTTGCCTCACGTCTCCCAGAGTTATTGATGGTGCATCAGTATGGTGGTAGGGGGAAGTACATTAGAGGCTTTTAACAGATGTTTGGATAGGCACATGGATGTGAGGAGGATGGAGGGATGTGGACATGGTGTAGGGAGCAGCTATTAGCTTCTGGGGTTTTTTAAATTTACTTTTTAGCTGATTTGATACAACAGGAGGGCTGGAGGTGGCTCATTCTGACATGAAATAAATAGATTTCTGGATACTTAAGGAATCAAGAAATGGCCCAGAAATCGTGCTTGAGGCGAAAATCAGTCATGATTTTATTGAATGACAGTTCAGAATTATAATCAGAATCAGGTTTAACATCTCTGGTATATGTTGTGAAATTTGTTAACTTTGCGGCAGCAGTTGAATGCAATACATGATAAATATAGAAAAAAAAAACTGAATTACAGTAAAATAGTTAAATTAAGATAAGTAGGGCAAGAACAGAAATTTGGAAGAAAGTGTGGTATCGCTTGCAAGCTTCCCCCAGTACAATCCTCACTTCTTTGGCATGACGCAAATCGATACATGTCACCTTGTGTTTCAAAGTTTTGGTGTACATATGACAAATAAAGTTAATCTCAAAACAAAGTTACTTTTGTCTTCTGTATTATTTCTTATCTCAGCAGATTAATATTTCTTGCAGCTATGACCACTACTTCCTGTGTCTCCCACCATCGATCTGTTGTACAGGCACTTCCTGAACAGAATAACACGTGAACCTGAAACATTTCCACGTCTGAGTGCGACGGTATTCCTGAGTCTCCACCCGGGATCCAGTGAAATCCCAGAGGAAGCTCCTGACACGATGGTGGGAGCCCTGAACACCACCAGAGATGGAGGACCTTCACTGCTGCCATAAACGCCAGTGGTGTAACTGGCAGTAAGTAAGTAAGTGAAACACTGTAAAAGAGTCTGTGATTATTCAGTTTCAAATGAACAGAGCCCTGAGGTTCAAGGTCTTAAAGCAACTGCTCAACAGTTCAAGTTGTGTAGTGAACACCGGAGGGCAGGTCATAATCATAAACCAGCTGGGTACCAATTAAGCAAAACACACAAGACCTTGGCGGAGCTCAGCGAGTCAGGTAGCATCCATGAAGTGGAAAAAAGAGTCGACGTTGTGGGCAGGGGCCAAAGTGTTCCGAAACAAGAGAAAATCTGCAGATGCAGGAAATCCAGAGCAACACACGCAAAATGCCGGAGGAACTCGGCAGATCAGGCAGCACCTGTGGAAATGAATGGGGCGAGACCATTCTTCAGGACTGAGAGGGAAGGGGGAAGATGCCAGATTAACTATACTGGGATAGTGATTGGGTCTGGTCAAGTTGAAGGGAAGTAGCCGTCCTTGAACCTGGTGGTTTGGGACTTCGGGCGTCTGTACCTCCTGCCCAACGGGAGATGTGAGAAGCGAAGCTTACCTGTGATGTCTCACCTTATGGAATAGGTGCAGCCATGTCACATGTTATGAGAGATGGGAGTGAAAGCCCCATACCTTTTTCCAATCCTATTCAACGGCGATGCAACCAGTCAGAACTCTCTCAATGGTACATCTTTGTAGAGGCTTTGGTGACATATCAAATCTCCTCAAATGCCTACTGCACTGTTGTGCCTTCTTTGTAATTGCATTGATATGATAGGCCAGTATCAATCTTCAGAGATGTCGACCCCCAGGATCTTGAAACTGCTCACCCTTTCCACTGAAAGTCCCTCGATGAGAACCACTCCTGATAGTTCCACTGTATTACTCTCACCTTGTGGCGAGAGGCCTAGGCGAGGATGTAAGCATCAAAGTGCTGGAGGATCTGAGAATAGAACCTGAGACTGAAGTAAGGACAGGGTTCTAAAACTAGACGAGAATCTAAAGTAGAGCTGAACCTCAGTAAATATCAAAATCCTGGCCACCAAACATGGCTGCCAATTAGTGGGGCGGGGCTGACTCCTTAAAGGGGCCACACCGGCTCTCCATATCCTGGAGAAGCAAGCACAAGATGCTGGAGGAACTCAGGCAGCGTCTATGGTGAAGGGAAGTTTAAACAGTGAGCTTCTTCAGGGTAGGCATCCCTGGAAGAGACTTCACACTGCAGTAGTCGAATCGCTAACAAGAGAAAACCTGCAGGTGCTGGAAATCAAAACAACACCCACAAAATGGTGGGGGAGCTCAGAAGGCCAGGCTGCAACAATGGAGAATCAGTGTGTCTAAACCCTGGAAGCTGGTGCGATTGGGTGCATGTCGTTAACACCTTTTGTGCAGATAACAGAGAGACAACTCTGTATGTGAGCGGAATTCCGCGTTACACAGCAGGCTGTGGAATTTTGGAAAACATTGCAACTCACTCTATTAGTCCCGTCCGTACCATCAATGTTCACTTCTGCCGGCCATCCAGAAGCCCCTTGTGGTCAACGCTGTGGTTCTGATCCCACCAGCACACGACCAAGGTGAGAGTGCTTCCAATTGTCCTAGTTCCCTTGCACTTCCTCTCTCTTCCTCCTTGCGTGACACACCAAGCCCTTGTGTAACACTTCGCCTGCAAATCTGCCGGGGTCGCCTGTCATGTCCGGTGCTCCCGACGAGGCCTCCACTACGTCGTAAACTGGGGGACCTCTTCCGCGAGCACCTCTGTGTCATCTGCCAGAAGTGGGATATGCCGGTGGCCAAACATTTTAATTCCCATTCCCATTCTCATTCTGGCATGTTGGCTCACAGCCTCCTCTCGTGCCAAGGTGGAGGAGGAACACCTTATATCCCACTTGGATAGTCTCCAACCTGATGGCATCAGTATCAATTTCTCCTTCTGGTAAGCTAAGTCCCTCCCCACCTCCCACATTCTGACTCTGACCTTTTACCTCTTCTCACCTGCCTATCACCTTCCCCTGGTGCCTCTCCTCCTTGTTCCCTACCTCCTATGGTCCACTCTCCTCTCCTGTCAAATTCCTTCCTCTCCAGCCCTTGACCTTTCCCACCCACCTGGATTCACCCATCACCTTCCGGCTGGCCTCCTCCCTCTCCCCACCTTTTTATTGTGGTGTCTTCCCTCTTCCTGCTCAGTCCCGAAGAAAGGTCTCGGCCTGAAATATTGACTGTTCGTTCCTTTCCACATATGCAGCCCGACCTGCCGAGTTCCTCCAGCATTTTGTGTGTGAAGCCTTTTACGTATTGACTTTGGGCTGAGTCCACTATTGTCTGTAGCTTCTCATGGTCTGCCACATTTGAATTGGGGTACAAGGCTCATGACCACGACGGGGCAGAGTACACAGACGTGTCCACAACTGATAGCTAGAATTTAGCGTACAGTATATTCTTAAATCAGACTGAATTCCTCACTCTGGCTGATTCCCTGATTACACAATAGTTCTCAGCAAGGCTAATATCATGGTGGCTGGTGTTTTCCTGATCTGGAATCTGAAACCGACTGTCTCAATTGCCTAAAGGCAGGCAGCCTGGCTCCACGACAAGCAATTTGAGAGGGCGTAGCTTTGGTCCGAATTGCAGTTGAGCTTCTGATTATTACTGTGGAAGGTAAGTATTTTCTGTGCTAAAGCAGGAACCACTGCAGAGGCTGAAGAAGGATCTCGTCGCCATTACACAGAATCGAGACGCCGCCGCTCCCCCTTTGCCTCTCTGCCCACCAAAGCATCGAGCCGCAGCGTCAAAGAGACACGCAGTGTGAAAACAGACCCTTCAGCCCGTCACTTTAACGCTAAACTTACCCTGTGTGTTTTTGAAGACGCAGCACGGTAACCGGTCCTCCAAGCCCGACGAGCTCTGTTACACCCATGTGACCGATTAACCTCTAACCTTTCTGTCTGTGGACTGTGGGAGGAAACCAGAGCACCTGGAGAAGATAGAAACTCCTTACAGACAGCAGAGGAATTAGGTTCTGTAATAGCCTCACTCTGATCCCTACACTACTGTGGCACCCACAGCTGATAAGCCTGACGACAAGCTTTGTGCGGGCATAGTTAAAGTCTTAAAGGACCATTATTCACTTAAACCTTTGATTATTGCTGAGGGGTTTAGGTTTCATAAAAGGAAGGTGAGTCTATTTCACAGTTTGAGTTGGCGCTGAAGCAATTGTCTGAACACTGTAGTCGCTTAATGACACGTTACATGATAGACTCGTATGTGGTCTGCATAGTGAGGCAATCCAGGTACGTTTGCTTACAAAAGCAGACTAACATTACCAAAGGCAATGCGATTAGTACATCTATGGAGATGGCAGCTAAAGAAACACAGCTGTTAAGCACATCTTCCCAAGTTCATAAAGTTCCTACTGACTTTGAAGAGCAAGACACCTATTAGCAATCAATTTTATTGTCGTGGCAAAACTGGGCATTCAGCAAAAGAATGCTGGTATAAGGACTTCGATTGCCCAAGCTGTGACAAAAAGGGATATAATGAATGCCCTTTAAAAATAAAAAGATAGGGTGGTTGGTGGTGCCAGTTGTGAAGGGTGTGGGGATGTTGGGAAATAGTAGAGGTTCAGGTGGGCGGGGAGGATCTGGAAAAGGGATTGGAAATGGAGGGTTCGGGTGAGTTCAGGTTGGCGGGAGGAGGTTGGAATGAAGTTGAATCTAGATCTGGAAGACGGAAAAAGAAACATAATATTGGAATGATTTCAAGTGATGGGGAGGAAAGGCGGGACATTTTGACAAAAAGGAAAGAAGACTTCAAGGTACTGTTTAAATCTGAGCCGGAACAAACTTCATCTATCAATCCCATTAAATTAACTGCAGAGTTAAAATCTGCCAGCCATAGGGAATATAGATCGTGCTCATACTTTAAGAGGAGGGAATGTGTTAATAATTTGTAAGGATAAGGGACAGTATGAGAAGGCATTATGATTGAAGACTTTACTTGGCGTAAAGGTAGAATCTACAGTATGTTGCTTAATGAAAATAGTAGTATTGGGGGTGTTATAACAGGGGTTCTTGTGGAAATTTTGATAGAAGAGGTTAAATCTCATTTATTGGGAGGCAAGGTTGAGGAGGTAAAGAGATTACAAGTAGTCAGAAATGTGTATAGGATGGACAGTTTATCTATATTGATATGTTTTGATGAAGTGAAGCTCCCTGATAAAGTTAATCTGGAGTACGCTAGTTATAATGTATGAGCTTATATTCCACCCCCACTTAGATGTTACTCATGTCAGAGGTTTGGGCATGTGGTGACATTATGTTGTGAGAAACTAAGATGTACTAAGTGTGGTGGGGTGCATTAATATGAAGATTGTGAAGGAAGAAAGTTTAATTGTTGTAATTGTGGAGGAGAACATGGTGCAGTTTATAAAAGATGTGAAGTGCTAAAGAAGGCAGCTGAAGTTCAACAGGTTAAAGTACAGTTAGGTGTGTCTTATGCAGAAGCCTTGAAAAAAGTTAAACCGAACGTTGATAAAGTATTACCATTCAGAGAACAGAAAGTGAAGTCTGAGGCTGTATGTCAGCATCATACTCCTTCTACTAAAGATACTTTACTAGTTGATAAAATGAAGTTTGTGATGTTTGTAATAGATGAGGTGAATTGTTCTGCTTGGACATCCAGTCGTACTGAGGAAATTAAAACTGCTGTGAAAACAGCTGGAAAGTATCTGAGTATAGTTGGCAACATCTATAGGGAGAAGGACTGTCGACGTTTCGGGCCGAGACGGCGACAGCACTTCTCCCTATCGAAGCTGCCTGGCCTGCTGTGTTCCACCAGCATTTTGAGTGTGTTGCTTGAATTTCCAGCAACTGCAGATTCCCTCGTGTGAGTGTAGTTGGTGTTACATGGGAAGCTGTAAATGAAATGCTGATGGGTGGGGTATCTGTATTTTGATCTCCTTGTTAAGGTACATAAAGGACATAAGAATATTGCAGTGGAATGCTAGAAGCCTGATTTCCAATGGTCAGGACTTTAAGAGGTTTACTTCTGATTTATGAAACCTACCTGACCTTATGTGTATGCAGGAAACCTGGATGTTACCACATTTAAATTTTTCCTTGCAGGATTATATTGCAATTGGGTGTGATAGGTTAGTTGGTAGAGGGGATGGGGTTGCAAGTTTTACAAGGAAAGGATAGGACATAGAGTTGTGGATGTAAATGGAGTATATAAGGCACTTGTAGTAGAAGTATTTGATTCAACAGGTAGGGACATTAAAGTGATAAATTTTTATAACCCTCGTGGAAATCTCTTGATTGATTTGTTGGAAAGCATGTGTAGCTCTCGCTCACTAAGGATTGTATGGTGTGGGGATTATAACGCACATGCTTCAACGTGGGGTTGTATGGTGTGGGGATTATAACGCACAGGCTTCACTGTGGGGTTGTATGGTATGGGGATTTTAACACACATGGTTCACTGGGGGTTGTATGGTGTGGGGATTATAACGCACATGCTTCAACGTGGGGTTGTATGGTGTGGGGATTATAACGCACAGGCTTCAACATGGGGTTGTATGGTGTGGGGATTATAACGCACAGGCTTCACTGTGGGGTTGTATGGTATGGGGATTTTAACGCACACGGTTCACTGGGGGTTGTATGGTGTGGGGATTTTAACGTACATGGTTCACTGAGGGTTGTATGGTGTGGGGATTTTAACGTACATGGTTCACTGAGGGTTGTATGGTGTGGGGATTTTAATGCACATGGTTCACTGAGGGTTGTATGGTGTGAGGATTTTAACGTACATGGTTCACTGAGGGTTGTATGGTGTGGGGATTTTAACGTACATGGTTCACTGAGGGTTGTATGGTATGGGGATTTTAACGCACATGGTTCACTGAGGGTTGTATGGTATGGGGATTTTAACGTACATGGTTCACTGAGGGTTGTAGGGTGTGGGGATTTTAACGTATATGGTTCACTGAGGGTGTATGTTGTGGGGATTTTAACGTACATGGTTCACTGAGGGTTGTATGTTGTGGGGATTTTAACGCACATGGTTCACTGAGGGTTGTATGATGTGGGGATTTTAACGCACAGGCTTCACTGTGGGGTTGTATGGTATGGGGATTTTAACGCACACGGTTCACTGGGGGTTGTATGGTGTGGGGATTTTAACGTACATGGTTCACTGAGGGTTGTATGGTGTGGGGATTTTAACGTACATGGTTCACTGAGGGTTGTATGGTGTGGGGATTTTAACTCACAGGCTTCACTGTGGGGTTGTATGGTGTGGGGATTTTAACGCACAGGCTTCACTGTGGGGTTGTATGGTATGGGGATTTTAACGCACACGGTTCACTGGGGGTGGTATGGTGTGGGGATTTTAACGTACATGGTTCACTGAGGGTTGTATGGTGTGGGGATTTTAACGTATATGGTTCACTGAGGGTGTATGTTGTGGGGATTTTAACGTACATGGTTCACTGAGGGTTGTATGTTGTGGGGATTTTAACGCACATGGTTCACTGAGGGTTGTATGATGTGGGGATTTTAACGCACAGGCTTCACTGTGGGGTTGTATGGTATGGGGATTTTAACGCACACGGTTCACTGGGGGTTGTATGGTGTGGGGATTTTAACGTACATGGTTCACTGAGGGTTGTATGGTGTGGGGATATTAACGTACATGGTTCACTGAGGGTTGTATGGTGTGGGGATTTTAACGTACATGGTTCACTGAGGGTTGTATGGTGTGGGGATTTTAACGCACAGGCTTCACTGTGGGGTTGTATGGTGTGGGGATTTTAACGCACAGGCTTCACTGGGGTTGTATGGTATGGGGATTTTAACGCACACGGTTCACTGGGGGTGGTATGGTGTGGGGATTTTAACGTACATGGTTCACTGAGGGTTGTATGGTGTGGGGATTTTAACGTACATGGTTCACTGAGGGTTGTATGGTGTGGGGATTTTAACGCACATGGTTCACTGAGGGTTGTATGGTGTGGGGATTTTAACTCACAGGCTTCACTGTGGGGTTGTATGGTGTGGGGATTTTAACGCACAGGCTTCACTGTGGGGTTGTATGGTATGGGGATTTTAACGCACACGGTTCACTGGGGGTGGTATGGTGTGGGGATTTTAACGTACATGGTTCACTGAGGGTTGTATGGTGTGGGGATTTTAACGTATATGGTTCACTGAGGGTGTATGTTGTGGGGATTTTAACGTACATGGTTCACTGAGGGTTGTATGTTGTGGGGATTTTAACGCACATGGTTCACTGAGGGTTGTATGATGTGGGGATTTTAACGCACAGGCTTCACTGTGGGGTTGTATGGTATGGGGATTTTAACGCACACGGTTCACTGGGGGTTGTATGGTGTGGGGATTTTAACGTACATGGTTCACTGAGGGTTGTATGGTGTGGGGATTTTAACGTACATGGTTCACTGAGGGTTGTATGGTGTGGGGATTTTAACGTACATGGTTCACTGAGGGTTGTATGGTGTGGGGATTTTAACGCACAGGCTTCACTGTGGGGTTGTATGGTGTGGGGATTTTAACGCACAGGCTTCACTGGGGTTGTATGGTATGGGGATTTTAACGCACACGGTTCACTGGGGGTGGTATGGTGTGGGGATTTTAACGTACATGGTTCACTGAGGGTTGTATGGTGTGGGGATTTTAACGTACATGGTTCACTGAGGGTTGTATGGTGTGGGGATTTTAACGCACATGGTTCACTGAGGGTTGTATGGTGTGGGGATTTTAACGTACATGGTTAACTGAGTGGTTGTAGGGTGTGGGGATTTTAACACACATGGTTCACTGAGGGTTGTATGGTGTGGGGATTTTAACATACATGGTTCAGTGAGGGTTATATGGTGTGGGGATTTTAAAGCAAATGGTTCACTGAGGGTTGTATGGTGTGGGGATTTTAAAGCAAATGGTTCACTGAGGGTTGTATGGTGTGGGGATTTTAAAGCAAATGGTTCACTGAGGGTTGTATGGTGTGGGGATTTTAAAGCAAATGGTTCACTGAGGGTTGTATGGTGTGGGGATTTTAAAGCAAATGGTTCACTGAGGGTTGTATGGTGTGGGGATTTTAAAGCAAATGGTTCACTGAGGGTTGTATGGTGTGGGGATTTTAACGTACATGGTTCACTGAGGGTTCTATGGTGTGGGGATTTTAACGTACATGGTTCACTGAGGGTTGTATGGTGTGGGGATTTTAACGCACACGGTTCACTGAGGGTTGTATGGTGTGGGGATTTTAACGTACATGGTTCACTGAGGGTTGTATGGTGTGGGGATTTTAACATACATGGTTCAGTGAGGGTTATATGGTGTGGGGATTTTAACGCACACGGTTCACTGAGGGTTGTATGGTGTGGGGATTTTAACATACATGGTTCAGTGAGGGTTCTATGGTGTGGGGATTTTAACATACATGGTTCAGTGAGGGTTGTATGGTGTGGGGATTTTAACATACATGGTTCAGTGAGGGTTATATGGTGTGGGGATTTTAAAGCAAATGGTTCACTGAGGGTTGTATGGTGTGGGGATTTTAACGCACATGGTTCACTGAGGGTTGTATGGTGTGGGGATTTTAATGTACATGGTTCACTGAGGGTTGTATGGTGTGGGGATTTTAACGTACATGGTTCACTGAGGGTTGTATGGTGTGGGGATTTTAACGCACATGGTTCATGAGGGTTCTATGGTGTGGGGATTTTAACATACATGGTTCAGTGAGGGTTATATGGTGTGGGGATTTTAAAGCAAATGGTTCACTGAGGGTTGTATGGTGTTGTGATTTTAACACACATGTTTCACTGAGGGTTGTATGGTGTGGGGATTTTAACGTACATGGTTCACTGAGGGTTGTATGGTGTGGGGATTTTAACACACATGTTTCACTGAGGGTGTATGTTGTGGGGATTTTAACGTACATGGTTCACAGTGGGGTTGTATGGTGTGGGGATTTTAACGTACATGGTTCACTGAGGGTTGTATGGTGTGGGGATTTTAACGCACATGGTTCACTGAGGGTTGTAGGGTGTGGGGATTTTAATGTACATGGTTCACTGAGGGTTGTATGGTGTGGGGATTTTAACGCACATGGTTCACTGAGGGTTGTAGGGTGTGGGGATTTTAAAGCAAATGGTTCACTGAGGGTTGTATGGTGTGGGGATTTTAAAGCAAATGGTTCACTGAGGGTTGTATGGTGTGGGGATTTTAATGCACATGGTTCACTGTGGGGTTGTGATGCACCATCAATAACTCACTCTGAGATATAAGGCGAGATATCGGCTTTTATTGACTGGAAGAAGGAACAAGCAGTGGTTGACCACCATACTACATCCTGGAGACTGAGAGGCCGGGCTCAGGCCTCAATCTCCTTTACACAGGGGTCTGTGGGAGGAGCCACAGGAGCAGTCAGCAGGTATATGTAGTTCACCACAGGTTGTATGGTGTGGGGATTTTAACACACATGGTTCACTGAGAGGTTGTATGGTGTGGGGATTTTAACGTACATGGTTCACTGAGGGTTGTATGATGTGGGGATTTTAACGCACATGGTTCACTGAGGGTTGTATGGTGTGGGGATTTTAACGTACATGGTTCACTGAGGGTTGTATGGTGTGGGGATTTTAACGTACATGGTTCACTGAGGGTTGTATGGTGTGGGGATTTTAACACACATGGTTCACTGTGGGGTTGTTCACAGAATGATGGTAGAAGAATTTTTAGTTATTTCGGATCTCATGTGTCTTATTGATGGGAGGGGTAGAAGATATAATGTTCGTAATAGTTCTGAAACTGCTGCAGATTTAACTTCAATTTGGAGTGAGTGAGTGGTTTGTTGTGGGAGATGAAACATTGGGGTGTGATCATTTTCCTAGATTTATAAGCTTGGGTTTGGATTTACATCAGGAACAGGTGGCCACTTTTAGGAGGTGGAATTTTGACAAAACAAATTGGGCGAAGTTTACGGTTTCATGTGATGAATGTCTGTCTGGTCTGAGTATTGAAGATGATGTGGATTTGTGCAAGGAAAATCTCTGTTGACTATTTATATCTGTATATTTCGATCTGTTCTTGATTCCGGCTGTGTGGCTTCTGGATCAGCTTCATCTCAAATTCAAAATGCTTGGATGTGACGCAAACACAGATTGTATTGTGGTGCGGTAAAGCCATCCCCTGTTTCAGCTCTACTGGTTGAAATGGGACAATTACCCTCACAGTTGTGGAGGTTGAAATTGTTGTTAACATACTGGGTTAACTTGAAGGGGCAGAGGAATGATCACCATGTAAAAGTGTGTTGGAAGATTGTTGGGAACGTCACACGAAGGGTACCTTTAGTTCTGGGAGCTGTGATCTTATCACACTAGGAATGTGGGTTTGCTGGATTATGCAATAAATCCCACTGGTGCTTTTTTGGTAACCCCACTGTAGTTCTTTCCAATAACTTTAGTTGATTTTAGACTTAGTGAAGTCTAAGGATCCTGGTATGCCTGAGAGTCTGTTGGTTCATCGACATGTTTAGGAAAATTATTGTGATGTGTTAACCATTTTTACTGATGGATCAAAAGATATTTTAATAGGGAATGTCAGTGTGGCTGTTTTTGTGCCTGAATTACAGGTAACAATAAAGAGACATCTTTCTAACCATTTATCAGGGTATACAGCAGAGCTGGTTGCCATCATTTTGGGTTTACAGTGGGTGGAGGAAATCTGTCCTTGCAAAGTTGTAATTTGTTCAGATTACTTCCAGTTTTGACTAGTTTTAGAACAGGTCATTCTAGCAGTAGGTCAGATTTATATTGGATGCTCTTCAGACCTTATGTCACCTTCAAAGTATTGGTCTACATGTCTTTTCCTTATGAGTCCCTGCAAATAGAGATGTTGAGGGGAATGAGCGAGTTGATTGGCCAAAAATGCTGTGAAAAGATCAACTGTGGATATAGACATTCCACTTAGCAAATCAGAAGCTAAGGGGTTGGTGGGGCTAAAAATTGGGGGATTATGGCAAGACTTGTGGGATAATGGGCATAAGGGGAGATACCTTTACAGAATACATAAAACTGTTGGATTGATGGGAGAAGGGAGCAAAATAAGAAGGGAAGGAGCTATATTGACTCAACTTAGAATTGGGCATACTATGCTTAATTATTCCTTGTTGAAAAACATCACTCTGGGGTGTGTCGGTGTTGCCATCACGATGAAACAGTTGAACACATTCTTTTACAACGTTAAGCATATAAAGTTGAAAGAAAGCAAATGCAGGCTGCACTACTAGCTTTGGGGGTTGACAGTTTTCATTTAAAAACTTCACTTCCATAACTTAATAAAGTTATAGGAGTGACTTTAATTTAATTCACAATCTTGTATTTCATTATTTACAATCTATAGGGCTCTTTGGGGTAATTTAGTTCTCATTTGATAAAGAACTAGCAGGGGTTTTATTTCCCAACTCGCTACATCACACTCCACTCCAGTTGGTGGCAGTAATGCTCCTTTAAATTGGACTGCCAATCGGCATTTAAAGTCAGAAGAAAAAAAAGATACTGTCAACCAAAAACCCTGTAATAAAGAAAAGTGAATTTTGGAAATGAAAGATGTGAACAAGATGGAGCACACTGAGAATAGACTGAGTGACTCTCACTCTGTGGTTGAAGAGGCTTTTCATGTCTTACCTGTTTCAGGACACAAAGATGGCTACTGGGTGACCCTCTGGTTGGATGGAGCAACAGGGAGGATGCAGTGGGCACAAGTGTTGCAGTATCGCCGGTGTCAGAGACAGGTTACAAGGGGAAGTTGCTGCAGCTCACTTCCAGAAGGAGCAAGGTTGACTTTAAATACTTACACCGGTCGGGTTATTCCAGTGAGGTGGGGGGTAGTACATGTTAGCACGGAGATCAATGAAGAGAGAAAGAAATGCCCTCTGTACATTGTTAAAGGCATTTCTTCCCCGTCTCTAGGCTGTTCCTGGTTGTAGCAGCTCAGACTCGGCTGGCATGAAGTGCAGTTGGCAGGAGCACTGGTCCAGAAGAGATATTGAAGAAACTGATGTACTCAATGGGGAATGGGGCAGTATGAAAGGAATCACTGTTAAGCCCGACACAATACCCAAATACCTGAAGGCAGCGCCTACTTTGAACCCGCTCAAACCAAAGGTAGAGTCTGAATTGGGAAGAATGATCCGGAGCAAGGTGTTGGAAGCATGCGTGTAGGTAAATGGGCAAATCCAGTTGTTCCTGTCCTGAAAAAGGATGGGACTTTAAGGCGTTGTGGAGTCTGGAGGTTAACTATTAACCCATTTCTTAAGGCTGAACACGCCCTCGTCTCCTCACTGATGAAGTTTTTTTCAGGATTGGCCGGTGGACAGACACTTAGCAAGACTGTCTTGTGTCAAGCGTACTGGCAGATGAATGTGGAGCCAGAGTCGGAGGAGCTGTTGACCAGAATGTTCAGGTTTCCATTTGACATCACCCCAGCTCCTGCACTTTCTCAGGGAGAAATGGACCAGATCCTGGGTGGATTGACAGGGGTGCAATGCTATTTGGATGTCTTACTCGATACTGGGAAAAATGAGTATGAGCACCTACAAAACTTTGATCTTCAAGAAATAAGGGCTAAGGGTCCGGAAGAGCCAAGGTGTGCTCTTTCAACCTTCGACTGAGTATTTAGGTGCTGTGATTAATAACTCTGGGCTTCACAAGGCACCATCAAAGGTGAAGGAAATCATGGAGGCCACATAATGTACAGAACATCAATTAAGGTTTCTTTTAGGACTACTAACCTCCAAGAGGACCTCAACCTTGTCATAGGGTTTGGAGACTTGTATTGCTGAATGACCTGGAGAGCTATGTTGGCTGGAGTCAGGGCTTTACGCTTTGGCTCTTTGTAGGGTCACCCATGCCAAGCAGGTCAAAGGGTAGAGGCCAGACTAAGAGTGGTCCACCAGTCCTCCAGGTTTGGGGGTTCAGCTCAGGGCTAATGATCCTGACTGGTCAAACAAAATCATTATGGAAACAGCAATGAAGAGTCCTTCTGCATCTGAGCTTTCACCCGGGACTTGCATGACTGACGGTAGTGAAAACCCAGAGGAAACTACTGACATGATGACATGTTGTAGCATCCATCATCAGAGATCCTCACCACTTAGGACATGCTCTCTTCTCACTGGTGTCATCAGGAAGAAGGTCCAGGAGCCTCAGGACTCACACCACCAGGTTCAAGAACAGTTAATACCCCTCAACCATCAGGCTCTTGAACACAAGAAGATAATTACACTCAACTATTGAGATGTTCCCACAACTAATGACCTCATTTTAAGAACTCTATATCTTATTATTTCATGATCTCATTATTTGTTGCTATTTATTTATACTTGTATTTGCACAGTTTGTTGTCTTCTATGCTCGTGCTCTTTCATTAATCCTGTTTACAGTTACTCTTCTATGGATTTGCTAAGTATGCCCGCAGGAAAAAGAATCTCAGTTTTGTGTGCCTGATGGTTGAAGGGTAATAACTGTTCCTGATCCTGGTGGTGTTCCTGAGGCTCCTGTGCCTTCTTCCTGATGGTGGCAGTGAGAAGAGAGCCTGACCTGGGTGGTGGAAGTCCTTGGTGATGGATGCTGCTTTCCTGCAACAAGGTTTCATGTAGATATGTCCAATGGTGGGGTGGGGGGGGGGGGTTACCTCTGATGTACTGGGCTGTATCCACTACTTTCTGCAGGATTTTTTGTCTAAGGGCATTGGTGCTTCCATAGCAGGCTATGAGGCAGTTGGTCAATATACTCTCCACTATAGAAGCTTTACATAATTTTGAAAACTTGCTGAATCTTTGCAGACTTCTGAGAAAGGAGAGGCGTTTCCATGCTTTTTCATAACTGCACTTTTGTTCTAGGCCCAGGACAGATCCTCTGAAATAATTGGAAGCTTCTCACCCTCTCCACCTCTGATCCCCCAATGAGGATTGGTTCATGGACCTCCGGTTTCTCCTCCTGAAGCTTATGATCTGTTCCTTGGTCTTGCTGACATTGAGTGAGAGGTTGTTGTTATGACACCCCTCGGCCACACTTTCAATCTCCCTCCTACGTGCTGATTCATCTCCATCTTTGACTTGACCTACAATAGTGATAAAATCAGCCAACTTGAATATGTCATTGGTGTTATGCTTACCCTCACTGTCATATGTGTAAAGTGAGCAGAGCAGAGGGGCCAAGCACCGCATCCTTGTGGTGCACCTTTGCTGATGGAGATTGTGGAGGAAATGTCGGTATCGCTGAATAAAAAACTGTTACGTACCCCGTAACTGGGTCACTTACCAGCAAAGATAGAGAGGTCCGTTGAAGTCTGATGGTACTATTTTTAACGGTATTTATTGATAAAAATACACAAAAATAACATCAATGCAAACACACAGATAATATACGTCGTCAATACTAAATCTAAAAGCGCAAGTATAATAATAATCAATAAGAAATAGCTCTATCGTTGTCTAGGGGATAATGTATTGTCCGATGGAAATATAAAAGTCACTTTAGTTCATTCAAGCTGCAGCTTTTTGGTTGGAGAGAAAGACGGGTTAAAACTTGCCCATTCCTTTTATGATGTCAATCCTTCGAGAGTCGTTGGGAGTTGATTTCCCCGTTGTTAGCTAAAAACCGTTCTTCCGTGGTAAAGGCCCACCGATTCCGGGGCAAATGGAAACGGACGCACGTGGCCTTCCCACCGGCTTTCGCTATTACAGGATCGCTAGCGTTTCTTCTGGTGCGTCTGAGGGGCTGTTCCCACAGTCCCTCTTTTATCCTGACTCACAGGGTCTCAGATGTCAATCAGGTTGGGATGATGCAATCCCTCCACCAACCCCCACCTCTCGGTTCATTGCCTGGGGGCTTCGATGCATCGTACAGGATTCAATATGCAATTCCGTCTCCAAGAGACAATAGCCGGTATCAATGGTTCTGTCTTTCAGAGGCCAGGACACGTTCCAAATTCTTTGTGGATTCTGCATGTCTTTCTCTCATTTCCTGGGTCTCCTAAACTGACTCAATAGTGATCTCATGATTTTCAAAAAGGAGGGGCGCTACCCCGCACCCTTCGGCCCCTCAGAGCTGTGGCACATTCGTAACAAAATAAATAAATAAACAAATAAATTGCTGCAGCACACACACAATGCTGGAGGAACTCAGTAGGCCAGGCAGCATCTATGGAAGTGAATAAACTGTTGACATTATGGGCCGAGACCCTTCTTCAGGACTGAGAAGGAAGGGGGGAAGATGCCAGAATAAAAAGGTGGGGGGGAGGGGTGTGAAGGGGAAGGAGGACAAGCTGGAAGGTGATAGTTGAAGCCAGGAAATGGGAAGAAGGAATCTGATAGGAGAGGAGAGTGGACCATTGGAGGAGGAGACTCAGGGGGAAGTGATAGGCAGGTGAGAAGAGATATGAAGCCAGAGGAAGGGGGAAGAGACAGACATTTGTTCACCGGTAGGATAAATCGATAATCATGCTATCAGGTTTAGGCTACCTAGACGGAATATAAGCTGTTGCTCCTCCACCCTGAATAATGTCCATCCCTCGAACTTTCCCACACACCTGGCTTCACCTATCGCTCTCCAGCTAGTTTCCTCCTCCTCTTCCCCAACCTTTTCATTCTGGCACCTGAGGAAGGGTCTCTGCCTGAAGTGCTGACTGTTCATTCATTTCCATAGACGCTGCTTGACCTGCTGAGTTCCTCCAGCATTTTGTGTGTGATGCACCAACAATAACTCTTGGAGACGGGAGGTGAACGATAGGCTTTTATTAGCTGCCACCACACAACATCCTGGAGACTGAGGGGGGAGCAGTGCCTCCAACCGTCTTTATACAGGGGTCTGTGGGAGGAGCCACAGGAGCAGTGTGGGGGGGGGGGGGGGGGCGTGTCCAGACAGGTATATGTAGTTCACCACAGTGTGTGTGATGCTCTGGATTTCCAGAATCGACAGACGATCCCGTGTTTACGACTCCAAACGCCCAGTAACTGGGACAGGCAAATGAGAGGATAAAGAGACCAGAACGGAGAATAGAGGAAGAGGGGAGGAGAAGGGATTCTTTTTACCACAATGAGAAATTAATATTCATGCCATCAGGTTGTAGGCTACCCAGATAGAATGTAAGCTGTTGCTCCTCCACCCTGAGAAAATTTCTTGTCTTTTTTAAACCGGTTGATAAATGATTTCAACAAAAATGTAAGGAAGGCTGCAATTATTTTAACAGCCCCTATAAGTTTGTTCCCTCATTACCCTGCTAATAGATCTGAAAATTTTGAAGTCTACAGGGCAACCCTGAAGGGTGAGCAGTGTCAGAATTTATTGAATTATTCCTTAGAAACTGGACTCAGGGGCTTTCCCTTTGAATCCATTTTCCAAGGAATATTCTAATTACTGTTGAGTAATTGATAGAATATATTTATTGCACCACTCAAATTCTACTTCCCAGAGTGTTCAGAGTCAATTAATTTTCGATTAGCCAATCATAGCAAATGAAAAAGTACTTTAGCTTCTCTTAAGATACATCATTGTTAATCCATCGATCCTTTCATTCTCTATGTAACTAACCCCCATGTACTTTGCTTCCTGACTCTTTTCTCAATGCTAGACATTTATAAATTCTTGAGAAAGCTGTGCTTTATGCAGAAACAGAAGCAGTTATTCATCCAGATGAAGCTTTAGACGTGTTGTGAAGCCAAATGAAAAGACGCCTTATCTAGGATTCCGACAATGGCGAGTCTTCATATTGGTACTGAAGTTCAACGCCCAGAGATCGACGAGCAAAGTCCGGAAGTTGAGGCCCGTTGGCCGAAGCTCTGTGTTTGCGAGTCCACTGGGAAAGTCAGAGGCCCGACGTCTGCGAGCCTGCAAATCCATCGGAGGCTAGAGGCCACGAGGCAGCCTCGTCCGGGGGTCAGAGGTCTATCTGCGTTTGTGCGTAGTTGGGTGGGTGGGTAGGAAAGGGACTTGTTTTGCTGTTGTTTTGTTCTGTTGTTGCTTGTGTTTTCCTGTCGAACGTGGTGGACGCGCTACGCTGACGCTGGAATGCGTGGTATCATTTGTGGGTTGCCCCCAGTGCATCCTTACGTTATGTTGGTTGTCAACGAAAATAATACATTTCAAAGTAGATTTATTTTCAAAGTACATATACGAGGGGTGATTGATAAGTTTGTGGCCTAAGGTAGAAGGAGATGAGTTATGCAGCTCTCGTTACAGGCACATGCAGTTCCACTCTTTGAGTGATTATACTGAAAGTTTTAAGTTAATAACTCATCAGGGGTGATTGATACATTCGTGGCCTAAGGTAGAGTTGACCTGAATGTGCATGTAACGAGAGCTGTATAACCCATCTCCTTCTACCTTAGGCCACGAACTTATCAATCACCCATCTGTGGACACTTTCCGGAGGCCCAAGATCCATACATTCCACAACCGCTGGACTAAGTGTGTAAATGTAAGAGGGGACTATGTTGAAAAATAGATGTGCTAGGTTTTCTTAAATTGACTCCTTCTCCCTTAGGCCACGAACTTATCAATCACCCCTCGTATGTCACCATATACAACCCTGAGATTCATTTTCTTGCAGGCATACTCAATAAGTCGATAGAATAATAACTATAACAGAATCAATTAAAGACCGCCCAACGAGGGCGTTCAGCCAAAGCGTAGAAGGCAACAACCTGTTCAAATACAAAAAATAAATATCGAGAACACAAGACGAAGAGTCCTTGAATGTGAGTCCATAGGATGTGGGAACATTTCAATGATGGAGCAAGTGAAGTTGAGTGAAGTTATCCCCTTTGGTTCAAGAGTCTGATAGTTGATTGGTAATAACTGTTCCTCAACCTGGTGGCGTGAGTGCTGTGGTTCCTGTGCTATCTTCCTGATGACTGCAGTGAGAAGAGAGCATGTTCTGAGTGAAGAGGGTCCCTGATGATGGGTGCTGCTTTCCTGCCATAGCTTTCCAGCGGTGGGGACGCTTTACCCATGATGTACTGGGCTGTATCCATGACTTTCTGTAGGATTTTCTGTTCAAGGCCACTGGTGTTTCCATACCAGGCTGTGATGCAGCCAGTCAATATACACTCCACTACACATCTATAGAAGATTGTCAAAGTTTTAGATGTCATGCCAAATCTTCACAAACTCCTAAGGAAGTAGAGGCTCTGCCATACTTTCTTCATAATTCCACTTACGTGCTGGGCCCAGGACAAATCCTCTGAAAAAATAACACTGAGGAATGTAAAGTTGATAACCCTCTCCACCTCTGATACACTGGCTCATGGACCTCTGCTTTCCTTGGTCTTGCTGACATCGAGTGAGAGGTTGTTGTTCTGACACCACTCAGCCAAGCTTTCAATCTTCCTCCAGTGTGCTGATTCATCACCACCTTTGATTTGGCCGATGACAATGGTGTCATCAGCAAACTTGAATGTGTCATTGGGGCTGTGCTTAGCCACCCAGTCATAAGTGTAAAGTGTGTAAAACAGGGGATTAAGCACACAGCCCTGTGGCGCATCTGTGCTGATGAAGATTGTGGTGTAGACTTTGTTTCCAATCTGAACTAACTGGGGTCTGCAAGAGATGAAATCCAGGATCCAAGTGCACAAGGAGATATTGAGGCCAAAGTCTTGGGGTTTATTGTTTAGTTTTGAAGTGATGATGGTATTGAATGCTGAGCTGTGGTCAAATTAGAGCATCCTGATGTAAGCATCTTTGCTACCCAGACGATCCAGGGTTAAGTGAAGAGCCAATGAGATGGCATCTGCTGTGGACCTGTTGCTCCAGTAGGCAAACCGGAGAGGATCCAAGTGGCTTCTTAGGCAGGAGATGATATGTTTCATCACCAGCCTCTCAAAACACTTCATCACAATGGATGTAAGTGGTAGCGGACAATAGTCATTGAGGCAGATTACCACATTCTTCTCGGGCACCGGTATAATCGAGGCCTGCTTGAAGCAAATGAGTACACGCACTGCCAAAGTGAGAGGTGAAAGATCTCATTGAACACTCCAGCCAGTTGATCAGCACAGGTCTTTCGTACTCGGCCAGGGACCCAGTCTGGGCCGGATGCTTTTCGTGCGTTCAGCCTCCTGAAAGCTGCTCGTATGTTGGCTTCAGAGACTAAAATCATTGGATCTTTATGAGGTGTGAGTTTGTGATGGATCCCCCATGTTTTGACAGTCAAAGCCAGCGTAGAAGGCATTGAGTCATCTGGAAGAGAAGCCCTACTCTCTCCCACATTGCCTGGTTTAACTTTATAAGAGGTGATCGTATTTAAGCCCTGCCACAACTGTCGAGCCTACCTTGTTGAGTCAAGTTTGGTCCACAACTGTCACTTCACCCATGAGGTGGCTTCCTGGAGGTCGTACCAGGAGCTCTCGTAACCTTCTTGGTTACCAGACTCGAATGCTTCTGATCTGGCTCTCAGCAGACTGCATATCTCATGGTTCATCTGGGGCTTCTGATTGGAGAGGACTCTGAATGATTTAGTAGGGTCACACTTATCTGAAATTGCTTTAATAAAGTCCGTTACAACCATGGTGAACTCATTCAGATTTTGTCTGCATACATACAGTATGCTTTGTTATGATAGATAAATGAATCTGAATCTGACTTTAAACCAGGTCAAGTCGAATCCTCAGAGGGAGTTATTACGTCAGATCGATGGGTTTTAAGCCGGTCCTGATAAAGGGTTTCATCTGGTTCCCTTCACAGATGCTGCCTGACTCAATGAGTTCCTCCAGTACTTTGTGTGTTGCTCCAGATTTCCAGTATCAGCAGAGTTGTGAAGCTCCAGGATCTTGATATAAAATACAATAAATGGATTAAAAAAGGAGGAGAGGTGGTGGCGGGTGGGTGAGAGAGTCAGAATGGACCAAAAAGCTACCATAGGTGAAGAGAAGGGTGACGGTGTGGAGATGTATATCTATCAAAGGAGGTGTAAGGTGCTCCTTCCCTCCGTTAGCCTGCAGGTCACCATTGGGCAAGGTGTAGCACCTGCTTAGCCCCACCCCCGATCAGGGTCACGTGAAGCCATGGGGGCAGGTGGTGGACAACAGGTGCACATCACAAGCCCTGGTTATACGACCACTGACGCCAGGCAGACAATCTCTGAAGAGTATTGGTAATGGCTGGGGTGACCCATCTTGTAAAGGAACTGCTCAGAAGAAGGCAATGGCAAGCCACTGGTGTAGAAAAATTTGCGAAGAACAATCACGGTCATGAAGAGGCCATGATTGCCCACATCATATGACAAGGCACATAATGATGATGTCATACAACATGGCACATAATGATGATGTAATAAGACAACACATCATTAACTAGGGAGTAGAGAAGAGATAAATAAGAAAAACACACTTTATCTAAATTACTCAAATTAGAGATTTTCTTTTGCAGTGATTTCCTCTTCAGTGTATGTTCAGCACCAACTTTGCACAGAAGACATTAAGTAAAGATGTGTCCAATTCCAACATTGATCTAACAACCCTCAATTTCCTGATGAATCTAAAGTAAGCTTAAATTAAGTAAATTGCTTTATGAGTGCCATATGTCCCAAGGTAGAGTGGAAAAAAAAAACTAGTTTTGCATACTAACCATGCTGTAAAATAGTGCATTGAGGTACAGTACTGTGCAAAAGTCTTAGGCACACATTTAAAAGTAGGGTGCCTTGGATTTTTGCACTGTGCTGCCATTAAAAAAAAAACAAATTTTGTGGTGTATGTGAGTGATGATAAACCTGATTCTGATATGGGTCACTATTGTGGACAGAGAGTGGGAAGGGGGAAGGGAGAGAGAAGGAAGCAGGAAGCACCAGAGAGACATTCTGTAATGATCAATAAACCAATTGTTTGGAATTAAATGACCTTGCCTGATGGGTCAGGGCTGGGTGTGTCTGCACCCGCACCATCCCCAGCCCCTGGTACTCCTTCTCTGCCACCTGTCCCACACCCCTCCCTTGGCACTCCACCCTCACCATTCCAAACATCCTTTGTTCCCGCCAGATTTAAAAACTCGATCTCTGCTCCACGTTGACAAATAGAGGACCGTGCAAAAGCTTTAGGCACCCCAGTGATATCTGCCCCGTACGTTTTGTGCTGTACTGTAAATGATGGTGGTACAGGCTGAAGGAGAAGGTGATGATGTATCTGCTGGGGGTATAAGTAGGAGAAGCAACTAAAATCTGAAATACCTGAGAAAGGAAAGAAGAATAAAACTGCCTGGTGGAATATAAGATACAGTATCAGCACCACTCATTGAGTTTACAGAATGTAGTGAGTCTGTAGAATTCTCTGCCCAGAGAAACAGTAATCATCATCATTGTGTGCTGTGTCAAATGACATAGCCGATCGTGGTCTCATGACCATGATTGTTCTTGCCAAAGTTTTCAACATACGTAGCTTTGCCATTGCATAAGGATAAACCATAGCAATATGCAGAATAGAGTGTTATAAAGAAAGGGCAGTGCCATTGGACTATAAGCTACAGGTGCATAACAAGGAAGAACGCAAGGTCAAGAGCCTACCTGATTGTACTAGGGAACCATGCAGTCGCCTTATATCAGTGGGATAGAAGCTGTCCTTGAGCCTGAACATGATTTCTGGCTCGTGTATCTTCTGCTCAATGGGAGAGACGGAAAACAAGAATGTCCGGGGCTGGTGGGGTCTTTAGAGTTATACTGGTAGACCTTGTCCAAGGCAATATACCTTCCTGATGACGAGGAACTCAGGGAACTCCAAGTTTTTACAGCATTTACCAGTCCTCCAGGTATCTACAGGACATGGTGGCATAATAATCGAAAGCAACTACACAATAATCCAGAGTCAGGGGTTCAAATTCCACTGGAGCATTTAAAGTAGAGTCCTGAAGAAGGGTCTCAGCCCGATGCATCAACTGTTTGTTCATTTCCATAGATGCTGCCTGGCCTGCTGAGCTCCTCCAGCATTTTGTGTGTGTTGCTCTGGATTTCAGCATCTGCAGAATTTCTTGTGCTTATGAGAATTAAATCCAGGCTTTTAAATTATCATTTGTAATGTTGGTCATGAAATCACAAAAAATTCTTTTGTTCTTCAGTAAATGAAAGGTTCTGCCGTCTTGGTCTAGACCAGGGGTTCCCAACCATCTGATGCCATGGACCAATACCAGAATCCGAAAGGTTGGGTTCAGGCTGAATCGAGGCAGTGGTGTCCAGGCCCCAGGGTGTATCCAAGTGACTGAACCCAATGCTTGGACTACTTAAGCACCAGGCCAGATTGAGAAGATCAGGGTATTGGGGCCCAACGTGATGAATGAGCTGGTTCAGTTCGCTGCCCCACTCTGCTCTGATATAAGGGTCTGTGGACGGACTCTCTTTGTGAAAGGCAGTTCAGAACGCTTTTTGCTTGGCTTATTGTTTGCGTGATATGTTTATTTTTCACTGTACACTGGGTGTTTGACGGTCTTCTTTTTTAAAATGTTTTATTTTGTGTTTCTTTGCTTTGTGGCTGCCTGTTAGGAGATGAGTCTGAAGGATGTATAATATATATATATACCCTGATAATAAATGTACTGTGAACATTGAACATGAAAGGCTGTGTGGATCCCAGGCTGGGAACCCCTTGATCTAGACTGTATGCAAGTCAGGACACATAATGCTGACTCTTCACTGCCCTAGAAATCGATCTGACAAGGATAATTAACAATTGGTAGCAAATACTGGCCTCATAAGCAATGCCTATAGACTAATAGCCATTACAATTGCTTATTTAAGATTGTTCAATGTAATTTCCAATACACAAGTGTAAAGGAGAATGAATTAATTGTTACTCTGGCTCCACTGCTGCACATAAAGAAAACACAATACGATAAAAAACGCAATAATAAAAAAACACAGTAAATATAAATACATAAGATAGGTTATATACATAGATTGATTGTATGACCATAAAGTGATGCTTGGCACAGGAGTGTCTGTACATACAATGAAGTGATAAAATAGTGGTGGGTGGGGGGTGGGTTTGTGGGTGGAGGTGTTGATCAGCCTCACTGCTTGAGGTAAGTAACTGTTTTTGAGTCTGGCGGTCCTGGTGTGCATGCTATGTAGCCTCCTCTGTGATTGGAGCGGGAGAGACAGTCCATGAGCAGGGTGTGCGGGATCCTCCATTTTGTCACTGACCCTGTTCCGGTGCCTTTCTGCAAAAGTCTGAGGCACCCTGGATTTTTTATATGGTTCCAGACGACCTCCACAGAGCCCTGATCTCAACGTCATCGAGGCTGTCTGGGATTACCCAGAGAGACAGAAGCAAGTGAGACAGCAAAACCTGCAGAAGAACCGTGGCAAGTTCCCCGAGATGTTTGGAACAACCGACCAGCCAATTCTCTTGTAAATCTGCAAAAACAGGGTACCTAAGGGAATTGATTCTGTTTTAAAGGTAAAGGGCGGTCGTAGATTTTGCTGCTCTTTGTAGAAATCTTTTTGATTATTAGAAGCTTCTCATTTCATTATATTTGAAAGTACCTTTGCTTTACAGATTTTTTTTTACATGTTAAGACTTTTGCTCAGTACTGTATGCCCATAATGGCAGATAGGCTGGTGCCAGTGATGTGCTAGTCAATTTTCAGTAGCACTTTCACAGCCATAGGCCTCCAAGATCCCTTTGGACCTCCACCACTTAAGTAAATACTTCTACTGATATTAGGTATGCAGCATTGACGTAAATTGATAAAATGTTGTATACTTTATTACATTAGCCTACTGTCTCCATTTCTCCCAATTAGCTCAGCAGCTGTTATTTTGCACTGTTATATTATTATCGAATATTATCTGTTGTTGAAGACTACTGAAGATTAGCGGCAGCTTTGCACTAAGTTTCCCTGTACAGCACTGTTCAAACCTTTTAGATGAGAGGCCATAATCTTGCGTCTCCCAGCAGAGTCTTAACTGCCTGAATTTCTTGGCTTTCCGTCTCTCGATCCTCAATACTTATGACTATTTCTGAGGCCCAGATGATCTACTAAAATATAACTGAGGAGATTTACCAGGATTCTGTCTGGATTACTTTTTTACACTACTTATTTAATTTAACTTTTTTTACTATAGTGTTAGGTTAGCTTATAATGATCTGAAGTCAGAACCAGGAGAGTATAGCACTTAATGTTAGCACTTCATGCCTTACAACACCAGAGACTTGGGTTCAATTGCCATCGCTGTCTGTAAGGAATTTATACGCTCTTCCCGTAACCACATGGGGTCCTCCAAGTGTTCTGCTTCCTTCCTACATTCCAAAGACGTTAGAGTTAAGGTTAACACGAGTAAATCTGCAGATGCTGGAAATTCAAGCAACACACACAAAATGCTGGTGGAACGCAGCAGGTCAGGCAGCATCTAGAGGGAGAAGCACTGTCGACGTTTTGGGCCGAGACCCTTCGTCAGGACTAACTGAAAGGAAGGATAGTAAGAGATTTGAAAGTAGGAGGGGGGGGGGGAAGATGCAAAATGATAGGAGAAGACCGGAGGGGGTGGGATGAAGCTGAGAGCCGGAAAGGTGATTGGTGAAAGTGATACTGAGCTGGAGAAGGGAAAGGATCATGGGGTGGGAGGCCTAGGGAGAAAGAAAGGGGGAGGGGGGGAGCACCAGAGGGAGATGGAGAACAGGCAGAGTGATGGGAATTTGTGGGCAAGTTATGTTGGCTCTGGAGCATGGTGGCCCTTGTGGTTCCACTCTATCTCCTATCAGATTCCTTCTTCTCCAGCCCTTGACTTTTCCCACCCACCTGGCTTCATCTATCATCTTCCAGCTATCCTCCTCCCCCTCCCCTCCACCTTTTTATTCTGGCATCTGCCCCCTTCCTTCTCATTCCCGAAGAAGGGTCTTGGCCCGAAATGTCAACTCTCCATTCAGTTCCACAGACGCTGCCTGGCCTGCTGAGTTCCTCCAGCGTTCTGTGGGTGCTGCTGCTGGATTTCCAGAATCTGCAGGCTTTCTCATGTTTCTAAATCAGTCTTTGTCGTTACCTGTACCAAGACACGGCGAAAAGCTTGTCTTGCATACCGTTCACTCAGATCAAATCATTACCACAGTGCTTTGAGAAAGCACAACAGAGATTTAGAATGAAACACAGAATAAGTGTTATAGTTTCAGAGAAAGTGCACTGCAGGCAGACTATAAGGTGCAAGGTCATAACGAGGTAGATTGTGAGGTCATCTTATTGTACTGGGGAACCATTCAGTAGACGTATAACAGGCTATTGCTTATCTATTCATTATTTTATTTTATTTTTTTCTATTTGCATCATAAATTTAGCTTTTATTAGAAGAGGGTTTGAAAGTGCAGCAGATAGTGTTAATAGTTTATGCTTTATGGTGCCAGTGACCCGGGTTCAATTCCTGCCGCTGGCTGTAAGAAGTTTGTATGTTCTCCCCATGACCTCCAGGGCTCTGCGTTGCCCCACATTCCCAAGATGCTTGGGTTGGGGTCAATAAGTTGCCGGCATTCCTTTTTTCTCACTGCTGCCATCAGGCAGAAGGTACAAGAGCCCCAGGACTCGCACCACCAGGTTCAAGAACAGTTACTACCTCTCAACCATCAGGCTCTTGAACAAAAGGCGATAGCTACACTCATCTATTGAGATGCTGCTGAGGTTAGAGTTCTTCAGTTAGCAATGTATTTCCAGCTGCCCACACCAATCTTTATCGATGCACCACAGAAAGCATCCTGTTGAGATGCGTCACTGCTCGGTACAGTAACTGCTCTGCCCAAGACCACGAGAAACCGCAGAGAGTCAGGGACACAGCTCAGCACGTCACAGAAACCTGTCAGTACTTCTTGCTACCTCAGTAAAGCAGCCAAGATCATCAAATGCCCCAGTTTATTGTCTTCTGGGCTCTTACTCTGTCAGTGATCCTGTTTACAGTTACTACTCTATAGATTTGCTGAGTATGCCCGCAGCATAAAGAATCTCAGGGTAGTATGTGGTGACGTGTATATACTCTGATAACAAAGTTTGCTTTGAACTTTGAACATGCACTACTGCAGTTTAACAAAGTGACTCATCATTTTCAAATTAATTAACAAGATAACACACACACAGAACAGTCCAATACATAAAATTACTACAGTACTGTGCAAATGCCTTACGTATATACATATAGCTAGGGTTGTCCGAGACTTTTGCGCAGTACGATATTTGTCAAAGTGGAGCAGAGAGCGAGTTTGTAAATCGGCGGGAGCAAAGAATGTCAGGAATGGTGAGGATGGAGCGCTGTGGGAAAGGTGTGGGACAGGTGGCAGAGAAGGAGTGCCAGGGGCTGGGCGTGGCCCAGGTACAGACACACCCAGCCCTAAGGCTCCAGGTGAGGTCATTTGATTCCAAGCAATTGGTTTATTGATCGTTACAGAAGGTCTCTCTGGTGCTTCCCACTCTCTTCCCTCTCCCTGCCCCCTTCCCACTCTCAGTCCACAATAGAGACCCATATCAGAATCAGATTTATCATGTCAGAAATTTGTATTTTTTTGTGGCAGCAGAACTGTACAATACATAAAATGATATATACAGTGTAATTATAAATGTGTGTATGTGGCACAGTATATATAACACAGGTAAGTGAAGTTGTATATAATTAAAGTTAAGCAGTTAGTCACATTGTAGGAAAATTTAGACATCTCATTTTGAGGTGTGTGGTGAACTACATATACCTGTCTGGATATGACCCCCCCCCCCACCCCCGCTGACTGCTCCTGTGGCTCCTCCCACAGACCCCGGTATAAAGGTGATTGGGGCCTGAGCCCTGTCTCTCAGTCTCCAGGATGAAGCATGGTGGTCAATTGCTGCTTGTTCTTTCTTCCAGCCAATTAAAGCCTATATCTTGCCTCACGTCTCGGAGAGCTATTGATGGTGCATCAAGGTGTTCCTTGGTGTGGTAACTACACATTAATGCTATAACTGTACTGTGGAACTTGATCGCAGCCTGGTATGTTCAGGCTTTTTGTTCTGCAATCCAGTTACTCCAATGTGAAAAGCAATTGATGTCAATGTTAAACGTCGCGGTACAGCTAGGTGTGGCAAGGTAGTATAGCGCTAGGGATGTCTGGAAGTAGTTTGTGCATTCTCCATGTGACTGTGTGGGTTTCCTCCCACAGTCCTAAGACCGTGGGAGGTTGGTGGGTGTAATTGGTTCCTTGAGGTTGTTACAGTCAGGGGTGGTAATGGGGATAAGCTTCTACAACCTATTAAATGCTCCCAGTGGTGCGTACCTCTGACAACCAAGTCCAGCTCCTGGCCTTCATCCTTGGCTCAGCTACTAGGCCCAGTGGAGCCGTTCCTGCTGATAGGAGAAGGGGGTGAAGGCAGGTTACTGGTGCCTTAAAACTGGTTACTTGGGGCAGACGGGGGTCCTCAGTCGTGGCTGGCAGCTCACCTAGGAGGAGGGAAGATCTGACCTCAAGCCCCCGGTACCCACTCATGGGGAAGGCTGTGGGAGTCAACCCCGAGGGAACAGTCCAGACAGAACTGGAGTCCCTGACATTGAGTTCGATGCTGAATGGCAGCTCCTGCGGCACTGCTGGTGCCGAGATGTATGGGTCTCTGCCGTTCCTTTCGATTCACCATCTCCACGGACAGAAGCTTCACAGGCAACAGCTTTCTGTCCACATGGCACTGCCCTGGCTTTCTTGCGTACTGTCTACATATCACGTAGACCGCTGGCACGTGGCACCCATGGTAGACCCGGACCAACGGAGGAGGGCGGAAGGGGCTTGTCGGGTCAGAAGGCACGGGAGGTTCTGCGGATGTGGGAAATCTAGAGCAGTACACACAATGTGCTGGAGGAGCTCAGCAGGTCAGGCAGCATCAATGGACGTGAATAAATAGCTGACATTTCGGGCGGAGGCTGTCCGTCAGGAACAGCTGGTTGGATCAGAAGGGTCTGTTAACATGTTGTATTCCCAAAGAAAAATGGCATAAAATAAAATTTCAATACAGCTAAACTTTTTGTGACTTCCTACAGTCTGCACTTTTCTCTCCTCTCACTTCACGTGGAATATAATTCTAGCCCTGATTTTGTCAAGCATCTACTAATTGCCTCTGATGAACTAGATACTGCACAAGTTTGTGGCTTAATTTGGAATTAAAAAAAAACACAGATACAGGTTGTGGTGAACTACATATACCTGTCTGGACACGCCCCCTGCTGACTGCTCCTGTGGCTCCTCCCACAGACCCCGGTATAAAGGAGATTGAGACCTGAGCCCGGCCTCTCAGTCTCCAGGATGTAGTATGGTGGTCAACCACTGCTTGTTCCTTCTTCCAGTCAATAAAAGCCGATATCTCGCCTTTACATCTCAGAGAGTTATTGATGGTGCATCAATTTTATTGACTGGAAGTTTTAAAACACGGAAAGTATTTTACATCCGGAAAAATTGGATTTGGACCCCCAAGACCCTGAAGCAGCTCTTGCCTTTGAACTCTGGCTTGCATGCTTCCACTCATACTTGGAGGAGGTTAGTGCAACTGAACCCGCTGTTATGCACCGAATTCTCCTCTCGAGGGTCACCCCGAAAGTTTACTCACTTATCAGGGGCCTGTTGACCTATGATGGGGCACTGGACGCCCTCAAAAGACAGTACCTGTGGCTGGTGAACACAATCTACACAAGACATCGCTTAGCTACGCGATGACAGCGGCCTGGAGAATCGAGCGCCCAGTTTCTCCGAGCCCTACAGACACTCGTGTGGATTTGCGACTGCAAAACTCTCATGGCGTAACAGCATGCGGAACTCTTGGTACGAGACGCCTTTGTTACAGGAATCAGGTCAGTGTATGTGCATCAGCGGCTGCTGGAAAATGCCGATCTTACCTTACGCTCGGTGATCGAGACGGCCGACACGCTGGAGTCTGCTCTGCACAACACTGACGTTGTCCAGCCATGCGATCCCCCGCTGGTCCCGTGGATGCCTCAGACCCCGCCGCCGCCGGTTCCCACGAGTGAATTCGCCAACGCCGCTGCCAGTCGCAATTCCACGAACTCCCCGAACCTGACCATAGCTGCAGCCAGTCAAAAACCTGTGCAGTGTTACTTCTGCGGACTCGAAAAGCACCCCCGAAAACGCTGCCTGGCCCGAGAAGCGACCTGCTCCAGCTGCGGGAAGAAGGGCCATTTCGCCAAGGTCTGTAAGTCTAAACCATGAGCGGGGTCAGGCAGCGCTGCGTGTGAGGCATGGGGGCCGCCATCTTGCCTGCCCGCCTCGTGCGAGGCATGGGGGCCACCATCTTGCATGCCCGGAAGGGGGCGGCCATCTTTGTCGGCGCAAACATGCCCCGCCCCCGACCCACCGGTGTTTACTGGGCACCAAGACAGCAGTTCAACTCTGGCCACTGTAACCCTCGACCAAAGCGCCCCACACCAGCTTGCAAGGTCAATGATGGACATCCTGGTGGAGGGGCACAGGACTAGCTGCCTGTTTGACACGGGCAGCACTGAGAGTTTTATTGACCCGGACACAGTGCAACACTGCGGACTCGTGACATGGCCGGTAAGCCAGAGGGTCACCTTGGCTTCTGGGTCGCATTCCACAGACATCCGGGTGGGTTATGTAGCGACATTGGTGGTGCAGGGCACAGAATATCGGAACTTTGCGCTACTGGTCATGCCTCAACTGTGCGCACCTGTGCTCTTGGGGCTGGACTTCCAGAACCATCTCGAAAGTGTGACTATGGCATATGACGGGCCCCTCCCACCACTCACTGTCAGGAATCCTCAGTTTTGTGGGACTTCGCCATATACCCTGCTACTGACCGCGCACACACACCTAACCACACATCCCACCCAGCACCATGCCGACAGCTGCGCTACTGACACCACTTGCAGCCTCTCGACCCTCAAGATCTCTCCCCCACCTCTGTTCGCCAACCTGACCCCTGACTGTAAACCTGTGGCAACTAAAAGCAGGAGTTACAGCGTGGGGGACAGGGCCTTCATTCAGTCGGAGGTGCAGCGGCTGCTCGGGGAGGGGACCATTGAGCCAAGCACAAGTCCTTGCAGGGCCCAGGTGGTTGTTGTTCAGACCGGGCAGAAAAATAGGATGGTCGTGGACTATAGTCAAACCATCAATAGGTTCACACAGCTTGACGCGTACCCCCTATCCCGCATCGTGGATATGGTCAACCAGATAGCTCAGTACAAGGTGTACTCGACAATAGATCTGAAATCCACTTATCACCAGCTCCCCATCCGCCCAGAGGACCGCCCCTACACCGCCTTCGAAGCGGGCGGGAGGCTCTATCACTTCCTGCGGATCCCCTTCGGTGTCACAAATGGTGTCTCTGTCTTCCAGAGGGAAATGGAACAGATGGTGGACCAGTGCCAACTGAAGGCCACATTTCCCTATCTGGATAACATCACCATCTGTGGTCACGACTGGCCAGATCACAACGCCAACCTCCAACGATTTTTCCAAGTGGCCGAAGCCCTGAACCTTACTTATAACAGGGACAAGTGTGTGTTCAGAACCACCCGGCTCGTTATCCTTGGGTATGTCGTGGAAAACGGAGTCATTGGCCCTGATTAGCTCGTATGCGCCCCCTGTTAGAACTCCCTCTTCCCACCACTCTCAAAGCCCTCAGACGATGCCTGGGCTTCTTTTCCTATTACGCCCAATGGGTCCCCCATTACGCAGACAAGGCCCGCCCCCGGTCAAGTCTACCACTTTTCCCCTCTCTGCCAAGGCCTGCGCGTCCTTCAGCTGCATTAAAGGGGACATTGCCAAAGCAACGATGCATGTGGTGGACGAGACCATTCCCTTCCAAGTAGAGAGTGACGCCTCCGATTTCGCGCTGGCTGTTACCCTCAATCAGGCAGGCAGGCCAGTAGCATTTTTTTGTTGTACCCTTCAAGGCTCTGAAATTCGGCACTCCGCGGTGGAGAAAGACGCCCAGGCCATAGTGGAGGCTATTAGGTACTGGAGGCACTATCTCGCTGGCGAAAGGTTCACCTTGCTGACCGACCAGCGCTCGGTTGCGTTCATGTTCAGCAACTAACAATGGGGCAAAATCAAAAAATTATAAAATTTTAATTTGGAGAATAGAACTCTCCACTTACAACTATGATATCCTGTACCGGCCTGGCAGACGCAATGACCCCCCTGATGCCCTATCCCGGGGAGCGTGTGCTAGCGCACAGCTCGACCAGCTATACGCCCTCCATGCACATCTTTGCCACCCGGGGGTCACCCGATTTTACCATTTCGTGAAAGCCCGGAACCTGCCGTACTCCCTGGAGGACATCAGGACGATGACCAGGGACTGCCAAGTCTGCGCTGAGTGCAAACCGCACTTCTACCGTCCTAAAATGGCGCAACTTATCAAGGCCACCCGCCCTTTTGAGCGACTGAGTGTTGACTTTAAGGGCCCCCTTCCCTCCACCAACCGCAATGTCTACTTTCTCAACATTATCGATGAGTACTCGTGGTTCCCCTTTGCCATCCCCTGCCCCTACACCACTACCATGTCCGTCATAAAAGCCCTGCGCCAGCTCTTCACTCTGTTCGGATATCCCTGCTTTATCCACAGTGATAGAGGGTCCTCCTTTATGAGTGAAGAGCTGTGCCAGTACCTGCTAGCTAGGGGCATTGCTACTAGTCAGACCACAAGTTATAATCCCCGGGGAAATGGACAGATGGAGAGTGAGAATGCCACAGTGTGGAAGGCCACACTTTTAGCCCTTAAGTCAAAAGGGTTGCCGGTCTCTCGATGGCAGGAGGTCCTCCCTGAGGCACTCCACTCTATCCGCTCCCTGTTATGTATGTCCACCAATGCCACCCCTCACGAGCGCCGATTCTCTTTTCCCAGGAAGTCTGTCACTGGGACCACCCTACCAGCTTGGCTGACGTCCCTGGGGCCAGTGCTGCTCTGGAAACATGTGAGGGACAATAAATACTCCCAGCTGGTGGAGAGGGTTCCCCTTCTACATGCGAACCCCCAGTATGCCTATGTGGTCTTACCTGATGGGTGGGAGGACACGGTCTCCGTCCGCGACCTGGTGCCCGCAGGAGCAACAGACCTCTACCCCGAACACTCCACGGTAACTATGAACCCTGTACCTGAGGTGACACCGCACACACCAAACCCTACACAGACTCCTCACGACACTCCTATACCGGGCGTCTCGTACGCGTATATACCAGGCACCTCGCACACACGTGAGGGATCACTGACGCCTAGTGGGCTGACACCTCCAGTTAGGCCAGAACCAGCACAACCTCCGTCTCAGGTGCAATCACCACCGGCACCTATGCAATCACAGCCGGTGCTACGTAGATCGCAGCAACAGATTTGACCACCTGATAGACTTAACCTGTAAGAAACTTCGCCACATGGGGACTCTCTTTTAAAACAAAGGGAGGGTGAATGTGGTGAACTACATATACCTGTCTGGACACGCCCCCTGCTGACTGCTCCTGTGGCTCCTCCCACAGACCCCAGTATAAAGGCGATTGAGGCCTGAGCCTGGCCCTCAGTCTCCAGGATGTAGTATGGTGGTCAACCACTGCTTGTTCCTTCTTCCAGTCAATAAAAGCCGATATCTCGCCTTACATCTCAGAGAGAGTTATTGATGGTGCATCACAGGTTGAAATTCTGTAATGCAGCATTCAGTAAGTTGCCAACTCCCGTGGCCCAGCAGGTTTTTGAATCTGCAGACACAAGAGATTTTAGAGGTGCTATTAATCTTAAGCAACACATGCAAAATGCTGGAGGATCTCAGCAGGTTACAACTCCTTCTCCATGTTCCATAGTTCACTCCTCTCTCCTATCAGATTCCCTCTTCTTCATTTATCTATCCCTTCCCAGCTCCCTCCTCCCTCTCACCTGATTTCACCTATCACCTGCCAGCCTCTGCTCCCTCCCCTCAGTCCACGTTCTCATCCTGGCTTCCGTCCCTTCCTTTCCAGTCCTGATGAAGGGTCTCGGCTCAAAGCATCCTCCACTCATTTCCCTCCCTAGCTCGCCTGACATGCTGAGCTCCTCCAGCATTTTGTGTGTGCAGAATTTGTAGTGCAGATTTAAACTAATTAACTAATTCTAAGTCAGATCTAAAATTAACTGAGATCTGTACTAACCTGGGGCTTATTAACCTGCCAGTGCAATTCTGCAATCTTAGCCAGCAGCGCTTTCAATGGAACTTTGGATTGCAGGCTCTTACGTAACCTGTGGTGTGTCTAAAGATGTTCAGAAGATTAACTTTTATTTGTCGTATGTACAGTACATCAAGATATCGAAACATACAGTGAAAAGAAACTACAGAAAGTTATAAAATTAGTTAGCTCCATCATGGGCATCAGCCTCTACAGTGTCCAAGGCAGTGATCCCTCAGAAAGGCGGCATCCACCATTAAAGACCCTTATCGCCCGGGTCATGCCCTCTTCTCATTGCTACCATCAGGGAGGAGATACAGGAGCCTGAAGACCCCTCTTCTCATTACTACCATCAGGGAGGAGGTACAGGAGCCTGAAGACCCCTCTTCTCATTGCTACCATCAGGGAGGAGATACAGGAGCCTGAAGACCCCTCTTCTCATTACTACCATCAGGGAGGAGATACAGGAGCTTGGAGACCCCTCTTCTCATTACTACCATCAGGGAGGAGGGACAGGAGCCTGAAGACCCCTCTTCTCATTGCTACCATCAGGGAGGAGGTACAGGAGCCTGAAGACCCCTCTTCTCATTACTACCATCAGGGAGGAGGTACAGGAGCCTGAAGACCCCTCTTCTCATTACTACCATCAGGGAGGAGGTACAGGAGCCTGAACACTCCATGATTCAGGAACAGCTTCTTCCCCTCTGCCATCCGATTTCTGAATGGACAATGAACCCATGACACTACCTCACTACTTTTTTGTTACTTCTGTTTTTGTACTATTTTTAATTTAACTCTTTAACATACATACATATTGATATACTTTATATTTTCTCTATATTACCATGTATTGCACTGTACCGCTGCCGCTAAGTTAACAAAGTTTCATGACAGATGCTGGTGATGTTGAATCCGATTCTGATTCTTAAATGCATCATTTCGTGCCAAAGATTGTGCTGAGTGAGGGGGAGCCCGTAAGTGTCACCTTGTTTCCAGCACCAACACAGCATGCACACAAATCACTAATCCTAACTGCAACGTCTTTGGACCGTGGGAGGAAACCAGAGCACCTGGAGGAAACCCCGCACGGTCACGGGGAGAACGTGCAAACTCCTTGCAGACAGCAGCAGGAATTGAACCCCGATCAGTGAAAGCTGGCATTGTAAAAAGTTGGGCTTACTGCTACGCCACCGTCAATACTTAAAAAGAAGCGATCGTCTGCTCTGGGGTTGATGATCGGAGCAATTTCCTAGGTCCAGATATACTGTTGTCCAGTGTCAGTCAGGTCCCAAGGTTGCTGGACTAGAAAGGCTGAGAAATGCATATTCAATGTTTTAGGAACAGCTTCTTACGCTGCACCTTCAGATTTCGGAATGCTTCATGCAGCCAGGAGTGACCTTATTATTCTTTCTTTATGCGCTACTTATTTATCTTTGAAATTTCTACTAATATTATATCTTTGCACTGAACGCGCATTCAGCAATCCAAATCCTTCAACGCCAGCCCGACCGTCAGATGTCATTGTGCTCTCTAAGCAATTGAACTTCCATGTTTGTTTAAATGTTTTGTTGCCCACTTTCAGTTCCCATTTCTCCAGCTTCTTTGTGCCAACCACACATTCTGGGAGGAGCGTAGGAGGACGATGGTGTCTAACAGCAACTCCTTCGCTTACATTTTCAGAAACAGCTCCATTTCTATCATTGATGTCTCTTTTTTCCCCTTTTGAAGACCCTGACCTGGAGTTGCACACTAACTTCGGTCCTTTACGGAAATGGGACCCGCTCTCGGGGCCTCACGACCGGCTGCTTTTCAATATGTCAGTGACGCGGCCTGGAAGACTAACGCACCTTCAGGGTACCAGATTTTTGTGGCTCTGGAGGCGGGCGGATTCAAGGCCGGTGCTGCCGCCTGATGCGCCGTGGGAGGCGGAAATTCGTAAGCAGCGAGCTGGCTGCTGGCTGTGTGCCCAGAAATACAAGTGGCCTGGGCACAGAGCTCAGAAAAAGCAATGCAACACCATAAATCAGCAAGTTGCTTTGTTATGTGTCCCCTCTCGCTGTGAAACGGGGACACCTCTTTTTCTCTTATTAGGGAGGGAGGAAGAGAGGGAGAGAGAGAGACAGAGAGAGTGGGGGGGAGAGAGGGAGAGGGAGGGAGGGAGAGAGAGGGAGAGAGTCAGTTTGTGTCTCTATTGATGCTCTGCTACAGTCTTGGGTGCTCAGTGGGGGGTGCCGATGCTTTTTTGCTGGGGGGCTTTGGGGTTCTAACGTTTAACTGTCATTCATTCTTTGGGGCACTCCTCTGTTTACATGGATGTTTGTGAAGAAAAAGAATTTCAGGATGTACATTGTATACTCTGACATTAAATGTACCTATTGAAATATTCGGTCTTCTTGCAGTTGATGGTCATTCCTTACTTTGCAATTTCTTCAATTACTTTATCTTTATTTCTTGGAACTTTGCTCCAAGTGAGTCCGTTAGTTGTGATAACATTTCAGTGGCGGGGTAAGTGAAGCTATCCCCTTTTGTTCAAGAGTCTGATGGTTGAGGGGCAACAACTGTTCCTGAACCTGGTGGTTTGAGTCCTGAGGCTCCTGTACCTTCCTCGTGATGGCACCAGCCAGAAGAAAGCATGTCCTGGATAGTGAGGGTCTCTGATGCTGGAATGCTGCTTTCCTGCAACAAAGTTTCATGTTGATGTGCTCAATGGCTGTGTGGGTTTTACCCATGATGTACTGGGCTGTATCCACAACATTTTGTAGGATTCTCCTTTCAAAGGAATTGGTGTTTCCATACCAGGTTGTGATGTAGCCTGCCAATATTCTCTCCACTACACACCTATCAATTTTACAGGATACCAGAGGTCCTGTTAAATTGATGTCCGGTGGAAATAGACAACAGTATTCAATTCATATCCAATACTGATTTACATCCCAATTGTTGATACACCGCATTGACTTTTTATGCTGTTTTAACTTGAATTTACACTGATAAATACTCAGTGCCCACTTTATCAGGTACGTGAGTGGAATCCGGTGTCATCTTCTGCTGCTATAGCCCATCAACTTCATGGTTGAAGTGTTGTGTATTTAGAGATGCTCTTCTACACACTACCATTTTAACACATGATTATTTGAGTTACTGTCACCTTCCTGTCAGCTTGAACCAGTCTGGCCATTCTCTTCTGATCTCTCTCATTAACAAGGTATTTTTATCCACAGAACAACCGCTCACTGGATGCTGTTGTTTTTTTTTTGCTCTCTGTAAACTCCAGAGACTGTTGTGTGTGTGAAAAGCCCAGGAAATCAGCAGTTTCTGAGATACTCAAACTGCCCAACCTGGCACCAACGATCATTCCATGGTCAAAGTCACTTAGATCACATTTCTTCCCCATTCTGGTGTTTGGTCTGAACAACAACTGAACCTCATGACCATGTCTGCATGCTTTTATGCATTGAGTTGCTGCCAAATGATTGGCTGATTAGATATCTGTGTTACCAAACATGTGCACAGGAAAAATCCCAGGAGATCAGCAGTTTCTGAGATACTCAAGCCACCTTGTCTGGCACCAGCAATCATTCCATGGCCAAAGTAATTTCCTCCCCATTCTGACGTTTGATCTGAACAGCAACTGAACCTCTCAACCACATTGGTATGCCTCCATGCCTTGAGTTGCTGCCACATGATTGGCTGATCAGCTATTTGCAGTAATGACTAGGTGTACCTAATAAAGTGGCCAGTGAGTGTACATGAAAACCCAAAGAAATCAGCAGTTTCTGAGATACTCAAAACACCCCATCTGGCACCAATAATCATCCCACGGCCAAAATCACTTAATCACATTTCCTCTCCATTCTGCCATTTGATCCAAACAACATGTGAACCTTTTGACCATGTCTGCATGCTTTCATGCATTGAGTTGCTGCCACACAGTTGCCTGATTGGATATTTGTGTTAACGAACTAGTGTACAGATACATCTAATTCAGAGGCCACCGAGAGTACTGGAAAGTGATTACAAGGAAATTTGCTTATGTTTGGATCTGTTGAGTGATGGACACTATTTATGAAGCAATTTCAATGCACTGCTCAGGAGGAATCAAGTTTCTCTAAATCTCTTCCTTTGTTATTTCCATTGAGGGCGAATTTCAATTAAAACAACTGGATTGATGTCACTTAAGCAGCCGAGGGAGGAAGTTCAGGCAAGCATATTAGGAATTAATGCTGCACAATCTCCTGGCTGTACGCGAGTGTTCTAATGAAAGTCAACTCGGATGCTGTAACATTTTATAATTGGCTGATTCATTAAAGAGAAGTTAATTGTCCAGATCACAAACTAAAAGTGCCTTAATTTTAAAGTTGCCTGAGTGTATTCCTGAAAGAAGATGATTTTATCTTCCTCACACACTGCGGCCACTTTATTAAGTATCTCCTGCACCTAATGAAGTGGCCATGGAGTGTATGTTCGTGGTCTTCTCTTGCTGCAGCTCATCCACTTCAAGGTTTGACGTGCTGTATGTTCAGAGATGCTCTTCTTGCACACCATGGTTATTTAAGTTATTGTCACCTTCCAGTCAGCTTGAACCAGGTTGGCCATTTTCCTCTGGTACCAGACAGGATGGTTTGAGTAGCTCAGAAATTGTTGATCCAGGACTTCCAATCGTAACAGTCCCCGGAGTTTACTGTGAATGGTGCAAAAAACCCCCAAAAACATCCAGTCTGTGGGTGAAAGTGCCTTCTTTATGAGAAAGGTCAGAGGGGAATGGCCAGACTGGTTCGAGCTGACAGGAAGGTGACAGTGACTCAAACAACTGTGGTGTGCAGAAGAGTGCCTCTGGAAGCAAAACGCATCGAACCTTGAAGCGAATGGGGTACAGCAGCTGAAGGCCACACCTGTATCTAACAACTTGTCCGCTGGGTGTATGTCATTAAAGACTACCCTGAGATTCATTTTCTTGCTGGCATTCAGAGAAGAACAAAGAAATACAATAGAGTCAATGAGAAAACAAATAACGATTGACAAACAACTAACGTGCAAAAGAAGACAAACTGCAAATCTTCTTCTTCTTCAGTTGTCCATCAAAATCCAATGACGACGTCCACTCCTTTAACAGAGAGATCTTTGATGACTATACAGTCCTATCCTGGACCCACAAGCTCTATTGCAGGTGGGACATGTATATATGGTAGTGGTGGTGGTGATGACAACCATGGCTGCATTTCTCCTGGCTCTCTTCTGCTGTCTTCTGGTTGTTCTTTCCATCTCCAGAATACGAACCCCGTCCCTACACAGCTGGTGCCAAGTGTTACGGTCAGCAGCAACATCCTCCAGGTCCTCGGGTCTGATCTTGCACTTCCTTAAAGCATTCTTCATCTGATCCTTGTAGCGCCTCTTCGGCCCTCCAGCTGAGCGTCGACCATGATGTAGCTAGCCGTGTAACACTCCGCAGGGTAGCCAACATGGGGGCATCCTTATCACGTGCCCCAGCTACTGCAGCTGACACTGGGTGATCATGGCCTCAATACTTCTGCAGTTGGTCTTTACAACTGCAAATACAACCACCATGACAGTAATAAATAAATAATAGTAACAACCCATAGTGTATTCAATATTTCAGTAATATTTGAGTAATATTGTAAACATATTGTTTGATTAAGCATTCTTTGTTTACATAATTCAGTAGTAGCTTTTTTTCTTTAGAAGGGGAGAGAGATGTTCAAGTTTTTAAAAAAATGCAGCATATGTTTCTTCAGAAGGGGAGAGAGATGGTCAAGTAAAACAAGGCAGAAATGTACAAAATTAATAAGTTATGGGATCATAAACAGTGAGTACCAGGTGATAATAATAAGGAATAAAAAGCAGAAATGGTTGGATGCATCAGAAAGCTAGACATGTTCAGTTGCATAACAGATAACTTGATGATGTATACTGAATGAATTGAGCAGTATTTTAAAGCAAATGAAATAGCCGATAAGAAATGGGTGCCAGTGTTGCTAATAGGTGGAAAAGCATACAGTTTGCTCAGCAGTGTGACTTCTCCAACAAAACCAGCTGAAATGAGCTTTGTTGATATCATGAATACAACGCAGGAACATTTAGAACCAAAACCAATATTGGTTGCAGAATACTTTAGGCAGTGTTCAGGGCTTTCTTCATCATGTCAGCAGCTTCCTCTCAGTTTTTTGCTACTGCCTGTCATGCAAGTCCCAGGTGGAGACTCAGGAATACCAGTCAGGGTTGTTAGCCCTGAGCTGAACCTTCGAACCTGGAGGACCAGTGGACCACTCTTATTCAGCCTCTACCCTTTGACCTAATTGACATGGGTGACCTTGCAAGAGCCAAAGTTTAAAGCCCTGACCCCAGCCAACATAGCTCTCCAGGTCATTGAGGCATGTAAGCCTCCAAAACCCACAATAAAGTTGTGGTCCTTTTGGAGGATTTACTAGTCCTCTTGAAATGCATGTCCTCATTGCACTTCCCTTCCTCACTCCAACTCAACCTCCAAATTAACTTCGGGGAATCGTGGATGAGATCTTCCAAGTCACTTTGCAGCTTGGATTTTTAAATTTTATTCCTGTTTTGAAAATAGTTTATGCTATTATTCCTTCTAACAAAGTGCCTGACTATAGACTTCCCAACACTGTATTCCATTTGCCACATCTTTGCCAATTTTCCTGATGTAAAAAAAGCCATCAATTCTGTCATCCAAATCATTGACATACAACGTGAAGAGAAGTGATCCCAAAACCGACTCCTGCGGGACATTACTAGTCACTGACAGCTAATCAGGACAGACTCGTTTTATTCCCACTCTTTGCCCTGCTAATCAGCCAATGCTCTATCCATGCTAGTATCTTTCCTGTAATACCATGGTTCTTAACATGTTAAGCAGCCTTATGTGCAGCACCTTGTCAAAAGTCTTCTGTAAGTCCAAGTACACAATGTCCACCAATTCTCCTTTGTCTATCCTGCTTGTTATTTCCCCAAAGAATTCCAACAGTTTCATCAGGCAAGATTTTCCCTTAAGAAATCCATGCTGACTATGGCTTATTTTATCATGTGCCTCCAAATATCCCAAAACCACATCCTTAACGATAGACTCCAACATCTTCTCAACGACTGAGGTAAGGTTAAGTAGCCCATAATTCCCTTTCTTCTGCCTCCCTCCCTTCTTGAAGAGTGGAGTGACATTTGCAATTTTGGCAATATCCGGAATTGTGTCAGAATCTAGTGATTCTCGAAAAGTCTTTCTTAATGCTTCCACAATCTCTTCAGCCTCTTTCAGAACCTGGGGAGTAGTCCATCTGGTCAAAGTGACTTATCTACCTTCAGACTTTCAATCTTTCCAATTATCTTCTTCTAGTCATTGCAACTGCTCTCTGCCCATCTCAAATTTCTGGCATTCTGCTAGTGTCTTGTAAAGAGAAGACTATTGCAACATACTTAATTGGTTTTTCTGCCATTTCCTTTGCATCCCCCCCCCCCCCCATTACTCCCTCTCCAGCATCATTTCTGGTCGTCCAATATCTACTCTTGCCTTTCTTTTAAAACTTTTATATCTAGACCTCCTTCCTGATGGTAGCAGTGAGAGGAGAGCATGGCCTGGATGGTGGGGGTGCTTGATAATGGATGATACTTTCTTGTGTCAGTGCTCCTTATAGAAGTGCTCAATGGTGAAGAGAGCTTTTCCTGTGAAAGTCCCAGCACCTGTCCAAGAAAACATCACTGTGAACCTTCCTCCAGAGCATTAAACTACCATTAAACATCACTGACTGTGGTCTCAACCAGCCTTATTGTTTTCATATGTAACGCCCTGGTTCATAATTTTACTGTCACGCTGTAGGCATTTCATTTAGCAGTTCTGTAAGAGCAGTCCGTTCTGCTTTCAGCTTGTTTGGGTTATTGTGAAGATAAGGGACAGGGAGAAATGTTTCTCTGGTGAGAGACACTAAGGTTCGGCAGGAGATGAAGAAAGAAGATGCAGGAGAGAAGAGGTTGTAGGAGTCGACTTGGCGGGGACCGTGAATCGATGAAGCCGGGGCGAGGTCCATTGTGGATCGGAGAATATGGCGAACATCGGTGAACATTGAGCTCCAACTTGTGCGCATTTGACTGTTTAATTAAAATAGGCCCTTTTCTTTTTGTTTTTCTTTAATAATCCTTTAGTTAAGATTCATAAATATAATTCCTTGAGCCATATGTGGTGTACTGTCTGTTATTTTGTGGCACTGATTGGTGACAAGGTGGCAAATGACACAGCATCCACACAAACCGGGGTTTGGGGTGGGAGAGCTGTCTCAATGTCACGAGTTTGGCAGGACCAGAGAGTGTCTTCCCTGGGCTTAAGCAGCCTAGGAAACCGGGGATTTCACATATTAAACAACAATGAAAAAAAAGCCTTTCTCTTGCTTCAGTCCATGACATGTTCATTCGTTCATTATGTGCGATGTCGTATGACGTGGGCGATCATGGTCTTTCCATGACCATGATTGTTCTTGGAAAATTTTTCTGGAGAAGTGGTTTGCCATTGCCCTTTTTTGCGCAGAGTCTTCACAAGACAGGTGATCCCAGCCACTAGCCATACCAGCTGTTCCCATAGCTTCATGTGACCCTGACTGGGGGGATAAGCAGGTGCTACACCTTGCCCAAGGGTGACCTGCAGGCTAGCGGAGGGAAGGAGCACCTTACACCTCCTTTAGTAGAGACTTATCTCCAACCCGCCACCCAACAGTGAGTTGTAGGATGATTAATTGTGAAAATACTGCAGAAGGTGTGTGTACGCTTCATGATATAGACATAATGGGTTGGAGTATAGAAAATTGTCTCCTCAGAGAGAAGTTGAACATCACGGACTCTGGGGAGGAGAAGAACAGGAGCACACAGTTTGTGTAGATTTGACAAGCCTCCTAAGACTTTGACAAAGTTCTTTAGATGCATGGGAGGAGAGTAACCCAATTGTTTTCACCATGGCCTAGTATGGAAGCACCAATGCCCAGGAATGGAATAGTCTACAAAGAATGGTAGATATAACCTAGTCCATCAAAGTCAAAGCCCTCTCCACCACTAAGCACAGTCACAAGGAGCGTTGCCACAAGAAAGCATCATCCATCATCAAGGATCCCCTCTATCCACCGCATCCTCAATATTCGCTACTATTTTCGGACAGGAGGTGCAAGAGTCTTAGGTCTCGCTCCACCAGGTTCAAAGTTCAAATTGAATCTATTATCAAAGTACATATATGTCACCTGAGATTTATTTTCTTGTAGCACACTCAAAAAATCCATAATAGAATAATAACTATAACAGAATCAATGAAAGACCGCACCAACTTGAATCTTCAACCAGGGTGCAAAAGGCAATGAACTGTGTAAATACAGAAAGAAAGCAATATTAATAATAAAGAAATAAACAATAAATATTGAGAACATGAGGTGAGCAGTCCTTGAAAGTGAGTCCATAGGTTGTGGGAGCATTTAAATGATGGGCAGGGTGAAGTTGAGTGAAGTTATCCCCTTTGGTTCAAGAGCCTGATGGTTGAAGAGTAGTAACCGTTCCTCATTCTGGTGGTGTGAGAACTGAGGCTCCTGCACCTTCTTCCTGATGACATCAGTGTAACTTTTATAGTGGGGGTCCCTGGTGATGGATGATGCTTTAATGATGGACAGAGTTCCATGTAGATGTGCTCAATGGTGGCGAGGGCTTTACCCATGATGGACTGGGTCATATCCACAACTTTTTGTAGGATTTTCCATTCAAGGGCATTGGTGTTTCCATACCAGGCCATGCAAATGTTCTTCACTACACATCTATAGAAATTTGTTAAATTTTAGATGTTGAATCTTTGCAAACTTCTAAGGAAGTAGAAGTGTTACCGAGCTTTTGTTGTAATTGCACTTAAAGCGTTGGGCCTAGAGCAGGTCTTCTGAAATGATTACACCCAGCAACTGTTCCTTATCCAAGGGTCCTAAACCAGCGAGGATAACTTCACTCACCTTAACACTGGACTGACTCCATAACCTTCAGACTCACAATATACAAGTATATTGACTGGATGCATCACAGCCTGGTATGGAAACCACCCAGACCGTGCTCTCTTCTCTCTGTTGCCATCAGGAAGAAGATCCAAGAGCCTCAGGACTCACTAAGTTCAAGAACAGTTAATACCCCACAACCATCAAGCTCTTGAACCGAAGGTGATAACTTCCCCCAACTTTATTTACCCCAACACTCAAATGTTCCCATAACCAATGGACTCATTTTCAAGGACTCTTCGTCTCATGTTCTTGCTATTTATTGCTTATTTATTTATTATTATTAATTCCTTCATTTTGTATTTGCTCAGTTTGTTGTTTTCTGCACACTGGTTGAATTCCCTAGGCAGGTGGTCTTTCATTGATCTTGATATAGCTATTATTCTATAGTTCTTTAAGTTTGGTTATGGAGACAAACTCCCACTACCTATTAAATGCTCCCAAAGGTGTGCACCTCAAGTTGGTTAAGTCCATCTCCTGGCCTTCACGTGTGGCTTAGCAACTATGCTCAGCAGAGCTGCTTCTACTGAGAAGGGGCAAAGGTGGGTTACTGGTGCCTTAAAACCTGTTGCTTTGGGCAGATGGGGCTGGTCAGCTGTGGCTGATAGTTCATCTCAGAGGAGTAAAACTCTGACCTCAAGTTGTACCCACTCATGGGGAAGGCTTCGGTAGTAAACCCTGAGGGAAAAATCTGGAGCTGGAGTCCCTAAGGCAGTCCCTCATTAAGTTCAACGCTGACTGAGAACTCTCGGGACGCTGCTGGTACCAAACTGTATCGGTCTCTGCCGTTCCTTTGGGTTTGTCAGATGAGTGGGGAGGGGGAGCTTACTTCAAGAGCAACAGCTTGGTCTCCATATCGTACTGCCCAGGCTAGCGAATGAACCTCAGAGTTGTATTTGGTGCCATATATGAACTTTGATAAGAAAATTTACTTTGAACTTTCAAAGACTCATCCAGTTGGGTCACATCCCTGACTCAATGCTCATTTTGTATGGTCATGAGCAGATGGAATATGGAATTTCTTGGAAGACTGACTGATGAAGTTGCGAACGGTATAAGACAAACTCTTGCACCTTTCATCTGCATTTGCCTTAACTGGAGGATGTAACGGTCTTTCCGCAGGGCAGGGCAGTCCAAACCCAGCGAAGCATCGATTTAGGGTGAGGGGGATAGATCCAAAAAGGACAGAGAGGTCACTATTTCATCAAAGGTGATGAGTATATGGAACGAGTTGCTGGAGGGGGTGGTTGGGACAGGTACAATAATATCATTTAAGAAGCAGTTGGATCGGTATGTATAGGGGCAGGGCTTGGAGGGATATGGCCCAAATTCAGGAAATTTGGACTAGCTGGGTGGTTGACACAGACTGGTTGAGTGAAAGGGCCTGTGTTCATGCTATACTGCTCTATGACGGATTGCTTCTGTTTGTTTTATATAGGGGGAGATTTGGCGTAGTGGTAATCACCACTGGATCAGTAATCCAGAGACCCAGTTATATGCTGGGATCTTGAGTTCGAATCCCACCAGGGCAGGTGGAGAACTTGAATTCAAAAAAAAATTTTTTTATATGAGAGAAAAATGAAACCCTGCTGATTGTGCAATGAGCTGTCAGTGTAAGTGGTGCATGTGAGCTCAATTTCAATGTTTAAGAGAAGTTTGGATAATAGGGGTGTGGAGGGTTATTCACTATCTGCCCTAGTGGGATTGGAACCAGCATATAACTGGGTCTCTGGATTATAGATATATAGGTAAACCTATAATGGTAAAGGTAGAGGTATAATTCAGCGTATAACCATAACATGGGCTTATGGTCCCAGTGCAGGTGAATGGGAGCCAGAAGTTTAAATGGTTTCAGCATGGAATAGATGGGCCGAAGGGCTTGTTTCTGTGCTGTCATTCTCTATGTCTCTATAGGGTGGATGTCAGAGGTAAGTTCTTTACCCAAGCAGTAGCGGGTGTGTGGAAGGCACTGTCAGGGGTGGTGGTAGAGGGAGATACATTAGAGACGTTTAAGAGACTCAGATGAACACATGGATGATAGAAAAATGGAGGGCTACGTCGGGAGAAAAGGTTAGAACGATCCTGAAGTAAGTTTAAATGTCAGCACAATGTAATGGGCCAAGGTCTGTACTGTGCTGTGACGTTACTCTCACAGCAGAGATGAGCGCATTGCCAATAAATCTAAAGGACAACATATTTATTAGTCAACTTTCTGCATCACCGCTGAGATTTTGTACACAGCTCATTCCCTGAGGACAAAAAAATATGAGTTTTAAAGAACTGCTTCATTGCCAACGTTGAGTCGAAATTCAGTCTCGTTGTCAAGGAGTCGCTGAAGCTTCACGTCTCCACTATTAATTACCCACACACGTTTTGAATATATTGATTTGATGGAGAGGGAGAAATGAAATCCATAACGTTAGAATGTGTTCAAATTGCAAATGAATTCTTTGTTTCTTTCACGCCCAGGCCCTCCAGAGCCAGTGTGCAGCTGGGCTTGCCAAGCCATGACTTGGTTCAGGAAACTTTTACCAGCGTTAACGCCGGAATGTCAGTGTGGATGCAGCATCTGACTTGCTGTGCTCTGTGATTGCATGAGTAGCTAAAGATTTGCACAATTGATGGACATCTCAAGTTAGAAGTTCAAATTTCAAGGTACATTTATTATCAAACAATCTATAAATTATACACCTTGAGATTTGTCTCCTTACAGGCAGCCACAAAACAAGAAACCTGAAAGAACCCCATTTTAAAAAAAGACCAACCCTCAAGGCACAGAGAGAGAAAGAAAAAACATATGCAAACAATAGAGCAAGCAGCAGCATTCTAAACAAAAGTGAGTCCATAGACCCGGATCCCGGAGCAGCCGGAACAGCTGGAGTAAGCCCAGAGCCTCAGTCTCAGTTCATCAGAGGGGCAAATCACCACAAAGCTTGCAGACACTAAGCCCTGAGTAGCCAGATGATGCAGGCACAGCCTCTGTGCCGGGGAGAGCGGAGAAAAACGTTGCAGAACAGACCCTGACCCTTTCCTCTGGTCCCAACGCCCTGCCTTTTCAGTCCCTCTGGTCCGGTCTCCAAATTGTCCGTACACCGGGTTGTCCCCACATTCTGATACACTCTGAGCCTGGGCCCTGCGTTCTGGCCCATGCTTGACCTTTCCAAAACAGCCCAACACTTAGATGGATCCATCTCACTCCCAGTTTGGGTGGCTGATTATCACGATTCTCCAGATAAAAAGTGTTATTGATGGAATATCTATTTGCTGCTTTGAAAACCACCAGTAAGCTTTAGTCCATCTTCAGAAGCTCCATATTAAACTGGAAAGTGTTACACATTATTGGGCAAATCACTTGTCTGGAAAAGGTAATCATAATGGTGTGCTTTACAGAGTGAAATATTGTAATTATAGAGCCAGGAAGCAATAGATACAGGCCCTTCGGCCCAACTGCTCCATACTGACCTCAGTTGCTACCCAGCCTGCTCCTCCATGGAGCGATCAGAGTGCTTCTTAGACGATTGTACCATCCTCAACGACTTCATCAGCAGTTCATTGGAGGGACAGAAGAATGATGCTTATTTTCCTGTTGTTATTCTGCTGAATATGGTGGGCTTGTGTCAGAATACGTAGTCCCCAGCGCATCCTCGGGTTGTGTTGGTCGTTCAGGCAAATGACGCACTTCACTGTCTTTTGCGATGTACGCATAATAAATAATTGAAATGTGTCTTGAGTGTTGGCTCTACATCCAAAGAAAAGCCAGCCCGTCTTTGTACTTCCAAATCCTTCTTGTATTCTCAGCTTGTGATATTGTGCAAGGAAGAAAATGTGTGTGTGTGTGTGTGTGTGTGTGTGTGTGTGTGTGTGTGTGTGTGTGTGTGTGTGTGTGTGGGGGGGGGGGGGGGGGGCGGGGAGGAGACAGAGAGTATGTGCATTATAACAGACCAGAACGCTTCAGATTTATTGACTCTGCCGTAGTTACTGATGTAAACACAGAAAAGCACGACAGCAACTTTGTGCACAGCAAGCTCCCACACAGAGCAATTAGATTAATTAGCGCTGTTGGCTGAAGGACACTGGTTTTCCTCAAAAAATTGCCAGGGATATGAAGACCCTTATCCCAAAAATTAATCATTTCAATGAATCATTCTAATAAAAATCTCCTTGTTTCTTCCCTGTGATTTTCTACGAAATGATTATCTGAAAACTTGCATTGAATTATTACATGTGACACCTCCATTATAGCAGTTTCGATAACAGAAAGTCATTCCTGTAGAATTCACAAATCACCATCAGAATATCTGAGCACCGTAAGCGGCCCCTCGTAGGGCCGTTGCAGCGGTGGCCGATGCCCGCCCCTTCGTATAAACACAAACTTACAGTTCTGCAGGTCTTTGGGTACGCAGGTCGGGTTCTGCCCATGCTGCGAAGTGGGTATGGGGGCCAGGTTGCCGAGCCTCTCGCGTAGTCTGCCCAGGACTGCTGCGGGTTCTTTCTCTTGCCCCCTTGGGGTTGGCATGAACTCCCCAGGTATGACCAGGGGTGCGCCGTACACGAACTCGGCCGACGAGGCGTGCAGATCGTCTTTGGGCGCCGTGCGGATGCCGAGTCGGACCCAGGGAAGCTCGTCCGCCCAGTTGGCTCCTCGCAGGCGGGTCATGAGAGCCGACTTTAGGTGACGGTGGAAATGCTCCACCAGGCCGTTCGACTGCGGGTGGTAGGCAGTGGTGTGGTGCAGCTGAGTTCCCAAAAGGCTGGCCATAGCTGACCATAGGCTGGAGGTGAACTGGGCGCCTCTGTCGGAGGTAATGTGGGCCGGTACACCAAAGCGGGACACCCAGGTGGTGATCAGGGCTCGGGTGCAAGATTCGGAGGTGGTGTCGGTGAGCGGGACCGCCTCTGGCCATCTTGTGAACCGGTCCACGATAGTCAGGAGGTGCCGCGCTCCTCGCGACACTGGCAGGGGGCCCACGATATCCACATGAATGTGGTCGAAACGCCGGTGAGTGGGATGGAACTGCTGCGGCGGAGCTTTGGCGTGCCGCTGCACCTTGGCCGTCTGGCAGTGCATGCATGTACTGGCCCATTCACTGACCTGCTTGCGGAGTCCGTGCCAAACGAACCTGCTGGAGACTGTTGTCCTGATGGAGGGGTGCTCCAAGTTATGAATGGAGTCGAAAACGCGTCGCCGCCAAGGTGCCGGGACGACGGGACGGGGCTGGCCGGTGGCGAAGTCACAGAGTAGGGTCCTCTCACCCGGGCCCAGGGCCCAGGGCCCACGGGGAGGTCCTGGAGCTGCAAACTGGAGACTGCGGTTCTGTAACTCGGGATCTCCTCGTCTTCCTGCTGTGCCTCTGCCAGTGCCTCAAAGTCTACCCCTTGGGAAAGGGCATGAATGTTAGGGCGAGAGAGCGCGTCCGCCCCGACATTGCCCTTACCCGAGACGTGCCGGACATCCGTCGTGTATTCAGAGATGTAGGACAGATGGCGCTGCTGGCGGGACGACCAGGGATCGGACACCTTCGCGAACGTAAAGGTAAGCGGTTTGTGGTCCGTGAACGCGGTGAAGGGCCGACCTTCTAGGAAGTACCTGAAATGCCGGATTGCCAGGTAGAGCGCCAACAGTTCCCGGTCGAAAGCACTGTACTTGAGCTCGGGTGGCCGCAGGTGTTTGCTGAAAAACGCCAGGGGTTGCCAGCGGCCTGCGATGAGCTGCTCCAGTACCCACCGACTGCCGTGTTAGATGCGTCCACTGTGAGGGCGGTTGGGACGTCCATCCTGGGGTGCAATGGCATCGCGGCGTTCGCCAAGGCTTCCTTCGTTTGAACGAAAGCGGCGGCGGACTCCTCGTCACAGGTAATGTCCTTGCCCGGACCGGACAGCAGGGCGAACAGGGGGCGCATGATCCGGGCAGCTGAAGGGAGGAAGCGGTGGTAGAAATTGACCATACCTACGAATTCCTGAAGGCCTTTGATCGTGGTGGGTCGGGGGAAGTGGCGGGCAGAGGGGTTGCCCCGTCTTTAGTAATCCTGTGGCCCAGGAAGTCGATGGTGTCGAGCCCGAACTGGCATTTGGCGGGTTTGATTGTCAGGCCGTATTCACTCGGTCCGGTGTAGAGTTGACGGAGGTGGGACAGATGCTCCTGACGACTGCTGCTATAGAATGATAACTAAACACGAAGACATGCGGCTACCACCAGCGGGCGTCAGCTGTGCTGCTTTGCGGAGTCTGCCCGGTTTCTCAGGGCCTACTGGGAGTCTGGAACATGGTCGCCTCAGGCCTGGAATCCCCTCCTCCGGCGGAAGGCGGGGTCCTGGCCGACCCTTGTCCTACCTCAGTGGCTGTCGGTGCAGCTCAGGTGTGTGGACCGACTCAGGCCGAGCTGCTTGTCGGGCCTAGGCCCCGCAATCTTCTCCGGGACCCGCGTCCACACAACTTGAGCCGTCTCTCATCGATACCCACAGTCCCATTCAGGGATGCAAGTAGGAGGTATCTGTATGGGCTGCTACTCTACATCCTCCACTTCCTTGCCCTTGTCCACAGTCCGGACACGCCATGGCAATCGGTCTTTCCACCCGGAGGTGAGGAGGGTCCCCACTGGAAGTCACTTTAGGAGGGGGTTCTTCCCATGCACCTGGGGGATCTCGGCTGGAGGGTACTGCATAGGGCAGTGCCCTGCAATAAGTTTTTCAGTTTGTACATGGATCTCCCACCCGCATGCCACTTCTGCGAGCTGGAGGAGACCGTGTACCACATGTACATGGAGTGTGTGAGGCTGCAGCTTTTTGCGTATTTGCGTGGGCTGCTTCTCGCCTTCTGGCTGCATTTTAGTCCCACCCTATTTATATATGGTCATCCAGTAAGGAAGGGGGCATGGAGGGATGAGGATGTCCTAGTCAACTTGCTCCTGGGGCTGGCGAAATCCGCCATCCGCAACCTGGGCCGCTGAGTCCTGGTCGAGGGAGCTCACCACGTAGTAGTAACGTGTGTCCTCTAAGGTTATCTGCCGAATGTGGAATTGGGCTTCTGCTTGCTGGAACCATAGGTGAGGTCGCAGCATCCAGAAGCTTGGCGGTTTCAACGAAACCGCATGAACAGATGCTGCGTCGGTCATCTCCGGTCCAAAAATCATTTGGACCATCGGGGTCACCAATTGTAGCGGTGTGCTACACGCAGCGCTAAAATAATGACACGGAGTCAGTAAACTCAATTAAAGATGATTTTATTCGAACTTCACAGCCTTGCTTTAAAGCCTCCCTCATCCCGCCCTCCCCGGGCGTGGATGCTGTAAGGGACATGTACTGACAAACCCCCGCAGGCTTTTTCCCTTTGTTGCGGACCTGGCCTTTGTGCCGGTGCGCTGGCTTTTTGTGAGCCGGCTCGAGTGCGCTAGGAAGTGGGTCGCCACTAAGGTACGAATACGTCAGCATATACAACCCTGAGATTCATTTTCTTGTGGTCATACTCAAAAATCCATAGAATGATAACTATAACTGAATCAATGAAAGACAGCCCAACTTTACTGTTCAGAGTCCAGAGGACAACGAACTGTGCAAATACAAAATGAAGAATCAATAATATAAATAAACAAGCAATAAATATTGAGAACATGAGGTGGAGAGTCCTTGAAAGTGAGTCCATAGGTCGTGGGAACATTTTAGTGAAGTTGAGTGAAGTTACCCCCTCTGGTTCAAGAGATTGATGGTTGAGGGGTCGCAACTGTTCCTGCACTTGGTGTTGTGGGTCCTGGGGCTCCTGCACCTTCAGCCTAGGTGAAGAAAAAAACAAAAACCCAAAATTTAGCGAGCAGACAAGAAACTGCAGAAGCTGGAATTTGGAGTAACAGAAGAGCTGGAAGAACACAATGAGCCAGGCAGCATCTGTGGGCGGAAAGATATTTGAGGTAGAAACTCTACGTTGGGTCCAGGTGACCAAAAACATCGATGGCTTCTATCCCTGCATAGATAATGCAAGGCCCACTGATTTCCTCCAGCAAACTGGTGAAACAGAAAAGGTTTTTCTTCACTTGCATTTCTTAGTGTCTCTGCAGACAACGTGGCTTCTGGTTTGGGAAGATCATTTTAAGGAGATTTTCTTCTAGGAACATAAAGCAGCAGTAGCCTGCATTGATCTAGATCAAAGAAGGTAAAAACGAACATTATATTAATGTAGTTTGGTCTCTTTTTTTTGTTGCTGTAAGCCCTTCTTGATAGCGCAGGCATAAACATAAGACACAACACCTAACGTCATTGATCATTAAGGACCCTCACCCCTCTTCACATAATTACCATCGGGGAACAGGTATGGGAGCATGAAGAACCACGTTCACTGATTTAGGAAGAGTATCTTCCCCTCAGCCATCATATTTCTGTACAGTCTGTGAACACTACCTCATCTTTTGCACTATATATTTATTTTGTAATTTATATATTCCAAGACTCAAAGTACTTTCATTTATTATATTCAGGAATGAAAGGGTTACTGTAAGCAGAACGTCTGGCAGCTCTTGGGCTGTATCCTTTGGAGTTCAGGAGAATGAAGGGGGATCTCATAGAAGCATTCCGAATGTTAAAAGGCCTGAACAGATTAGATATGGCAAAGTTATTTCCCATGGCAGGGGACTCTAGACCAAAAGGACACAACTTCAAATTTGAAGGATGTCCATTTAGAGGAGAGATGCGGAGAAATTACTTTAGTCAGAGGGTGGTAAATCTGTGGAACTTATTGCCAAGAATGGCTATGGAGGCCAAGTCAGTGGGTGTATTTAAGGCAGAGATAGATAGGTTTTTGATTAGCCAGGGCATCAAAGGGTATGGGGAGAAGGCAGGGGAGTGGGGATGAGTGGAAGAAATGGATCAGCCCATGATTGAATGGCAGAGCGGACTCGATGGGCCGAACGGCCTCCTTCTGCTCCTATATCTTATGGTCTTATTATCAAAGTCTGTATGCAGAATACAACCCTGAGATTTGTTTTCCCACAGACAGTCACGAAACAAAGGAGAACCATGGAACCAGCCCGTTCACAGAAAAAGAACATCAAACTTCAAACCCCCCCTTCCTCCCCATGCACAAAAAAAATCACATAAACGGCAACAAACAAGCAGCGAAAACACAGAATATAAAACACAAAATCAAAAGGTATATTTCAGTCCAGTTCAGCCTGGTGTTTGTTATCTGCCTCGATGCAAAAATTGCCCAAAAGTGGTAACAGAAATGAACTACCAGAATGAGGACTAGGAACTAGAACACACCATAAGCCGGAATTAGAGGGTCCAGATCTATAATCCGCATTGATTAAACCTTGCTCCAGCACCGTCCGCCGACAGCATCGATGGTGAGAGAGATCACTTGAAGACCAGGACCTTCCCTTAGGAGCAGCGAGCCAGAGAGAGTGACAGACTGGCACACGCGGACACCTTCTCAGACAGCAGTGAGCGAGAGGCTGGTAGACGGCGCTGAAGACTCGCTCGCCCTCTGAACCCGCCTCAATGATGTCAATATCCCTCAGCACTTTAATCGGCGAAATGTGGAGTTGGCCATGGTCCCGCGCCCTGGCGCCTGGCTTACTGCACGCTCCATGCCTAGCTCACAGCCTTGTGGAACACTCTGGGAGACAGCAAAGCGCCAGATCGCCCGATCGGGCTGAAATCGCACCGCCAGAATGTAGATAACAGGCTCTAACTGCAGCAGAACCACATCGGATCTCTGCTCATGGACTGTTTGTCCCACTCCCATCAGGGAGGAGGCTACATAGCATCCACACCAGCACCAACAGACTCAAAAACAGATACTTTCCCCAAGCAGTAAAGCTGATCACCACCTCCACCCAGTAACCCATCCCACCCCACACCCCCAACCACCACTACTTTATCATTTCCTGTCAGAGCAGCCTTATGTACTGACACTCCTGTGCCTAGCATCACTTTATGGACATGCAATCAATCTGTGTATATAAACTATCTTATGTATTTATATTCATTGTGTTTTTTATTATTGTTGTATTATCTTATCACATTTTTTTGGCACTGTGTCGGATCCGGAGTAACAGTTACTCCGTTCTCCTTTACTCTTGTGTATTGGATTTGACATTAAACAGTCGTGAACCTTGAATCGAATCTTTCTGTCATTGCATTGCACTTCTATCGCAAAACAACAAATTCCACATCATCCCTGCCCAATGAAGCAGCGGAGGCTACCTTAGCAAATATACTTAAGACAAGTTTGGATAGATTTTTGCACAATAGGGGAATTAAAGGTTATGGGGAAAAGGCAGGTTAGTGGAGATGAGTCCATGGCCAGGTCAGCCATGATCTTATTGAATGGCGGAGTGGGCTCGATGGGTGAGATGGCCGACTCCTGCTGCTATTTCTTATGTAACAGCCTAGGAAGGGTTTCACTGCTAGCGTAATGGTCTTTCTGTAGAAGCAGTGTTTGGGTTGCGGCTAGAGATAATGGGTGCTTTGGAATGTGAGCTGTCCAATGAAGGGAGTGTGTTTTTGCACTGTGTGCCTGACCCCGGGGTGAGCTGGGTCTTTTGTTTGGTGGAAGATGAAGGGAGAAGATGCCAGGGTGGGACCATGACCTGACGAAGCCCGGGGAGATCGAAGGAGGATTGGCGAAGGGGAAACCGTGAGCTCCACATTCGACTGTTTCATTAAAATGGGCCCTTTTCTTTTTTTTTGCTTTTTCTTCACTAACCCGGCAGTCAAATTAAGAATTATAAAGCTAAATCTTTTAATCGTATGCAGTGTACTGTTGGTAATTTTGCGGTGCTGTTTTGTAACGGGGGAACAAATCCCACAGCTTCCACACGAACGGGAAGTTTCGGGCTGGACTCGCATCTCAATCTCACCCGTTTGGCAGGACCAGAGCTTGCACCTACACAACCTGAGGGTTAAGACTGATTTATACTTGTGCGTCACATCTATGCCGTAGGTACCGCGTATCCTACACCGTACCCTACACCTTAGGGTGACGTGCACCTCCCCAAAAAAAGTAAATTACATGTCACTGCGACGCAGACCGCAACAACAGTGATTGGTCCGCTTGGTAGCATCGCATTTCCTCTTACGCAGTTCCTTCTTCTCCGCCATGTCTGTACATTAATGCGAAATAGATGAACCAACTCGTCAAATCTACCTGCCGACGTGCAAGAATGTTTGAAATGCATTTCCTCGTCCTTGTCTCTCACAAAGAAACACATTGGCCTAGAAACCCCACCGCCAGCTAGAGTTTTGGCGCATACTAACGCATGCTCGCTACAGTGTAGAGCGATGCAGAAGTGAAAATCAGGGCTACGACATAGCCCATATGCACAAGTATAAATCAGCCTTTACACTTATACAAGTCAGCCTTATATAACCCTGCCTCTGATCTTGAGATGACCTATTGCACAACGTGAGCATTCCATCAGCAGTAGAACCACCAAGCAATCTTATGCTAATAAACTCTTGACAGAATCATGAATGGAATTCTCCAACTTTAGTGTTACTAGCCATTGACATGGAGAACGACCTCTGAAATATTTACTTGCTCTATCTAATGGTTTGCCTTGCTGCGGAACAACAGATAAATAAGTCACATTTGTATTTTTCCATGTGTCTGCTTGGCACTTTGTAGGTCCTGTCCCAGAAATATTATATTCCTGCGTTTGAGTCCAGGATTCAAGATTGTTGAATGCCATTTCCAGCAAACAAATGTAAAGGAGAACAAAATAATTGGTACCCCAGTTACAAGATAGCTTACAGACATAGAGTGATTGTACATACGTAACGTGACACTAGGGACAGGAGTGACTGTATGGAAGTTGACTCTGACAGGAAATGATAAAGCAGTGGTGTTTGGGGGTTATTGAGCAGAGTTTTGATCAGCCTTACTGCTTTGCGAAAGTATCTGTTTTTGAGTCTGGTGGTCCTGGCGTGGATGCTACGTAGCCTCCTCCCTGATGGGGGTGGGACACACAGTCCATGAACAGGGTGGGTGGGATCTTCATATCACTGGCATTTTTCTGGGAACTTTCTGTATGCACAGTACTGCACAGTCTTAGGCAAATTAGAAAAATTCTGTAAAGTGAAGATGCTTTCAAAAATAAGGAAATATAAAGTTTCTAAATCCCAAAAGATTACTAAAAAGAGCAGTAAACAGTAAAAAAAAACTAAATCAAATTACTATTTGACATGACCACACCTTGCCTTTAAAACTGCATTAATTCTCTTAGACCATATGACCATAAGATACAGGAGCAGAATTAGGCCATTTGGCCCATCGAGTCTGCTCCGCCATTTCATCATGGCCGATCCATTTTCCCTCTCAGCCCCAATCTCCTGCCTTCTCCCCGTGTCCCTTCATGCCCTGACCAATCAAGAATCTATCAACCTCTGCCTTAAATATACATAAAGACCTGGGCTCCACAGCTGCCTGTGGCAAAGAATTCCACAGATTCACCACCCTCTGGATAAAGGAATTCCCCCTCATCTCCATGGAGAGTGGCCCAAGTGAGAAAGGGAAGGAGGAGGAGCACCAGTGGGAGGTGGTGGGCAGGTGAGGAAAGGGGAAGGGTAAGAATGGGGAATGAGAAGGGGAGAAACTACCGGAAGTTGGAGGAATCAGTGTTCATACTGTCAGTTGGAGATTACCCAGACGGAATGCGCGATGTTGCTCCTCCAACCTGCGAGATCCCATCACGGCAGTAGAGAAGACCATGGATTCACATGTTGAAATTGGAAGTAGCATTTGGCCGCTGGGAAAATCCGTGTGCTGTGGGGGATGGAGCGAAGCCGCTGATTTATTATTGTCTCACGTACTGAGAGAGAGTGAAAAGCTTCAGTTTGTACGCCATCCAGACAAACGGGCTTATTAAAGCAGAGGCTGATAGATTAGTCAGGGCATGAAGGGATACGGGGAGAAGGCAGGAGATTGGGGCTGAGAGGGAAAATAGAATTGCGGAGCAGATTTGATGGGCCAAATGGCCTAATTCTGCTCCTACATCTTGTGGACGTTAAATCATTCCGTGCGTAAGTGCATCCAAGTAGTAAAAAGAAAACAAGGTATACAATATGGCATTACAGTGACAGAGAGGGAGAAAAGGTCAGATATGTGCACAAAGGAGAAAGTTTTAGATCATTAATACTGAAACCAAAAGAAAAAATCTTTTTGTAGTCCTTGAAAATTTCAGTTGAAACCTCGAATTGAGTTTAAGGCATCAACTACACAGTAGCTGAGTAGTTATAGGACCTGAGGCAAGAAACAGAAGATTTGCTTTTATGCAGCTTATAATTATAGTCAGTCAATATAGATTTAAAGATGTCGGTAGCCCAGCTCGTTAATGAGATGTACAGAAAGCTTTGACTGGATGGTGGAACCACTGTGACACGAAAAGCAGCTCGATAATAGCTCAGTTTAATACTGGAGAATGTGTGCAACCTGAGATTCTTACTTTTCACAGACAACCATGAAACGGAAGAAAAACCCCAAAGAAGGAATGACAGAAAACGTCACTACCCCAAAGCCCCCCTTTTTCCCCTCCCACACACAAACAGCAGCAAAGGCATCAACCCTCCCCCACTTGTTACAGAAAACAGAGAGACCAGAGAGAGAGATAGAGAGCAGAGAGAGAGAGACCAGAGAGAGAGAAAGACAAAGAGAGAGAGAAAGACAGAGAGACCAGAGAGAGAGAAAGAGAGCAGAGAGAGAGAGACCAGAGAGAGAGAAAGACAGAGAGAGAGAGAGCAGAGAGAGAGAAAGAGAGAGAGAGCAGAGAGAGAGAGAGAGAGGGGGGGGGGGGAGAGAGAAAGAGACCAGAGAGAGAGAGAGAGGTACGTAATAATTTGCTTTGAACTTTTAATCCCTCCATTCCTCAAAGGACAGACAATGTAGTAAACCAAAGACAGCTAATGAGAAAAGATGCTGAAGCCAGGAAGCCTATCATGCTACAGCAGAAATAACCTATCGCTCCACATCCAGATACTATTATTAAAGGCCTGCTCGCAGACAACAGCAAGCCAAGAAAAAAATATTTGCATGTACAGCATTCACATCAGCAGAAGCAAGATATGACAACATAGAGAGAGAGATACACTAACAGTTGTATATAGATGCAAGAAATTCCACATATGAATTCCTGTGGCAGAGGATGCTTCTGATCTCTGACCCCAAGAACAAATCTACAAGGAAACCTTAGTGGAAGTTCAAAGTAAATTTATTATCAAAGTATGTATGTCACCATCTACAAGTCTGAGATTCATTTTCTTGCAGGCATGCTCAGTAAGTCCAAGCACCATAATGGAATTCAATGAAAGGCCACATCCAACAGGGCAGACAAATGACCAATGTCAAAAGACAACAAACTGTAAATAGAAAAGCGAAAATAAAGATATTAAATAAGCAATAAATATCGAGAACATGAGATGAAGAGGGCTTAAAAATGAGTCCATAGATTGTGGGAACAGTTCAGTGATGTGGCAGGTGAAGTTGTTCAAAGTTAAGAGTAAATTTAAAAAGTTAAAAGTAAATCAAAGTGCATAAATGTTACCATATACAACCCTGAGATTCATTTTCTTGTGGGCATAGTCAATAAATCCATAGGATAATAAACATAACAGATTCAATGAAAGACCGCACCATCTTGGACATTTGACTAGTGTGCAAAAGACAACAAACTGTACAAATACAAAGAGAAAGGAATAATAATAATAATAATAATAATAAATAAGCACAAATATCAGAAACATGAGATGAAGAGTCCTAGAAAGTGAGTCCATAGGTTGTGGGAACATTTCAATGATGGGGCAAATGAAGTTGAGTGAAGTTATTCCCTCTCGTTCAAGGGTCTGATGGCTGAGGAGTAGCAACAGTTCCTGAACTTGGTGGTGTGGGTCCTGTGGCACCTGTACCTTCATCCTGATGGCAGCAGCGGCAAGAAAATGGATGGTGAGGGCCTGTGATGATGAATGCTGTGATAATATTTCATGCAGGTGTGCTCAGTGTTTGGGAGAACTTTACCCGTGATGAACTGGGCCGTATCTACTACCTTTTGTTGGATTTTCCATTCAAGGGCATTGGTGTTTCCATACCAGGCTGTGATACAACCAGTCAATATACTCTCCATTACACAAATATAGGAGTTTTTCAAAATATTAGTTGTCACGCTGAATCTCTGCAAACTTCTAGGAAGTAGAGATGCTGCAGTGCTTTCTTCGTAATTGCTCTAACGTGCTAGGCCCATGCTGGATCCTCTGAAGTGACAACACTGAGGAGTTTAGAGTTGCTGAACCTCTCATCCTCCAGTGACGAAAGGCTCATGGACCTTCAGTTTCCTCCCCCTGAGGTCAATAATCCGCTCCTTGATCTTGCTGACATTGAGTGAGAGGTTGTTGTTGTGGCACCACTCAGCCAGATTTTCAGTCTCCCTCTATATGCTATTTTGGTACCAGCTTTGATCCGGCCAACGACAATGGTGTCGTCAGCAAATTTAAATACTGCGTTGGAGCAGTAAAGCCATCCCCTGTTTCAGCTTTACTGGTTGAAATGGGACAATTACCTTCACAGTTATGGAGGTTGAAATTGTTGTTAACATACTGGGTTAACTTGAAGGGGCAGAGGAACGATCACCATGTAAAAGTGTGTTGGAAGATTGTTGGGAACATCACACAAAGGGTACATTTAGTTTTGGGGGCTGTGATCTTATCAAACTAGGAATGTGGGTTTGCTGGATTATGCAATAAATCCCACTGGTGCTTTTTTGGTAACCCCACCGTGGTTCTTTCCTTATCCAAGGGTCCTAAACCAGCGTGGATTACTTCACTCACCTCAACACTGGACTGATTCCATAACCTTCAGACTCACAATATACAAGTATATTGACTGGATGCATCACAGCCTGGTATGGAAACCACCCAGACCGTGCTCTCTTCTCTCTGCTGCCATCAGGAAGAAGATCCAAGAGCCTCAAGACTCACACCCACTAAGTTCAAGAACAGCTAATACCCCACAACCATCAAGCTCTTGAACTAATGTTCATTAGTGTAAAGCGAGTCGAGCAGGGGGCTAAGCACACCGCCTTGCAGTGCACTTGTGCTGATGGAGACTGTGGAGGAGATGCCGTGCCCATTTGAACTGACTGGTGTCTGCACGAGATGAAATCCAGGATCCAATTGCACAAGGAAGCATTGAGGACAAAGTCTTGAAGCTTAATGATTAGTTTTGAGGGAATGATGGTGTTAAATGTTGAGTTGTGGTCAATAAAGAGCATCCCCGATGATGCATCTTTGTTGTCCAAATGTCACAGGGTTGAGTGAAGGGCCAATGAAAAATGGCATCAAAAGTGGACCTGTTGCTCTGGTAGGTAAATTGAAGCTGATCCAAGTTGCTTCTCGGGCTGGAGTTGACATGTTTCATCACCAGACTCTCAAAGCTCTGTGGATAGATGTGGTAGTGGGTGAAAGTCATTGAGGCATGTTACCACGTTCTTCTTGGGCACCGGTATGATTGAAGCCTGCTTGAAGCAGGTGGGTACTTCACTACTGAAGCGAGAGGTTAAGGATATCAGTGAACTCTCCAGCCAGTTGGTCACAACAGGTCTTTAGTCCTTGCCCAGGAACCTCAGCTGGGCTGGATGCTTTTCGTGGCTTCTCCTTCCTGAAAGATGCTCCCTTGTAGATTTCAGAGACTGAAATCACAGGGTCAGAGGGGGCTGTGGGAGCTTATGAAGTTTCTTCCATGTTTTGACAGTCAAAGTCAGCACAGAAGGCATTGAGCTCATCTGGAAGTGAAGCCTTGTTATTACCTACAAGTGAGGCTGCAAAGATCCTGAGTTTTCAGACTTAAGTTCAAAGTAATTTTATTATCCAAGTATGTATAGGCCACCATATATTACCCTGAGATTAATTTTATTGCATTTATTCAGAGTCGATACAAAGGAACACAATAGAATCAATGAAAAACTACACACAAAGACGGACAAACAACCAATGTGTAAAGAAGACGAACTGTGCAAGTACAAAAGAATAATAATAAATAAATAATACTGAGAACAGGAGCTGTAGAGTCCTCGAAAGTGAATCTACAGGTTGTGGATTCAGTTCAGTGTTGTGAGTGAAGTTGTCCACACTGGTTCATGAGCCTGTAGGTTGTGGAATCAGTTCACTGTTGTGGTGAGTGAAGTTATCCACACTGGTTCAGGAGCCTGTAGGTTGTGGATTCAGTTCAGTGTTGAGGTGGGTGAAGCTATCCACACTGGTTCAGGAGCCTGTAGGTTGTGGATTCAGTTCACTGTTGTGGTGAGTGAAGTTATCCACACTGGCTCATGAGCCTGTAGGTTGTGGATTCAGTTCAGTGTTGAGGTGGGTGAAGCTATCCACACTGGTTCAGGAGCCTGTAGGTTGTGGATTCAGTTCAGTGTTGTGGTGGGTGAAGCTATCCACACTGGTTCAGGAGCCTGTAGGTTGTGGATTCAGTTCAGTGTTGAGGTGAGTGAAGTTGTCCACACCACTTCAGGAGTCTGATGGTTGTAGGGTAGCAACTGTACCTGAACCTGGTGGTGTGGGACCCTACCCTCCTGCCTAATGGCAGCAGTGAGAAGAGTGGGAGGATTCTCGATGAGGAGTGAGGGATGGCTCTGGGCCTTTACTCATTGGAATTCAGAAGAATGAGGGCTGGTCTCATTGAAACCTATCGGAATTGAAATTCCTCAGTAGAGTGGGAGTGGAGAGGATGTTTCTTGTGCGGAGAGGCTCTAGGACCACAGGACACAGAATCGAGGGGCATCCTTTTAGAACATAGATGAGAAGGAATTTCTTTTGCCAGAGAGTGGTGAATCTGTGGAATTCTTTGCCACAGTGGCTGAGGACGTAAAGTCATTGGGTATACTTAAAGTAGAGGTTGATAGATTCTTGATTGGTCAGGACTTTAAGGGATACAGGAAGAAGGCAGGAGTTTGGGGATGAGAGGGAAAATGGATCAGCCATGATGAACTGCTAGAGCAGACTCGATGGGCCAAGTGGCCTAATTCTGGTCTTGTATCTTATGGTTTTATGGTCTTATGATGGAATGAGTTCAGCACGAAGTACAAACCAGGGGAAGAAAGTGCTAGTAAAGGCAGTAACTTGTCTGTTGCCAGAGATCAGAGACCTGGGTTTATGGATAAACCTGAGCAAATGCATCTCGAATGAAAAAGACCGAGAAAGGATTCAGGAGAGCCAGTAAAATAAAACAAATATATCGTACAAAAGATTCAAGAGTCAAGATTGTTTAATGTCATTTCCAGTACACAATTGTAAAGGAGAACAAAATAATTGTTACTCTCGATCTGATGCAGCATAAAAAATACAATAAGATAAAGAACACATTAATAATAAATGCACACAATAAGTATAAACCCATAAGATAGCTTATATACACAGATTGATTGTGTGTCCATAAAGTGATACTAGGCACAGGAGTGTCTGTACATACTGTGACTCTGACAGGAAATGATAAAGTAGCGGTGGGTAAGTGGGTGGAGGTGTTTATCAGTCTTACTGCTTGGGGAAAGTAACTGTTTTTGAGTCTGGTGGCCCTGGTGTGGATGCTATGTTGCCTCCTCCCTAATGGGAGTGGGACAAACAGTCTGTGAGCAGATTCAGGAGCAGTTATTACCCCTCAAACATCATTGGAGATAACCTAATTCAACTTCACTTGCCCCATTTCAAAATTTCCCACAACCTATGGACTCACTTTCAAGGACACTTCATCTCATGTCCTCAATATTTATTATTATTAATTGTAACTCTGGATTTGATGCACAAAAAGAGACTATAATATAAATAATACAGTAATAATAAAAATAGAATAAATACAGTACTGTAGAAAAGTCTTAGGCACATATATATAGCTAGGGTGCCTAAGACTTTTGCACAGTACTGTAGTAATTGTACATATTGCACTGTACTGCTGTTACAAAAAAAAAACAAATTAAATGAGATGTATGAGTGATGATAAACCTGATTCTGATATGGGTCTCTTTCGTGGACAGAATACCACACTGTGAGCGCGAAATGCTGTGGACAAGATTGGAAGAGGTGCAAGTGAATGTTGGTTAGGTCTCTGGATGGCTGGAAGGGTAGATACCCTCATTTTTTTTCACCACCACATTGCCTCTGACCTGCCAAAATACATCTTCTGATTCAGCTTTTAGTTACACACACACACACACACACACAATGCTGGAGGAACTCAGCAGTTCAGGCAGCATCTATGGCAAGGGATAAGCAGGCCAGAACTCTTTCGGTTCGTGGCATTTCATTAAATTGTTTGTTGCCCACTGTTCTGCTGGGATCAAGCAGTCAGCAGTTGTGCCAGTGTTTATGGTAATAAATGTCATATCGTTAACTTTCACTTTCATTTTCAAATGGTTGCATTTTCATATTTTGTACCCATGTTGTCCTAGCGTTATTCCACATGTGCAGTTTTTCCAGCATCAACATTGTACAACTTTCTGTGGATTTCTGATATTGGTGCAGCCCTTATGATGTCTGTCAGAGCAATCGGGATCTTCCCTCTTTTCAGTCTTGATCTTTTGCTCTGTCTTTTAACTTCAGAAAGCAAAATAAAAGCTCACCTGAGATTCTGCAGATGCTGGAAATCCAGAACAAGGCACACAAAATGCTGGAGGAACCCAGCAGGTCAGGCAACATCTATAAAAATGAATATGCAGCCAACATTTCAAGCCAAGACCCTTCATCAAGACTGGAAAGGAAGGGGGAAGATGCCAGAATAAAAAAGCTTCAAAGTTCAAAGTACATTTATTATCGCAGTATGTGTACTACAAGCGTTTGTATATTCAACCTGAAGAAGCAAGTTCCTGATGAAGGGTCTCAGCCTGCAATGTCGTCTCTTTACCCTTTTCCATAGATGTTGCCTGGCCTGCTGAGTTCCTCCAGAAGTTTGTGTGTGATGCAGCCTTGAGATTTGTCTCCTCACAGGCAGCCATGAAACAAAGCACCCAATAAAAAGAAAGATCGTCGTATGCTCAATGTGCAGAGAGAAAGAAAATAAATTGTGCATACAACAGAAATAAGCTATGTTGGGAGATGGAGAGGAGTACAAGCTGGCCGGTGAGAGGCAAGACCTGGTGAGGGCAATGGTGGGTGGGTGGGGGAAGGGAGGGATGAAGTAAGTAGCTGGGAAGTGATAGGTGGAAAAGATAAAGGGCTGAAGAAGAAGTAATCTGATAGGACCATGGAAGAAAGGGAAGAAGGGGCACAGAAAAAGCAATTAATCTTAAAATTGGTTCCATAAGATACCTTCTGTAATGCTGAAGCAAGATCGTGGGTTTGGCGAGTGAGACAGAAAGCACTGATTGTGAATAAGTATACTGATCATTTATTTACAAACAGTAAGAAAAATTCGAACAAACATTTAAGTTCCCCCAAGTTACACAAACTACAGAAGCAAATATTCCACAAACAGCCACTTAGCTAAAAGTATGTGTGGAGCATACCTTCCTGACAGCTCACCAATCGGCTGCGTTCTCGATATCTCCGGCACCTGGCCTAGTGAGGCCCTATGAGCCTGAGAGTCAGCGAGTGCAGCTGTCATAGGCCTCAGCACTCAAGTGATCTCTCTCTCTCTCTCTCTCATGTCGGCGAGCGAAAGGAACTCGAGTCGGAGGAACTCCAAATAAAAGTGGCACTACAGACCGTAACATCAAAACAGCGACTGCTTGCCTCCCCTCTCGCTGTGGAAGGAGTGATATCTCTCTCCCTTGTGAGTGAGAGAGGACGAGACTGAGGGATGCCGAACTGTTGGGGTGAACAGTACTGTTTGATGGACTGTAGTTTGTCTTTGGGGGCTTCGCTGTTAATTGCACGGTGAGTGGTGGGTGCCGAAGCCTCCTGCTGGAATAAGAGGGGGAGGGTTGATGCTTGGCTGTTGCTTGTGCGTGGAAGGGGGAGCAGGGGGCTTTGGGGTTCCAACATTTTGCTGTCATTCGCTCTTCGGGGTTTTTCTTCTGTTTCGAGGACATCTGCGGAGAGAAAGAATTTCAAGTTGTATTATTGCATATATTCTCTGATATTAAAGGGAATTATTGAACCAGTGAGAGCGAACCTTGCGCACGAGGTACACTTTATACCCCCGAGGTGTCTGAAATTGGACACTAAGTTCCGTGGCACGCAATGGGAAGAGTGGCTGCAGTTTTTAAACTGACCCATCACAATCAACATGACGGAAGCAGCTTTGGACCAGCCAAATAAGCCATGCCTCCACACCACACCTTCCTTTTCAACTCTTATGTCTGCATAACTTTTAAACAGAAGGGTAGGAGATCCTCAGGTTACAGGGTCCAATTTTACAGGGATCTTCATGTAACTTGTTGATATATTTTAAAGTATATTTCAAGATGGTAATAATAAAAAGTAATTAAATGCTTAATGTTATTTATTAATTAACAACTGAATATAATGTATCAAGACGTACAAACAAGCTGGATGAACTCAGCAGGTCGGGCAGCATCCACTGAAATAAGCAGTCAACGTTTCGGGCCGAGACCCTTCGTCAGGACTGATGTATAAAATGTATATTCCATTATTTTAGTTATGGGTGAATTCAGAGTAAAATTATTGGAGTGTACAATAAAATTTGGATATCTAATTAATGGAGGGAGGGTGATGGGTGGGTGAGGTACACCTCTACCAAAAGAAGTGTAAAGTGCTTCTTCCCTCCACTAGGCTGCAGCTCACCCTTGGACAAGGTGTAGCACCTGCTTAGCACTTCCACCCCCAATCATGGTTACGTGAACCCACGGGGGCAGGTGGTGGATGGTCGTATGAGCAGCCGGTGCAGATCACAAGTCCTGGTTACGCGACCACTGACACCAGGCAGACAATCTCTGAAGAGTTAATAATGGCTGGGGTCACCCGTCTTGTAAAGACACTGCCCTGAAAAAAGGCAATGGCAAACCACTTCTGCAGAAAAATTTGCCAAGAACAATCATGGTCATGGAAAGACCACGATCGCCCATGTCATACGACAAGACGCATAATGATGATGAGCTTATGGAGAAATCAGCTTAGGGACAGTTCTCGGGAAAAGAATGCTTAAAAACTGAAGAACCCTAATCACCGCTTCAGTTAAGCAACACTGTGGAGCACTCAGACTTCTTGGCAGTAAAACGACTTTTTTGTTTTAATTGTGTTTTTATTCTTGTAGAAATTGTGCACAATTTATGTTTTTCTTGTGGATGACTTATTAACAAACTTAGTTAAATGTGTAGTGGAGAATATATTGACTGGCTGCATCACGGCCTGGTGTGGAAACACCAATGCCCTTGAATAGAAAATCCTTCAATAGGTGGTGAATCAAAGGTGAAGCCCTCCCAACCACTGAGCACATCTGCATGAAAGGTAGTAGTAGCAAAGCAGCACCCTTCATCAGAGATCCTCACCACCCAGGCCATGCTCTTTTCTTGCTGCTGTCATCAGGTAGAAGGTACAGGAGCCTCAGGACTCACCCTCAACTATCAGGCTCTTGGACAAAAGGGGATACCTACACTCACTTGCCCATCTTTGCAATATTCCCACAGCTAATGACTTCACTTTATGTCATTACCTCATATTCTAATTATTTATTTTTATTTATTAATATTTACGTCTGCACAGTTTGTTGTCTTCTGCACTCTGGTTGATCTTTCACTGATCCTGTTATATTCACTATTCTATAGATTTGCTGAGTATGGCCACAGGATAATGAATCTCAGGGTTGTAAATGGTGACATATGTGTACTTTGATAATAAAATTGACTATAAACTATGAGCTTTGAATGACTTGGACTTTAACCTGTGGACTGTCTGTATTGTTCATTAAAAGATGATGGATATTGGAACTTCAAGCTAGTAATTTAACTATTCTTATTGGACTTCATGATATCCCAGTGCACTTGTCTGCCAATGAACTATTTTTAGTCTGCAATCATTTTCTCAAATTAGGAAACACTTCATCTAATTAGTGCATAGCAATCAAAATCAGGTTTGATTTCATCAACATATGTCATGAAATTTGTTATTATATTGCAATAGACAGTAATAAAAACTGAGTTACAGTAAGTATATATGTATGTAAAAGTTAAATTAAATAAATAGTGCATAAAGAGAAAAAGAATGTAGTGAGGTAGTGTTCATGTGTTTAACGTTCATTCAGAAATCAGATGGCAGAGGGGAAGAAACTGTTCCTGAATCATTGAGTGTGTGTCTTTAGGCTCCTGTACCCTCTCCCTGATGGTAGTAATGAGAAGAGGGGTCTTCAGGCTCCTGTCCCTCCTCCCTGATGGTAGTAATGAGAAGAGGGGTCTTCAGGCTCCTGTACCTCCTCCCTGATGGTAGTGATGAGAAGAGGGGTCTTCAGGCTCCTGTACCCCCTCCCTGATGGTAGTAATGAGAAGAGGGGTCTTCAGGCTCCTGTCCCTCCTCCCTGATGGTAGTAATGAGAAGAGGGGTCTTCAGGCTCCTGTACCTCCTCCCTGATGGTAGTGATGAGAAGAGGGTCTTCAGGCTCCTGTACCTCCTCCCTGATGGTAGTGATGAGAAGAGGGGTCTTCACGCTCCTGTACCTCCTCCCTGATGGTAGTGATGAGAAGAGGGGTCTTCAGGCTCCTGTACCCCCTCCCTGATGGTAGTAATGAGAAGAGGGGTCTTCAGGCTCCTGTCCCTCCTCCCTGATGGTAGTAATGAGAAGAGGGGTCTTCAGGCTCCTGTACCCCCTCCCTGATGGTAGTAATGAGAAGAGGGGTCTTCAGGCTCCTGTACCTCCTCCCTGATGGTAGTATTGAGAAGAGGGGTCTTCAGGCTCCTGTCCCTCCTCCCTGATGGTAGTAATGAGAAGAGGGGTCTTCAGGCTCCTGTACCTCCTCCCTGATGGCAGTAATGAGAAGAGGGGTCTTCAGGCTCCTGTACCCCCTCCCTGATGGTAGTAATGAGAAGAGGGGTCTTCAGGCTCCTGTACCTCCTCCCTGATGGTAGTAATGAGAAGAGGGGTCTTCAGGCTCCTGTACCTCCTCCCTGATGGTAATAATGAGAAGAGGGGTCTTCAGGCTCCTGTACCTCCTCCCTGATGGTAGTGATGAGAAGAGGGGTCTTCAGGCTCCTGTACCTCCTCCCTGATGGTAGTAATGAGAAGAGGGGCCTTCAGGCTCCTGTACCTCCTCCCTGATGGTAGTGATGAGAAGAGGGGTCTTCAGGCTCCTGTACCTCCTCCCTGATGGTAGTGATGAGAAGAGGGGTCTTCAGGCTCCTGTACCCCCTCCCTGATGGTAGTAATGAGAAGAGGGGTCTTCAGGCTCCTGTCCCTCCTCCCTGATGGTAGTAATGAGAAGAGGGGTCTTCAGGCTCCTGTACCTCCTCCCTGATGGTAGTGATGAGAAGAGGGTCTTCAGGCTCCTGTACCCCCTCCCTGATGGTAGTAATGAGAAGAGGGGTCTTCAGGCTCCTGTACCTCCTCCCTGATGGTAGTAATGAGAAGAGGGGTCTTCAGGCTCCTGTCCCTCCTCCCTGATGGTAGTAATGAGAAGAGGGGTCTTCAGGCTCCTGTACCTCCTCCCTGATGGCAGTAATGAGAAGAGGGGTCTTCAGGCTCCTGTACCTCCTCTCTGATGGTAATAATGAGAAGAGGGGTCTTCAGGCTCCTGTACCTCCTCCCTGATGGTAGTGATGAGAAGAGGGGTCTTCAGACTCCTGTACCTCCTCCCTGATGGTAGTAATGAGAAGAGGGGCCTTCAGGCTCCTGCACCTCCTCCCTGATGGTAGTAATGAGAAGAGGGGTCTTCAGGCTCCTGTACCTCCTCCCTGATGGCAGTAATGAGAAGAAGGCATGACATGGGTGATGGGTGTCTTTAACAATGGACACCGCCTTTTTGAGTCATCACTCCTTGAAGATATGCTGGATACTACAGAGGTGAGTGCCCACGATGGAGTTAACTGCATTTACAACTTTCTACAGCTTATTTCAATCCTGTGTGGTAGCCCTCCTCCATCCCCCCCATACTAGACGGTGACGCAGCCTGATGCACCATCAATAACTCACTCTGAGACGTAAGGCGAGATATCGGCTTTTATTGACTGGAAGAAGGAACAAGCAGTGGTTGACCACCATACTACATCCTGGAGACTGAGAGGCCGGGCTCAGGTCTCAATCGCCTTTATACCGGGGTCTGTGGGAGGAGCCACAGGAGCAGTCAGTGGGGGGCGTGTCCACAGGGGTCTATGGGAGGAGCCACAGGTGCAGTCAGCAGGGGGCGTGTCCACAGGGGTCTGTGGGAGGAGCCACAGGAGCAGTTAGCAGTGGGCGTGTCCACAGGGGTCTGTGGGAGGAGCCACAGGAGCAGTCAGCAGGGGGCGTGTCCACAGGGGTCTGTGGGAGGAGCCACAGGAGCAGTCAGCAGGGGGCGTGTCCACAGGGGTCTGTGGGAGGAGCCACAGGAGCAGTCAGCAGGGGGGCGTGTCCACAGGGGTCTGTGGGAGGAGCCACAGGAGCAGTCAGCAGGGGGCGTGTCCACAGGGGTCTGTGGGAGGAGCCACAGGAGCAGTCAGTGGGGGGCGTGTCCAGACAGGTATATGTAGTTCACCACACAGCCATTTAGAATGTTCTCCATAGTACATCTGTAGAAATTTGTGAGTGTCTTTGGTGACATACCAAATCTCCTCAAACTTCTAATGAAATATGGCCTCTGTCGTGCCTTCTTAGTAGCTGCATCGATATGTTGGGCCCAGGATAGATCCTCAGAGATGTTGACACCCAGGAACTTGAAATTGCTCACCCTCTCCACTTCTGATCCTTTTACGAGGACTGGTGTGTGTTCCCTTGTCCTACCCTTTCTGTAGTCCACTCTGAGGTTGAGTGCAAGGTTGTTGCTGTAACACCACTCCACTAGTTGATCCATCTTGCTCCTGTATGCCTCCTCAGTACCATTTGAAATCCTGCCAACAATAGTTGCGCCTTCAGCAAATTTATAGATAGCTTTTGAGCTGTGGCTAGAGAATGTCTTCAGCGAGAGACCAAATCTCCTCAAACTCATGAAATATAGCTGCCGTCGTGCCTTCTTTGAAACCGCATCGATATACGATCTCACACAAGCACCAATCCAATAACGGATAGGTAATCCATCGTCTTATTTATTTTTTCCAGATTTGTGTTGTTGGTGTATGATCAAAAATATGTACAGAAACCAAGATTAGATTATGGCTTTTTTTATTGATGGCAGAGATTACTAATACATTTAGTGGCCACTTTATTTGGTAAAGGAGGTACTTAATAAAGAGGCTATAGGGTGTATGTTCGTGGTCTTCTGCTGCTGGAGCCCATCCACTTCAAGGTTCAACATGCTGTGCGTTCAGAGATGCTCTTCTGCACACCACTGTTGTAACACGTGGTTACTTGAGTTACTGTCGCCTTCCTGTCAGCTCGAACCAGTCTGGCCGTTCTCCTCTGACCTCTCATCCTCCGCCAAGCAGAAACACCTCACTCAGCCTTTTAAAGCCAGAGGAGGTGGTGTATGCTTTATGCTTAACTCATTGTAGCGCACAAACATGGTGGTCCTGTCTCAGTCCCGCACACCGGACCCGGATCATCCAGTGGTCAAGTATCATCCAATGTACCTGCGGAGGGAGTTTTCTGCTGCCATCCTGGTCACGGTGCACATTCCACCTCAGACCAATGTCCGGCAGGCACTGGAGGAGCTGAGGAATGTAATCAGCAGGCACGAAACTTCGCACCCTGATGTCTTCCTTATCATTGCGGGAGATCTCGACCAGGCCAGCTCGAAGAGATCGCTGAACAGCTGCCACCAACATATTACCCGTGGAACCAGAGGAAGCGAGTTGAGTGGTGTCACAACAACCTTGCACTCAATATCCGCAGGACCTAGGAATGGATTGTGGACTTCAGGAACGGGAGGTTGAGGGACCATGTTGAGGCCCTCTTGAGGAAACAGCAGTGGAAAGGACGAGTAGTTTCGAGTTCCTGAGTGTCAACATCTCTGAAGATCTACCCTGGGCCCAATATATTGATGCGATTACAAAGAAGGCTGCATTTCATTCGGAGTTTGAGGAGATTTGGTGTGTCACCAAAAACACTCACGATTTTCTGCAGATGTACCACGGAGAGCATTGTAACTGGTTGCATCACCCTCTGGGATGGAGGGGCCACCACACGGGATCAGAAAAAAGCTGCAGAAAATTGTAAACTCAGCCAGCTCCATCATGGGCACCTTCAAAAGACAATGCCTCAAAAATGCAACATCCATCAATAGACAATAGACAGTAGGTGCAGGAGTAGGCCATTCGGCCCTTCTAGCCAGCACCACCATTCACTGTGATCATGGCTGATCATACACAATCAGTACCCAGTTCCTGCCCTCTCCCCGTGTCCCTTGACCCCGCTAACTATAAGATAAGCGGACCCCCATCACCCAGGCCATGCCCCCTTCTCATTGCTACCATCAAGGAGGAGCTACAGAAGCCTAAAGAAACACACTCAACATTACAGGAAAAGCTTCTTCCCCTCGGCCATTAGATTTCTGAATGGACATTGAACCCATGAACACTACCTCACTACTTTTCCCTCTCTTTTTGCACTTCTTTTTAAATTTAATTTTCTGTATATATATATATACATACTATTTGTAATCTAAAGTGTCTATTATAATGCATTGCATTGTACTGCAAGAACAACAAATTTCACGACACATGCCCATGATATTAAACTTGATTCTGATTCTGCAAGCCTCAGTGGATTTGCACATTTCTTTGAGCTCTAAAGTTATTATTTGTCACGAGCTCGGCGGAACATGCGGTGAGATGCCACTTCTGTAACAACGACTAACACAGTCTGAGGTCTTGCTGTGGGCAGCCCGCAAGTGTTACCATTCTTCCAGTGCCAACTTAACACGTCTACTTCTTGCTAATTCTAGCCTGTACGTCTCTGGAAAGTGAGAGGAAACCCACACAGGCACAGGGAGAGTGCACCAACTTCTTACGGCAGTGGCGGGAACTGAACCCTGATTGGCGATTGTTGGCTATCTAACCATTGTGCTGCTGTGTCATACAGGACCCCCGACCCCTTATTCTACCCGGTCAACACCTCCCCTATTCCTCTCACTCTAATTTGTCTGACTTCTGCCTGAATGCACATGCACCTGACCCATGTGGAATTAAAATCCACATTCTAACCACACTAAACTTCTCTGGAATCCCCCGTTTGACTTACTTGTGATCATCTTTGACTTACCCGTGCTTGGGAATCCCCCATCAACAGAAACACGGGCCAGGAAATTCCAAAGCACAATTCTCGTCTTCACTACACAGATGAAAGTAAGTGGAAGTGTGTTGTTTAAGAGGGGACTTATTTTGTGGAGCGGGAAGTTCCCACTTTTCCTTTGAGCGTTTCCCCACATCTGATATGGTAGTTCAGGAGATAACCATCCCGAAACGTGAGGTTAGCTGGGCATGTCAACACATCAAGCTACACAGTGAAATGTGTTGTTTGGATTAAATATTTAGGCCGACTGAGCAATCTGGTGCTTTGCTGTCTCCAAGAGGGTTCTGGGAGGCAAGTGGCCTTAAGGACAAGAGCTTAGAGATGGGGCCCATGAGTGACTCCATTTCTTACTGATTAAAGTGTTGGGGAAGATTGAAAACATTGATGTGAGTGCGGGAGACGGCCGAGTGTTCAGCACCATCTACCAGCCTCTCACGTGCTGCTGCCAGAGGAAGTGGTCTGTGTGTGACGGTCTCACTCTCCCTCTCGCTATCTGCTCCCAAGGGAAGGCCCCTGCATGTGAATTCTCTCATTCTCTCTCTCTCTCTCTCTCTCCTCTCTCTCCTCTCTCTCCCCTCTCTCTCTCCCCCCCACCTCCCCCCCCTTGTAGGAGGATAATACCGAAGTTCTGGGTCTGCGGTTTGTGGATTGGACTGAAGTTCCTGCTTTCCTCTTTTTCTGTTGCTCTTTTATTATTTTGTGTGACTTTCAATTAGGACGTCATGCAGAAAATTAACATGGAGCTGAACAGAATATGGACTCTTTTGATTTTGTGCTTTCACTCATTCTTTCTCGCCATTTGTGCGATTTATTTGCACGTGGGGGTGGGTTGACACTCTTGTTGCTGTTTGCACGATTAGTTTTTGTTTTTTGCGCGTGGGGGAGGTCTGATATTCTTGTTGCCGTTCGCATGGTTTGTTTACTTTCGAGTGGGGTGTTTGAGGCTTTGGTTGCCGTTTGCACAATTAGTTTTTTTCTTGTGTGTGGGGGTTTTCAATGTTTTTGTTGCCGTCTGCGTGATTTGTTTTGTGTGTTTGTGGGGGGGTGGTTGATGTTCTCGTTGCAGTTTGCATTATTTGCTTTTTGCACGTGGTTGGTGGGGGGAGTTGATGTTTTTCTTTGAACGGGTTCCATAATTTTATTCTTTGATTTCTGGCTGGCTGTGGAGAAGATGAATCTCAAGGTTGAATACTGCATACATACTTTGATAATAAAGGCCCTTTGAAATCAACTGAGCTAGGATACTTGCAGCCCGATTCTGGCTTGTGGTTCCGAAATAGAATACCCACAACTCACTAACACTAACCATATGTCTTTAGACTATGGGAGGAAACTGGAGCACAGGAGGAAACCCATATAGTCATTGACAGAACTTACAAATTTCTTCCGTACAGTGGTGGGAATCGATCCCTAATCGCAGGCACTATAAAACGATTGCTCTAATCACTAAGCTACCGTGCAACGGTGTACAGAACAGACCTGATGCCTCTTCCATTCATTCATTTATTTGTGCAGGGCCACCCATGCCAAAGTAACCATTCACAGTGCTTCGGAACCCTGAACTAAAAACTCAACATCCATGGAAAGAGAAACAATCAAAGCTTCAGGACAAAGTCACTTCATCTGAACAAGGAAACTGGTAAATTGGTTTACTACACTGGACAACAATTTATTTCAAAAGAGTTGCTTCCTCAGATATATATATATATTGTTTAAAATAGACTGAAGATGAACACAAATATAATTTCCGACTACCTGTATCGTGTAGGAATTTGGAGAAACGAGAAATTAACTTTTATTGAATATAGTGTGTTTAATTGCGTAACTGCTGATGCTTTGCAATAGTTCAACTGAGCGAAAAATATTCTGTTGAAGATTTTCATTTGTACTCAGTGTCTGAGGCTTCTCACTTAAGTGTCCAACAATAATCAGCCAGAATTGATGGATTCCAATTACCCTGATATAGTTTCTCCATGACCGCAACATCCTGGTGAAACCTTTCACCGTGCTTGTCACTGACAGCACCAAGATTTGCAAGAACCAAGTCTAAATGGGAATGCAGAAAATGAATCTTTAGTGATGTGATGCACTTCATGGTTTTGTATGCTTGAAGCATGTTGTCAACCAGCTGCAGACACACTGGTTTGGTTCTCTGTAGTTGCCAAGAGAAATTCTTCGAATTGCCTGTTATTGTTGACCTGTGTGATTTGTGGAGCAACAACAATGCTTAACCTTAACCTTGGAAACAGCTATTCTGATGAATTATGAATTGAAATAAAAATATAGACGATATTAAAAAATGGTGCATGATAGGGAAATTTCATAGTGATTTTCATGATCAGCAGCAAAAAGTCCACAAGATACACCCAAAAGTATTCAGGAAGCAAAATTCTTGTTGTTCAGTGTACAATAGAATCTTTGTTTTGCATGCTATAGATATTGATAATTTAATCACATCAGTACATCAAGATAGTGTAAAGGAAAAATGAAACAGCAACAGAAAGTAGAATACAGTGTTACTGTCACAAGAGAGAGTGCAGTGCACATTGACAGTAAGGTGAAAGGTCATAATGCTGTAGTTTGTCAGATCAAGAATCCATCTTACCACCCACGAGGTACATTCAATTATCTTACAGTAGGCTGATAGAAGATCTCCTTGAGTCTGATTCAAAGTAAAGTTCAATGTAAATTTATTACTAAAGTGCATATATGTCACCATATACAATCCTGAGATTCACTTTCTTGTGGGTGTATTCAACAAATCTAAAGAATAATAAATATAACAGAATCAATGAAAGATCGTCCAACTAGAGCATTCAACCAGAGTGCAGAAGACAACAAACTGTGCAAATACAAAAAGAAGAAACAATAAAATGAATAAATAAGCAATAACTATCAAGAACATGAGATGAAGAGTCCTTGAAAGTGAGTCCATTGGTTGTGGGAACATTTTAGTGATGTGGCAAGTGAAGTTGAGTGAAGTTATCCCCTTTGGTTCAAGAGCCTGATGGCTGAGGGGTAGTAATTGTTCCTGAACCTGGTGGTGCGAGTCCTGAGTCTTCTGTACCTTCCTCCTGATGACAGCAGCCAGAAAAGAGGACGCCTTGGGTGGCGGAGATCTCTGATGATGGATGCTGCTTTCCTGCGACAGCGTTTCATGTAGATGTGCTCAATGGTGGGGGGCTTTTACATTGATGGACTGGGCTGTGGCCACCACTTTTTGTAGGATTTTCCATTCAAGGTCATTGGTGATTCCATACCTGGCTGTGCTGCAGCCAGTCAATATACTCTCCACCACTCTTCTATAGAAGTTTGTCAAAGTTTCAGGTGTCCTGCCGAAACATTGCAAACTTCTAAGGAAATAGGGGCACTGCCATTCTTTCTTTGTATATGCCGGGCCGTACACAGGGTTTTGTATCTTCTGTTCAATGGGAATGGCTGTGGGGTGTGGGGGGAGAGAGGAAAGAATGTCTGGGCTGGGCGTGGGTCCTTAATTATGCTGGCTGCTTTACTGTGGCAGCACCAAGTATGGATAGAGTCCCTAGAGGGGAGGGCGGCTCCTGCAATATGCTGAGTTGTGTACACCCTGTGGTAACCCTGCTTCACTATTAATTAAAGGCATCCTACACAAAGAGTTTCCAGGTTATCAGGAGCAGAGGGGAGTTGTTGGGGAGGGGAGCTGCACTTTCACTAAAAACCTTATCCTTCAGCCAGTTTTACTGTGACCCCTGCCCCATTCTCTACACGATGCCCCGTGTCAAAGTCGATCACTCCCCACCCAAAGGTTTCTTATTGTTCGTCCCCCCCCCCCACCTCTCTGCAATGCCCATATCACTGTCTGATCTTTGACTCCCAGGCTCCTTCTGCTACCAGTGACAACACATCAAGTAGACGTGTTGTGTGTTTAATGTTAATGTTAGTTCCAAGGTTCTCAAGCCAAGGGGTGGTAATGGTTCTGAAAAGAGCTCCTCACAGCATCTGCCTCAAATAGCCTTTGACAACCAAGTCCAACTCCTGGCCTTCTCATGTGGCTTAGCCTCTAAGACTGGAGTAACTGTTTCTACTGACAGGAGAAGGGGCGAAGGCAGGTCCTGGCGCCTTAAAACCAGTGCTGCGAGTAGATGGAGCTCGTCAGCCTGGGAAGGCAGTCCGTCTGAGAGAGGGAACACTCTGATTTCAAACCTCCGCTGCCTTGTGGCCACGCCCACTCATGGGAAAGGCTTCGGGAGTAAATCCTGGGGACAAATCCGGAGCTGGGGTCCCTCAGGCAGTCCGACGTTGCCTTCAACCTCGTTCCGGCAACTCCTGCGACGACACCGGTGCCAAGCTGTATCGGCCCTTGCCCTTCCCTTGGGCAACATCGATGGCGTGGAGAGGGGAGACCTGCTGCATGGGCAACTGCCTGTCTCCCATACAACGTTGTCCAGTCCTGCGCCCTGGAGAGGCGCAGACACACACAGAGAGTTATATATAGTTATACAGTGAGCAAGAGTTCAGCTCTGACTGCTTGTCTTTTGTTCACTGCCGGAGGAGTCTGTGAGCGGCCTATCGCTGCGTGGCTCACTGTGACAGGTGGGTAGGCCTTTCTGCCTCATGTGGTGTCCCTCTCTTTCAGTGAATGACGATACTATAAGATGGTATTGTGGTTCTGTGTTTATGAATTGGACTGTTGCGTTTACGGACATTTTCAGACTTAAGGTTTTTATATTCTGTGTTTTTTTATTACCTGTTCCTTTAATAATTGGTTGTCCGAGGGGAGGGCATTTGGGGAATGATGTTTTGTTGTGTTCTGTTAGTTACTGTATTTGTGTGGGGGAGGGGTTGTTTTTCGGGGGGGGGGTCAATATTCTTGCTCCATCTTGCGTGGCAGGAGGGGTGTTTTTGGGGGGGTTGATGATTGAGATGCCAGTTTTTGTGCAGAGGGGCTGGGTTGATGTTTCTTTCTGAATGACTTTCATCATCTTTATTTGGTTCGTGGCTATCTGGAGAAGACGAATCTCAGAGTTCTGTGTGGATAAATGCTTTGACAATGAACCTTTGATTAAGCATTCTTCATTTAAATAATTCATTATGAGTTATATGCTAATATTAGGAAGACCAAAGAACTGATATTGCGGACATCAGAAGGGATAATTCGAGGGAATGTAGAGTGTACAGAAGTGGAAAGAGTGAACAATTTTAAGTTCCTGGTTGTCAATATCTCTGAGGATCTATGCTGGGCCCAACACATTAATGCAGCTACAAAAAAGGCAGAACAGTGGCTCTATTTCATTAGGAGTTGGAGGAAATTTGGTCTGTCACCAAAAACACTTACAATCAATGATGTAGCACACAGAGCATTCTAACTGACTGCATCATTGTCTGTTGGGGCAGTTTCACTACTGGACAGGATCAAAATTAAGCTGCGGAGAGTTGCAAACATACTCAGCTCCATCATGAGCACCAGCTTCTGTAGTTTCCAGAACATCCTCAAGGAGTGGTACCTCAGGAAGGTGGCATCTATCACTAAGGACCCTCATCACCCAGGACATGCCCTCTTCTCATTGCCACCATCAGGGAGGAGATACAGGAGCCTGAAGACCCCTCTTCTCATTACTATCATCAGGGAGGAGGTACAGGAGCCTGAAGACCCCTCTTCTCATTACTACCATCAGGGAGGAGGTACAGGAGCCTGAAGACCCCTCTTCTCATTACTACCGTCAGGGAGGAGGTACAGGAGCCTGAAGACCCCTCTTCTCATTACTACCGTCAGGGAGGAGGTACAGGAGCCTGAAGACCCCTCTTCTCATTACTACCGTCAGGGAGGAGATACAGAAGACCCCTCTTCTCATTACTACCATCAGGGAGGAGGTACAGGAGCCTGAAGACCCCTCTTCTCTTTACTACCATCAGGGAGGAGGTACAGGAGCCTGAAGACCCCTCTTCTCATTACTACCATCAGGGAGGAGGTACAGGAGCCTGAAGACACACACTCAACGATTTAGGAACAGCTTCTTCCCCTCTGCCATCTGATTTCTGAATGGACATTGAACCCATGAACATTACCTCACTACTTTTTTATTTCTGTTTTTGCACGACTTATTTAATATGTACACACATGTACTGTAATTCACAGTTTTTTCTATTATCGTGTATTGCATTGTACTGCTGCCACAAAGTCAACAAATCTCGCGACATCTGCCGGTGACACTAAGCCCGATTCTGATGTATAAATATGTGAATTGTATACGTTTTCTCGCTAACACGTGATACGTGCGCTCCTCACTTAAACAAAGTTAGACTCACATTTCTGTGACTTCTTTTGAATTAGTTTTAATGTTTCGACGTTACAAAACATACTTGTGGCCTGGTTATTTTCCTCCATGTTTTTCACAACACCCTCTGAATTTGGTGGCCAGCTATTCTCCACTCAAGGGGCGGGTGCTACAGAAAGGCTGGTGAAAGAAACATGTGTTGACACACCATCACCGTAATGTCTGTGTTACTGAAGAAAACCATGAACATGTTCTCACTTGCCCACATTAGGACCACATCCCTCTATGCCTTGTCTATTTAAGCGTCTACCTAAATGCCTCTTAAAAGTCGTGACTGCTTCTAATCCTGTCAGCACCTTTAACAATGTGTTCCAGATGTCAGCCGCTCTCCGGTTAATAAAACTAACCATCAGAGCAATGCACGCACAGTGCTGGAGGAACTCAGCAGGTCAGTCAGCCTCTATGGAGAGGAATAAGGAGTCGACTCTTCATGTCGAGGCCCTTCATCAGGAGCGAACAGGGAGGGGGAGAAGGTAGAAGGAAGGGGAGGAGCACGAGCTGGTAGATGATAGGTGTCACCAGGTGAGAGGGAAGGTGGTGGGTGGTGGAGGGGATGAAGTGAGAACCTGGGAGGGGATAGGTGGACTCTGGAGGTCAGGCAACATCTCTGGAGAGGAATAAAGAGTTGACATTTTGGGCTGAGACCTTTCATTAGGACTGAGAAGGAAGGGGGAGAAAGACAGAATAAGAAATTGGGGAGAGGGGAAGGACTACAACCTAGAAGGCGATGGGTGAACTGTGTGAGGCGGAAGGTGGATGGGTGGGGAAGTGAAGGTGGAAAAAGGTAAAGGGCACAAGAAGAGGGAATCTGATAGGAGAAGCCAGTGGGCCAAGGGAGAAAGGGAGGCAGGCAGGACTCCAGAGGGAGGGGATGGGCAGCTGAGGAGAAGAGCTAAGATGGAACCAGAATGGGAACTGAAAACGAGATAATGAGGGGAGGGAAATTACCAGAAATGAGAGAAATAATTGATCGTGCCATCGGGTTGGAGGCCACACTGATGGAATAGGAGAAGCTCCACCTCCTCTGGTGCCCCTACTCCTTCCCTTTCTCCCATGCTCCACACTCCTCACAATCTCTCACCGAGATCGTTTATCTCCCCATACCTCTCCTCTCTGCAACATTAAACTTCTTTAATAATAAATAATTTTAACAAATTTTTTTTGTAGTTGCACAGCTTGTCTTCTTTTGCACATTGGTGGTTTATCAGTTTTTGTGTCCAGATTTTCATTAGTTCTATTGTATTTCCTTATTCTACTGTGAATGCCTGCAGGAAAATGAATCTCAGGGTAGTATCTGGTGATATATAAGTACTTCAGTTTTTACTTTGAACTTATCTCAACTCTCTCTTTACCAAGTTATACATAAACAGGAGGCCACTCTCAGGCTAGAGGAGCAACACCTCACTTTCAGCCCAGGTAGCCTCCAATCTGCTGGCATGACATTGATTCCCCAGCTTCCAGCAATTTCGCCTCCTCTCATTTCCTTCTTCTTCCATTCTCCACTCTTGATTCTTACCTCTTCTCCTCACCTGTCTATCACCTCCCCCTGGTGCCCCTCCTCCATCCCTTCTCCCATGGTCCAGTCCCCTCTCCTATCAGATTCCTTCTTTTCCACCTATTACTTCCCAGTTTCCGACTTCACCCCTCTCCCCCAACCACTTGGCCTCACCTACCACCTTCTAACTTGTACTCTTTCCCTCTCCCTATGTTTTTATTCCGGCCTCTTCCCCCTTCCTTTACAGTCCTGAGGAAGAGTCTCGTCCCAATAGGTTGACTGTTTATTCATTTCCACAGATGCTGCCTGACCTGCTGAGATCCTCCAGCATTTTGTGCATGTTGCTCTGGATTGCCATTGTTTGCAGAATTTCCAGTGTTTATATCAGTAGTAGGCCATTTGGCCCCTCTATCCTGATCTATAATTTAATTGTATCATGGCTGCTTTGATTGGAACTTCAATGCCATGTTACCTGTTATCCCCAAAGTTTAAATTTCAAAATAAATTTATTATCAAAGTACATATATGTCACCATATACAATCCCGAGATTCAATTACTCGTGGGCATTCACAATGAATGCAAGAAACACAACTGACTTGAAACCAGAATTCCACGAGCCTGTCCTTGTTGGAGGATCAAAGGTGGAGAGCGTCAGCAATTTTAAATTCCTTGGTACAGTATTATCATTTTAAAGGACCTGTCCTGGGCCCAGCACGTAAGTTTAATTGCAAAGAAAGCATGGCAGTGCCTCTACTTCCTTAGGAGCTTACGAAGAAAATGGCCTGACATAAAACTTCGACAAACTTCTATAGATGTGTAGTGAAGAGTAGTATTGACTGTCTGCAATATCACATCCTGGTATGGAAATGCCAATGCCCTTGATCAGAAAATCCTACGAAAAGTAGAGGACATGACCCACTCCATCACGGGTAAAGCTCTCCCCACCACTGAGCACATTGACACAGAGCGTTGCCATAGGAAAGCAGCATCCATCATCAGGGAGCCCCAGCACCCAGGTCATACACTCTTCTCACTGCTGCCACCAGGAAGAAGGTATAGGAGCCTCAGGACTTAATCCACCGGGTTTAGGACAAGTTATTACCCCTCAACCAGCAGGCTCTTGTACCACAGGGGTTAACTTCACTCGCCCCATCACTGAAATGGTTCCACAATCTATGGACTCACTTTCAAGAATTCTTCATCTTAAGTTTTTGATATTTATTGCTTATTTATTTATTATTATTATTTCTTTCTTGCTGTATGTGCACAGTTTGTTGACTTTTGCACACTGGTTGGTCACCCGAGTTGGTGCGGTCTTCGATTGATTTTATTATGGCTATTGGATTTATTGAGTATGCCTGCAAGAAAAGGAATTTCGGGGTTGGATATGGTGACATACATGTACTTTGATAATAAATTTACTGTGAAGTTTGAAAGATCGCACCCAACAGGTTGGACAACCACCAATGTGCCAAAGACATCAAACTGTGCAAATACAAAATGAGAGAAAAACAACCAAAATAATAATAATAATAATAAATAGATAAATAGATAGATAGCTAGATAGATAGATAGATAGATAAACGGTAAGTATCGAGAAAATGAGTTGGAGGGTCATTGAAAGTGAGTTCATAGGTTGTGGAAACAGTTCAGTGATGGGTGAGAGAAGTTGCCTTTCTCTTTTGCTCTCAGACATTTTTCTACCTGTCAGTAAAACCCCAAGAACGTAGGATACTCAGGCCCTCTCATCTACCCCACCGTTCAATACGAGACCTGGGTTCCGTTCCTGCCACTGTCTGTAAGGAGTTTGTACACTGTCAGTTCAATCTCCTGCCATCTGGTAGTATTGGAGAATAAAAGTATAAATTTTGCTGTGTAACCAAAACTATGAAGTCAGTTTTGAAACTTGCTATTTGCTATGCATGTACCCAATTTAGTAGGAGAATGAAATCTTAAGAATGTAGAAGACAATGGTGTGTTAATAAGAGGTAGCTAAAGAGATGTAGATTAGAACATGATTAAATCAATGGGTAAAAACAATAGGGGCAAAAGATGTACGTGTGGTAGTATAATACGCAACTATAGATCGATTACATATGCTAATGCAACTAAACCAGGAGATTGCTATAAAAAATGCCGGTGTCCGAGGATCGGTGGGCAATCAACGACCAGCTCAATGACTGTCTCAGCTTTGATTTGCAAATTAAAGTTTAACCCTTCTTGAAGAATCTTCTGTGTCTCCTGGTCATTTGTGAGGCACGAAAAACCACGACAGTAGGAGATACAGAAACAACTTAGCCAATAAAACTGAAAAACAGCTTCTTCCCCAGGGCTGTTGTGCAGCTGAGTAATACTACGCCCCGGCTTGCCAATGGCCTTCGAGTGTTAAGAACTATCTAAGACACTTGTTGCATGTAAATATGGAATTTTTAAAAATTAAGCCGTACCACACGCATTGTAAATATCTGTCTTGCACAGACTGGAGTAGCTCTGCAACCTCGTTGTCTTGAGCAATGATAATAAAGTTCGATTCTATTTACCCCGTGACCATGTGGGTTTCCTCTGGTTGCGCTGGTTTCCTCCCATATTCAGAAAACCTGCGGGTTAATAGGTTACTTGGTCACATGGGTGTAATTGGGCAGCACCGTCTCTTTGGGCTGGAAAGGCCTGTTATTATGCTGTATCTAAAGATTATCCTGGCTGAGCTGCCCCAGGACTCACCTCCTCTTCTTGCTGGTGACAGGACCACCCATATCCTTGGTATCAGCCTATTGAATCTCACTGCCTTCAATGCCAGTAATATCCTTTCTTCATACCAGTGCCCTGTAAACTGTTATGATACTTCTCTAATTCCAATCTCCACTTCTCTTACCATGGTGGTTGTCCATCATGTCCGACAATGACAGGAGACCTGTGGGGGAGAGTTTTTAGAGTGGAAAAGCCATTGCACTGGGGCAATTCCACTCTCTCAACCCCAGGAGTCCGGGACAATGGTACAAGCAAGCATCAGAAACTAGGGTCTTCCTTGGTCGCAGTGGATGACCGTGATGTCTTCTGTGCCTTGTCATGCCCTTCGTTCTCCACAGTGTGTTGAATAATCGCCTTGCTGGCTGTTTGATCTCACTGTAGATCTCATCCGCCCAGTCCACCAGAGGAGACTTTGCATGCTGGGACAGGCACGTCCCTAACTCACCGGGGATTGAGGCCTGCTGTCTGACCTCTGCTTGTCAAAGCAGTGTACCGGGATGTGGCTGCAGTCACGTACAAACAGCTACCTGGAGGTACAGGTGAGAGCTGAGTGTCCGCTGGGGACCAAAGGCGGGTGACCTGCCCCGGAATGGACACGACAAGCCCCTCCACCAGAGGTGCTACCTCTCTCTGGACACTCCACACACGCCATTCAGTAAAGAGATATTTCCACTGCCTGCTGAGGAAGAGTTTCAAAGCCTGAAAGAAAAGAAAATCAGGTGATCTCTGATTTAAGTGGGCAATCTCTAATATCTGATCACTTATCCTTTTTTTAAAATTTTTTTTATTGAATTTTCAAATAGGTTACAGAAAGAAAAAAAAAATCAACCCTTCCCCCCAACATATCCCTATAGAAAAAAAAGAGAAGAAAAAAGAAAGAAAGAAAGAATGCCTGGATATCGGAAGATCCCCACATGCTCCATGGAATTCATAATAGCTTTAATATGTATATTTATTTCTTTCCCCAGGTAACCAATAATTTTATCTTTGGAGCACCTATATATTTAATCCTACCTTTTGTAAATAAGGGTGCCAAATTTTCAGAAATATTTCATATTTATCTCTTAAATTATAAGTAATTTTTTCAAGTGGACTGCAGCTAAAAATTTCATTCTTCCAACGATTATACTTAAGTATGAATCCGATTTCCAAGTAACGGCAATAGCCTTTTTGGCTGCTGCCAATGCAATTTTTATGAATTCTTTCTGATATTTATTCAATTTGGATTTTGATTTTATCCCTTCAATATCGCCTAGTAAAAATAATGTTGGATTATGTGGAAGTTGTATTCCAATAATTTGTTCCAGTAAAACTCTTAAATTTGTCCAAAAAGGTTGAATTTTAAAACAAGACCAAGTATAGTGTAAAAAAGTACCAATTTCTTGATTACATCGAAAACATTGATCAGATAAATTTGAGTTTAATCTATTTATTTTTTGTGGTGTAATATATATTTGATGTAAAAAGTTATATTGTACTACTCTTAGTCAAACATTTATTGTATTTGTCATACTGTCAAGACATAATCTTGACCAACTTACTTCATCAATTTTAATATTCAAATCAGTTTCCCATTTTTGTCTTGACTTATGAATTCCTTGTTTAATTGCCTGTTTTTGAATCAAATTATACATACCAGAAATAATTTTTTTAATTTTTCCTTTATGAGTTAAAGTTTCTATTTCATTAGGTTTCAGCAATAACATTGTTTGATCCAGTTTATCTCTGAAATAAGCCCTTAATTGGAAATAACAGAAAAGAGTGTTATTTGATATTTTATATTTATTCTTTAATTGGTCAAATGACATTAATATATCTCCTTCAGAACAGTCTCCTATATATCTAACCCCTTTGTGAAACCATATAAAGGTTGATTATCCATTGTAAAAGGGATTAGTTTATTTTGAAATAAAGGTTTCTTTGCTAATAAAGATTTCTTTATCTCATCATCAACATGTATCTTATTCCATAAATCAATCAAATGTTTTACTATAGGAGATTCTTTCTTTTCCCGTATCCATTTAGATTCCCATTTCTATATAAAATCTTCTGGTATATTTTCTCCTATTTTATCTAATTCTATTCTAATCCATGCCGGTTTATCTTCATCAAAAAAAGATGCAATAAATCTAAGTTGATTTGCTTTGTAATAATTCTTAAAATTTGGTAATTGTAACCCTCCTAGGTCAAATTTCCATGTCAATTTTTCCAACAATATTCTTGACATCTTACCTTTCCAAAGGAATTTCCTCACACATTTATTTAACTCTTGAAAGAACTTCTGCAGTAATTGTATTGGCAGTGTTTGGAACAAATATTGTAATCTAGGGATTTTACAGCATTGACTCTACCTACTAATGTTATTGGTAACATCATCAAGATCCTCTTGAATTTTTTTTCAATAATGGCAAATAATTTAGTTTATATAAATTCTTTATATCATTATCAACTCTTATACCTAAATACTTTATACCATTTATCAGCCATCTAAATTGAGTTATTAATCGACATTGACTATAATCTCCTTTAGTAAGGGGTAGAATTTCACTTTTATCCCAATTTATTTTGTACCCTGATATTTCCCCATATTCTTCCAATCTAGAAGATAATTTACTCAACGAATACAATGGGTTCGTTAGATAAATCAGAACATCATCAGCAAATAAGTTAATCTTGTATTCCTCCTGATTAACTTAGAAACCCATAATATCTGAGTCAGTTCTAATTAATTCAGCTTATGGTTCTATCGCCAACACAAATAAAGCAGGTGGTAATGGACAACCTTGTCTAGTTGACCTTGTTAACTGAAATGATGTTGAAATTTGGCCATTGGTCACCACTTTAGCTTTGGGGTTAGTATTTAAGGTTTTAATCCATTTTATAAAAGATACTCCTAATCCATATTTTTCTAATACCTTAAATAAAACATCCCATTCCAATCTATCAAATGCTTTTTCTGCATCCAAAGCAACTGCCACACTCATTTCTTCCCTCTTTTGTGCCAAATGAATTATGCTAAGTAACCGAGTTACATTATCTGCCGATTGTCTATTTTTAATAAATCCTGTTTAGTTCATGTGTATTAATTTTGGTAAGTATTTAGATAATCTATTAGATAAAATCTTTGCTATTATTTTATAGTCCGTGTTCAACAAAGAAATAGGTCTATATGATGTTGGCTTTAAAAGATCTCTGTCTTTTTTTGGCAATACTATTAAAATAGCTGTCGAAAAAGATTCTGGAAGTTTATACGTTCTTTCTGCTTGGTGTATTAGCTCCATAAAAGGAGGAATTAATAAATTTTTAAACTTTTTGTAAAATTCAGGCGGAAAACCATCTTCTCCTGGAGATTTATTACTCTGAAGTGATCCTAGAGCTTCTTCAACCTCTTTTAATGTAAAAGGCATATCTAATCCCTTCTGTTCTTCCGAATTCAATTTTGGGAGAGTTATTTGTGATAAAAATATTTCTATCCCAACAATATCATTTTGTGATTCTGATTGATACAGTTCAGAATAAAAAATTTTTAAAGTTTCATTGATTTCTAAAGGTTTATAAGTAATTTTATTTACACTTGTTCTAATTGCATCTATCATTTTGGAAGCCTGGTCTGTTTTTAACTGCCAAGCAAAAATCTTGTGTGAACTTTCACCTAGTTCATAATATCTCTGTTTAGTTCTCATAATTGCTTTTTCTGTTCGGTATGTCTGAAGTGTATTATATTGTAGCTTCTTATTAACAAGTTGTCTTTGTTTTTCTTCTGTCATATATCTTTGAGATTCTTTTTCTAATTTTGTAATCTCTTTTTCCAATTGATCTTTTTCTACCATATATTCCTTCTTAATTTTAGAAGTATAACATTATCTGGCCTCTCAAATATGCCTTCATCGCTTCCAATAATATAAATTTATCATCAGCTGAATGTGAGTTTGTATCTAAAAAAACTGAATCTGTTTTTTCATAAAATCACAAAAATCTTGACGTGTTAATAATATTGAATTAAATCTCCATCTGTAAATCAATTCCTCCTTATCCATCATTATCATTGTCATTATCAAGGGGGAATGATCTGACAATATTCTTGCTTTGTATTCCATATTTTTCACTCTGTCTTGAATATTCGCTGATAGTAGGAAAAAATCTATCCTTGAATAAGTTTTATGTCTATTTGAATAAAATGAATAATCTCTTTCTCTTGGGTTAATTCTGCTCCATATATCAATCAAATTTAAATATTTCATCAATGATAAAGTTAATTTTGCTACTTTTGGTTTTGTAACAACCTTTGTTGATCTATCTAAAACTGGGTCTAGACAAAAGTTAAAGTCTCCACCTATTAATATTTTATCGTGTGCGTCAGCCAAATTCAAAAAAGCCTCTTGTATAAATTTTACATCGTTTTCATTTGGTGTATAAATATTCATAACAGTCCATAGTTCTGAAAAGATTTGACAATGTATAATTATATATCTTCCCACAGAATCAATTAATACATTTTGTATTTTAATTGGTAAAGCTTAGTTGACCAAAATTGCAACTCCCCTCGCTTTTGAATTCAATTAAGCTGCTATAACATTTCCGACCCAATCTCCCTTTAATTTCTGATGTTCTATCTCTGTTAAATGTGTTTCTTGTATAAAAGCTACATCAATTTTAATTTTCTTAATGTATGTTAAAATTCTTTTTCTTTTCACCAGTCCATTAAGCCCATTAACATTAAAACTTTAAAAATTCAGTAAATTAGTCATTATTTTTAACGGGGTTACTCCAGTCTATAATAATACATAATATTTCAACTCTCATAGTACCTTGGGGAATTATTTTAAAATTCTCCATGTTGCTATGTGTCTCCCCTCCAATCATCCAGGCAAAGAAAGATAAAAGAAAAATAGATTATAAAAAAAATAACAAAAAACCCCCCTGCTAATGTTGTGAATGGAAAAAAAACACAACATTACCACCTCCGTTGTGTGGGTCATGGCAAACGCCATGATTACACATGTGAATCCCATAGCGATTGATCTTAAGTTCCCCCAGCTCCCCCGTAACATGAGAAAAGTATATATAAGGAAGAAAAAATAATATCACTACTCTCGATTCATATTTCTCAGATTTTTACCTTTCTCCCCTGTATCATATATTTAAAAGTATATTTAAATATTCTTCTGTCCTTAATGTCCATCAACTCACTTCACTGTCCCCGTCTTCATCTTTTATCTGTTTCACTTTTAAATCTTTACTGTGTCTAGTGAATATTTGGGAGCTCTTGTGCAAACTCCTCTGCATCCCAATGATCAGTAAAAAATCTTCTTTTTCCGTCATCCAAAAAAACTATCAGTGTTGCCGGGTGGCGCAATATAAATTTATAACCCTTTTCCCATAAAACTTTTTTCGTTGGATTAAATTCCTTCTTTCTCTTCAAAAGGTCATAACTTATATCAGGATAGAAAAGAACTGCTTTCCCTTCTATCATCAATGGCTCATTTCTCTTTCTGGCACGTTGGGCAGCCTTCTTCAGGATCTTTTCTTTATCTTGATACCTTAATCATTTTATCAAGTTTGGTCGTGGGTTTTGATCAGGTTGAGGTTTTGGCCTTAAGGCTCTGTGGACCCTTTTGATTTCAATCAACTGGGTTCCCTCTTCCATTTCCAAATTTTCCAGGATCCATTTTTGCAAACATTTTATCGGATCCTCTCCCTCTAAGCCTTCTTTAAGACCAACAATTTTAATATTATTTTGTCTACTAAAATTTTCAAGCACATCTATTTTTTCCAACAGTCGTTTTCTTTCTGATGTCCAGGCAAGAATATTATCTTCCATTTTATTCATTCTATCAATAGTGTCTCCCGTGATTTCTTCCAACTTTTTAATTTTCTTGTCCATTTTCTCCTGTTTTTTCATCATTTTATCAAACATAGCCTTCATATTTTAATATCTTCTTTTATTATTTTTAATGTTTTTAATTCTTTTAATTCATGCATTATTTGCGCCAAAGCTTCTTGTATGTCTCCAGAAGATCTTCCACCTCCAACCTCTTCCTGTTGTTCTTCTTTTGCCTCCTCATCTTCATCTGTAGGTTCCAGAGAATCCGAATCCACCTGGGATTCATTTTCACTTCCACTTCCAATCGCAGCTGGGATTTGTAGTTCAAGTTGCTCATGTTTGCGCATGCCCCTTCTTTTGCGCACTTGCAGTTCCTGTTGTTCCTTCTTGGAGACTGTTGATGTTGCCACCAATTCCTGTTCTGTATCGCCGGAGGTAAGATACACTTGAGTCCGAGGCTCCTTCATGGTGGCCGGCTCAACTTGTACTGTCTTCAAAGTAGTAGTTTTCTTCTGCGTCTGTTTAGGAGGCATATCTAAGGAAAATCCTGAGTAGTTTAGACATAGTTTTTAGAAAATATTTACTAACATTTCTTCACGTAAACATTAATTTATTATTTTTTTTAACGGGAGAGCTGGATTTCCACGACTCGATCCTACGTCATCACGTGACGTCCCCCCACTTATCCTTACATGTAGATTCATCCACCAGAGGGAACATCCTGTCCACGATGTTTCAATAAAATTAAAAAGACAAGACATTCTGCAGATCCTGGCAATGCAGAGCAAAAATGCTGGAGGACCTCAGCAGGTCAGACAGCATCTAAGGAGGGGACTATACAGTCAATGTTTTGACTAAGAACCTTCATTGGGATTGGGAAGAAAAGAAGTGGAAGTCAGAATCCTCCAAGAGGACCACAATCTTGTCTTAGGGTTTGGAGGCTTGTGTGCCTCAATGACCCAGAGAGCTATGTTGGCTGGAGTCAGGGCTTTATGCTTTGGCTCTTGGTAGGGTCACCCATGCCAAACAGGTCAAAGGGTAGAGGCCAGACTAAGAGTGGTCCACTGGTCTTCCAGTTTGGGGGTTCAGCTCAGGGCTAACAACCCTTACTGGTAAAACAAAACTGCTACAGAAACAGCAATGAAGAATCCTTCTACATCTGAGTGTGACGGTATTCCTGAGTCTCCACCCGGGACTTTCATTGACTGACAGGAATGAAAACCGAGAGGAAGCTACTGACATGATCATGGAGGCCCTGAACACCGTCAAAGATGGAGAACCTTCATTGCTGCCCTAAATGCCAGTGGTGTAATGGGCAGTAAGTAAGTAAGAAGACAGAATACAATGATGAGGGAAGGTGGCAGGTGATAGGTGAGAGGAAAGGTGGATGGGTGGGGGAGAAGGGAATGAAGTGGATGCTGGGAGGTCGTAGGTGGAAGATGTAAAGGGCTGAAGAAGAAAGAATCTGATAAAAGAGAAGACTGGATCATGGGAGAAAGTGGAGTCAGGAGGGGCACAAAAAGGAACATGGTGGTCAGGTGAGGAGATGAGAGGGGAACCAGAATGGGGAATGGAAAAAGAGAGAAAGTCAGGGTTGGGGTGGGGGGGGGGGGGAAAGAGAAATTATTGAATTTAGAGAGATTGATGTTGAGATGTTCTGCCTGTACAGAATATGAGGTGTTAATCCTACAGCCTAAGAGAGGCCTCATCATGTCTGTTGAAGAGGCAGGGGCCGACATATCGGAATGGGAATTGGAAGCAAAGACAATCAAATCAAGTCTCCTCATACTCTTCTTCATTCCAGTGGATTCCAAATTGGTTTGTCTTGCCTTTCTTTATAAGGTAACCAAGCTCTTCAGATACCAGTCGAGTATACTACTCAGTTGCATCCAGTACATTAACATCCTTCCTTAAGAATGGCAGTCAATATTGTACATAGTATGCTGGATATAGCCTCAGCAATGTAACTAATTGGCAATACTGAACAACAAAGATTTTGCTTCTTGAATGGGTTTGGGTGTATCTTATGGATTTGGGGCTGATGATCACAGAAATCACCATGAAATTCCCTTATCATGCCCCACTAGTTAGAAATTGCCTATACTTATAACTTCAGTTCATAATTCAAGTCAATTAAAATGTTGCCCACAATGTAAGCGGAAAAGTTTTCTATCTTGCCCAGACATGCCTGAGCATGCTTAGGCAGGGTGGAGGCTGCTTGGCAGGACAGGTTTTAGAAAGGCTAGATTTCCGTGAATGATTTCGATATTTGAGGCAGATGTTTCCCAGATGCCAAGATTAAGGAAGGCATTTTCGGTGGTCCAGAGATCAAACAGGTCATCAATGACAGGCAACTCAAAGAACTTCTAGTGGGATCGGAGAAAATCACATGGAAGGCATTCAAGGATGTTGTTAAAATTTTTATTGGCAACTACAGAGCGTCAAACTATATGCACCTGGTTGACAACATGCTTCAAGCACACAGAAACCATAAAGTGCTAAAGATTTGTTTTTTGCATTCGCAGTTAGACTTCCCTATAAATCTTGGTGCTGTCAGTGACGAGCACGGTGAAAGGTTTCACCAGGACATTGCGGTCATGGAGAAACGGTATCAGGGAAACTGGAACCCATCAATACTGGCTGATTATTGTTGGACACTTAAGCAAGAAGCTTCAGATACTGAGCACAAATGAAAATCATCAACAAAACTTTTTTTAGCTTAGTTGAACTATTGCAAGGTATCAGTACGGTTATTCAATTAAACCCATTTATTCAATAAAAGTTATTTTCTTATTTCTCCAAATTCCTGCGTGAGAAAGGTAGCCTGACATTATAAACAAAAGAAAATCTGTAGATGCTGGAAATCCAAGCAATACACACAAAATGCTGGAGGAACTCAGCAAGCCAGATGGCATCGATGGAAAATAGTACAGTCGATGTTTCGACCCGAGACCCTTTGAGAGGATTGGAGAGAAAAAGCTGAGGAGTAGATTTAAAAGGGGAGAGACAAACACAAGGTGACGGGTGAAACCTGAAGAGGGAGGGATGAAGTAAAATGCTGGGAAGTCGATTGGTGAAAGAGTTACAGGGCTGGGAATCTAATAGGAGAGGACAGAAGACCATGGAAGGGAGAAAAGTGGGGGAGGAGCACCAGGGGGAGGCAATGGGCAGACAAGGAGATAGGGTGAGAGAGACAAAAGGAGGTGGGGAATGGTGAAGGGGGGGGGGCATTACCAAAACATGTTATCTTTGCGTTCAGCTTCAAGTGGTTTAGAATAGCCATAGAAACTTTTTGAGGAAGCAACACACTCAAAAAAAATTGTTAGTTTGTTATTGTCACATGTACCAAGATACAGTGAAAAACATTTTTTTGCATGTCCTGCAGGCAGATTATTGCGTATATAAGTATATCCAGGTAGTTAAAGATTACAACTGAGCGCAGAATATCAGAATCAGGTTTAATATCACTAGCATATGTTGTGAAATTTGTTGTTTTGTAGCAGCAGTACTTTGCAATACATAAAATGTAGAGTAAGTTTTAATAAATATATATTTTACTAAGTAAATAAGTACTGCTAAAAGAGAGCAAAAAGTAGAAAAAAATATTAAGGTAATACTCATGGATTGGCTCATTGTGCATTTGGAAACCTGATTGTGGAGAAGAATCTGTTCTGAAAACACTGAATGTAGGCCTTCAGGCTCCTGTATCTCCTTGTACCAATGTACCACTGGTGAGGCCGAATTTGAAGAATTGTGTGCAGCTTTGGTCACTTACCTACAGGAAGGATGTCAACAAGATTGAAAGAGTACAGAGAAAATTCACAAGGATTTTGGCTGGTCTGGAAGATCGAATAGGTTAGGACTTCAGTCCTTGGAATGGAGAAGATAGAGGGGAGATTTGATAGAGGTTTACAAAATTAGGAGGGGTATAGATAGGGGAAATGCAAGCAGGCTTTTTCCACTGAGGTTGGGTGGGACTACAACTAGAGGTCATGGGTTGTGAAAGGTGAAATGCTTTAGGGGAAACTTCTTCACTCAGAGGGTGGTGAGAGTGTGGAACGATCTTCCAGCAGGATAGCTAGATGTGGGTTTGCCAAGTGGTGTATTGCAAGCTCGACTTCAAGGCTTAACAGAAGTTTGGATAGGTATGTGGATGGTAGGGGTATGGAGGGATATGGTCCCGCTGCAGGTCGATGGGAGTAGGCAAGGACTAGATGGGCTGAAGGGCCTATTTCTGTGGTGTACTTTTCTATAACTATGATTCCTCCTTGATGGGAGCAACGAGAAGAGGGCATGTCCTGTGCGATGAGAGTCCTTAATGATGGATGCTCCCTTTTTTAAGGCATCACTTTTGAAGACGTCCTTGACACTGCGAAGCCTAATGCCCATGATGGAATAGAAGGTTACAGAGAGAGTGCAGTGAAGTACAACGGTTATAACAAGGTGGATTGAGGGATTGAGGTTTCGCTGAAGTATACCCCCCTACTTCTCTGGTCAATTCCTCTCTCCGTAAGCAATGACATTCCCTCATGTTTCCCAGATTCTCACTGCACCCACAGAGGGACCAGTTGCACCTCGTTCTCTTAGGCAGCCAGATCTCTCCACATCTCAGGTCCTCACATAAGACATCTACATCATTATGAGCCATGTTGTATGACGTGGACAATCACATGGTCTATCTATGACCATGACTGTTCTTGGCAAATTTTTTCTCAAGAAGTGGTGTCTTCTTCTGGGCAGTGTCTTTACAAGATGGGTGACCCCAGCCTTTATCAATACTCTTCAGAGATTGTCTGTCTGGCGTCAGCAGTCGCATAACCAGGACTTGTGATCTGCACCGGCTGCTCATACAGCCGTCCACCACCTGCTCCCATGGCTTCACGTGACCCTGATCGGGGGACCTAAGCAGGTGCTACACCTCGCCCAAGGGTGACCTGCAGGCTAGCGGAGGGAAGGAGCGCCTCACCCCCTCCTTTGGTAGAGACGTACCTCCACCCTGATCCAAATATACGACATAGGAGCAGAATTAGGCCACCCAGCTAATTGAGTCTGCTCTCTCAACAAAACAAATACTGGTGTGTGAGGTGGAGATGGGATGGGGGGGGGGGGGTGTATGGAAACATTGGTCCTGATGAGGCCACTCTCAGGTTGCAGGAATTACAACATCTCATATTCCATCTGGACAGTCTCTAACCTGATAACATTAACATGATTTGTCCAACTTCTGGTAATTTTCCCCACTCTAACTCCCCTATTACCTCTTCTCTTCTCCTCAACCTAGCCACCTCCTCCCTCTTGAGCCCCTTCTCCTCTTTCTCCCACCCTCCTCTCCCATCAGATTCCGTCTTCCCCAGCCTTTTGCCTTTTCCACTTATCACCTCCCAGCTTCTCACTTCCTCCCCTCCGCAGCACCCACCCACCCGGTTTCACCTTCAGTCTATGCAAACACAAGGAAATCTGCAGATGCTGGAAATTCTGTCAACACACACAAAATGCTGGTGGAACGCAGCAGGCCAGGCAGCATCTATAGGAAGAAGCTCAGTTGACGTTTCAGGCCGAGACCCTTCGTCAGGACTAACTGAAAGAAAAGATAGCAAGAGATTTGAATCTCTATCTATCCTCCTTCCCTTCCCCCCGCCGTTTTATTCTGGCTACAGTCCTTCCTTTCCAGTCCTGAAGAAGGGTCTCGTCCCGAAACGTTGACTGTTTCCATCGATGTTGCCCGACCTGCTGAATTCCTCCAGCATCTTGTGTGTGTTGCTCTGGATTTCCAGAATCTACAGAATCTCTTTTGTTTAGTTAATAGATAGAGTGAATGCAAGCAGGCTTTTTCCACTGAGGCTAGGGGAAAAAAAACAGAGGACATGGGTTAAGGGTGAAGGGAGAAAAGTTTAAAAGGAACATTGCTTCTTCACACAGAGTGGTGGGAGTGTGAAATGAACTGCCAGATGAAGTGGTAAATACGGGCTCACATTTAACACTTAAAACTTGGACGGGTACATGGATGACAGATGTATGGAGGGATATGGGCCAGGTGCAGGTCAGTAGGACTAAGCAGAAAGAATTGTTTGGCACAGCCAAGAAGGGCCAAAAGGTGTGTTTCTCTGCTGTAATGTTTTATGGTTCTATAATATGTTTCTTTAAATAAACACTATCAAAGTAAAAAAAAAGTTACTGTTTCCCACACCATATGCCTCTCTTCTTGATTAAAGGAATTAAATTGATGAATTGGTTTAGTACTGCCGCATCTATTTGGTTGTGCGTCCTTACGTCACATCTACGCCTTTCTGGTCTTGCTTTTTATCGTTCCCTGCACTGTACTTTCTCTGTAGCCTTTATTCTGAAATGTTACACCTTTTTAACCTTGTTCTACCTCAAAGCACCGCATGAAGAGGTAATCTGGATGAACAGTATGCAAGACATGATTAGAGTCGACCATAAGTAAGCCAGTGAGTTATAGAAAAGTATAGCGCAGAAACAGGCCGTTCGGCCCAGCCAGACCGTGCCGAACCATTTATACTGCCTACTCCCAGCAATCTCCACTGGGACCATAGCCCTCCATACCCCTACCATCCATGTGCCTATCCAAACTTCTCTTAAACGTTGAAATCGAGCCCGCATGCACCACTTACGCTGGCAGCTCGTTCCGCACTCTCACCCCCTCGAGTGAAGAAGTTTCCCCTCATGTTCCCCTTGAACTTTTCACCTTTCACCCTTAACCCATGACCCCTGGTTGTAGTCCCATCGAACTTAAGTGAAAAAAGCCTGCTTGCATTTACCCTATCTATACCCCTCATAATTTTATATACATCTATCAAATCTTCCCCCCTCCCCCCCCCCCCCCAAATTCTACCAGGAATAAAGTCCTAACCTATTCAATCCTGCCTTGTAACAAGTTTTCCAGTCTCTTTTTCATGTACTCTTTCAACTTTATTTCCATCTTTCCTGGGGAAACTAGCAAGACAAGTTTTTCACTGTTTCTCGGTACGTGTGGCAATAATAAACTAAATCAAATTCCAGCGGATCGAGGTACTCGACTTGCAATACCGCCCAAGCTTATCGATTCGTTACAACAGCACACTGAACAGTACAAAAATCAAACAATAACAGAACGCAGAATGAAGTGTTACAGTCCGGAGAAAGTGCAGGCCGGCAGTCTTCCGGAACCCCCATGGCATCTAGGAAATTTTGGAAAATTTCACCACCCGCTCAGGCTTAACGCCAGGGCCCGGAGCGCCTGCGTTGCTCCTTCCCTTTCAGTTACACAGACTTACAGCGAATTTCACAGATGTTGCTTCTATACATAGCGGGCTGAAGCAGAAATAGATTTTCAAGTTTATCTGCCATGCCTTTGTGTTCTATTAATTTCCCAGACCCACTTGGTACAGGACCGACGCTCACCTTGTCACCTCTTCTGTATCATTCTGAAAAGGTTAAGTGTTTCTCTTCCCACAGATGCTGTTGCCTTTTATGTTGTTTTCAGATGCTGTCTGACCTTGCTCAGTGCTTCCAGGAACTTCTGTTGCTTTTTATTTTCGAACAATATGGAAATTCATGGTTCCCTGCCCCAGCGCCCGGGGTCGAAGCAGCTCCGCGCCTTTCTGTCAGCACAGCTGAGGCGGCTGACGTCAGCGAAGGGGATTTCCCCGCTAATGTATTTAGGGGCGGGCACCGCTGCGGCCAATGACGGAGGGAGGTGGGCGGCGCCCGTGGCGGCGGCTGCCAGCCGGGCCACGCCTCGATGGAATGCTGTGACAGTGGGCGACCAATGAGGCGGTGGCTAGCCGCGATGTAACCTTTTCTCAGCGCGCAGCGGGTACACATGGAAGCGACGCGCCGGTGGACAACAAGGCGCAGTTGCGGCGGAGCGGAGGCGCAAGAAGCGGTGGCTGGGGTAGAGGCAGTGCTGCGTGTGCTATGGCAGCCCTCTACTGAGTTGTAGCCCACACCCACCCCCAGCTTTAACCCCTCCCACCTCTCGGGGGGGTTTCCCCTCCTTTTAATATTTTAATCCTCCACCGTGACATCTGTTGTAATTTGATTTGTTGTCAGATTTTCTCCCTCCCGCTGCTGGCTACCGTCATGGAAGAAGCCGCAGCGCCTCAGGTTGACATCGACCCGGATTTCGAGCCGCAGAGCCGGCCCAGATCGTGCACCTGGCCGCTCCCTCGACCAGACTTCCCAGGAGCCGAGGGCAAAGCAGAGGAAAACGCCCCGAGTAACGAGGCAGCAACGGCGACGGCGGCAGTTACCAACATCAAGGCAGATGCGAGGGCTGTGCCGGCGATCCAGTCCGTGCTGGGCGTCAGTGAGATCAGTCACCACCGAAAGAAATCGTCCCGGAGAAATGCGTGGGGCAATCTGTCATACGCCGACCTGATCACCAAAGCCATCGAGAGCTCTCCTGACAAGAGGCTGACGCTGTCACAGATTTACGAGTGGATGGTTCTCCATATCCCCTATTTCAAAGATAAAGGCGACAGCAACAGCTCGGCAGGCTGGAAGGTATGCTCTGTTCACAGGTGCAAGGCACATCGCCTGTTGCATTCGTACAAACGCACACCCTCTCACACGCAGAGGTCGCCGACTGGTTAGTGCTAGTGACCCTCCCTCTGGAGGAAGCTTTGTATTCCTCTCGCCACTGTGAATTTAAGTAAGAATTGTTCTTCGGGGCAAGGTGGTGTGTCTTGGAACAGTAGGCGAGGCGATTGAAAAGTTTGTCTGTCAGTCCGCTTCCGTCCCCCTCTCCGGTGCTGGGGGAACAGGTCAGCGCGCTTTGCACTTGTTGAACGCTTGTGTGCAGACGTCAGGAGTGTTGCTGTTCTGTCCGCACCGTGTTTCAAAGTGCAAGTCGGAGAAGTTGGTACTGTTTAGGCGAATTCAGCAGGGAACCTGGTGAATGTGACCGATAGCGGCTGTCCTGAGGCGGGGAGTGCAGTAAGCCGGTCGGAGTTTCAGTTGCAGACCCGAAATCCAAAAAAAAAGCGCCTTGCTCCGTGGTTGTTTGAACCTTTCTAATATACCCTCAGTGTAACTGTTTTCTTGGTGCCAAGGCAAATCAAATCGCCTCCCGTTCTAATTCCCGGAAGATAAACAGGAGTTATAGTCATCAGCTGAAAGATTGTAGCGAGTGGTTTGCGTGTTTGCGTTGTATCCGCTGTAGTAGTACTCCCGTTGGGGGAATGAGCTCGGTCGTTCCATCGTGTCTTCAGATTGCATGCTGTGGCGTGCTTTTAAATCTCTACCATTCAAAGTTCACGGTAAATTCATTATCAAGGTACGCATATGCCAACACATACCACCCTGAAATCCATTTTCTAGCGGGCATTCACAGTAAATGCAATAGAATTATTGGCAAAACTACACGCGACCGAGAAGCAACCAATCTGCACAGGAAGACACGTTGTGCAAGATACAAATAATTTAAAAATTACGTAAATAAATTGTCCTGAGAACGTGAGTTGTGGAGTTCTTGAAAGTGAGTCTATAGGTTGTGGAATCGGTTCAATGTTGGGGGTTCAGAAGCCTGACAGTTAGAGCAGTAACTGTTCCTGAACCCTGTGGTGTGGGACCCAGGGCTCCTGTACTCCCTTCCCGATGGCAGCAGCGAAAGCGGAGCATGGACTGGATGGTGGGGGGGTGCACATTTTAAAAAACAAATAAATAACACAGAACACAAATTGCAGAGTCCTTGAAAGTGAGTATCTAGGTTGTGGAGTCGGTTCAGAGTCGTGGTGGGTGAAGTTATCCGCGCCTGTCCAGGAGCCTGATGGCTGTAGGGTAATAACTGTTCCTGAACCTGGTGGCGTGGGTCCCAGGGCTCCCGTACCCCCAGTTCACTGACAGCAGCGAGAAGAGAGCATATCCTGTTGGAGGGGGTCCCAGGGCTCCCGTACCCCCAGTTCACTGACAGCAGCGAGAAGAGAGCATATTCTGTTGGAGGGGGTCCTTCAAAATAACACTGAACCTCTTTCCCGATGGCAGCAGCGAGAAGTGCTTTTTAAAAAATGCTTCTGAGAAGTTAAGGTGGAGGTGTTGGTTGGAATCAAGCGCCCAGAGGCGACGAGTGGACAGTGAATCTCCTGAGAGCGTTAACTGGTGACGAGTCAAGTATAACCAAACCAAGTCAATTTCAGCCGTGACTGCCTACTATGTTGTATAACTTATCTGAAGTTGGCATTGCTTTAGTCGCCCCACTATAGGAGGGATGTTGAGGCTTTAGAGAGGGTGCAGAAGGGGTTTACCAGGATGCCGCCTGGTTTAGGAGTGTGCTATCAGGAGAGGCTGGGCAAACCTGGATTGTTTTCTCTGGTGAGGGGAGATCTGACAGAGCTTTACAAGATTATGAGAGGCATAGGTAGAGCGGACAGAGAGTATTTGTCTCCCAGGATAGAAATGTTTAATGCCCGAGGGTGTGCATTGAATGTGAGAGGGGGTAGGTTCAAAAGGGATGTGAGGGTTAAAGTTTTTTACTCAGGCTGGTGGACGCCTGGTCTGGTGGCAGAGGCAAACACATTAGAGGCTTTTAAGAGACGTTTGGATAGGCACATGGATGTGAGGAAGATGGAGGGATATGGACATGGTGTAGGTAGGAGGGATGAGTGTTTGGGCATTTTTAATTTGCTTTTTAGCTGGTTAGGCACAAATTGCGGGCCGAATGGCCTGTTCCTATACTGCACTGCTCTCGTGTGTGCCAAACACTGAGACACTATTACTTAGGCTGCCCTTTGCAAATAAACCATTAATAGCGATGTGCCAAAGTTTTCTGAAACCTTGCTGTTCCGCGTTTTCTTTAGCCAGTCCTGCCTCCCCACTGGGGATGCCCATTTCACTGAACGTGTCGAGAGAGCCTTCTGTCTGGGAAGTTCTGCCCTAATCGGTGTCACAACCAGGGATCGTTTTTAAGGAAAGGATTCTCTTCCGTCATTTAGTACGTGGACTGTATTTTCTCGGTGTCTCCGTGTGGGTTTGCGTTGCCCTTGGACTCTTCATCTTTTCTGTCTAATTGTTTGTCTGGTTTTTCACTTTGTCTCATGGTGATCATGGTGATTGTTAAACTCTCACTTTTATTCAGTTTGGAATACTTTAATTAGCACGGGGTTTTCAATCTCTGGAATTCCCACGTGTATTTGGGGGGGGGGGCATGCCAGCCCTGGGTCGTTGTGGTTCTTTGTCGGGTAGAACGCGGGGTGCTCCTGTGTATCGCCCGTGATTTCTGTCCATCAAAGTTCCGTACAGTTTGTCTGAGCTCTCCTGAGTTCTTCTAGTGTTAATGCAATGAATCTTCAGTCTTGTTTGAATTGCCAGAGCCTCTGTCATTCCTACACTTGAGTTTGCTAGCGACCCTCCCAATCCATTGTCCTGCGAGGTTAGATATCACAAGAGAGTTCCATTGTGAGAGTGAAGGGTTCACTTGTGTGTCATTGTGTGTAACGGGTCTTCTCACCCTCTAAACAATCTTCTGGATAATCTTGCAAATCCGGCTTAGTAATGATTTGAGGGCAAGGGTGAAATATCAGTGAGGCAGCAATGGACGACAGCATTGGAGAGGGTTCAAAGGAGGTTCACGAAAATGATCCCAGATTGAAAGGCTTGTCATATGAGGAGCGTTTGATGACTGGGCCTCTACTCACTGGAATTCAGAAGAATGAGGGGCGACCTCATTGAAACCTATCGAATGTTGAAAAGCCTTGATAGTGTGGATGTGGAGAGGATATTTCCTGTGGTGGGGGGAGTCTAAGACCAGAGGACACGGCCTTAGAACAGAGGGACATCCTTTTAGAATGGAGATGAGAAGGAATTTCTTCAGTCAGAGAGTGGTGAATCTGTGGAATTTGTTCCCACAGGTGGCTGTAGAGGCCTGGTCATTGGGTGTATTTAAGGCAGAGGTTGATAGTCAGGGCATAAAGGGATACATGGAGAAGGCAGGAGATTGGGGCTGAGAGGAAAAATGGATCAGCCATGATGAAATGGTGGAGCAGACTCGATGGGCAAGTGGCCTAATTCTGTTCCTATATGGTATGGTCTTATAGACAACAGGGTGGGGGGGGGGGGGACATGACCTCTTTGAAAGAAGCAGATCCTCCTTGCTTCTTTTACTTTCAGTAGTTTAAGTGATGGACAACAGTATCTAACTTGGTAAAAGTATTATAAAGAGTCTTGCTATCATTAAGGGGCTCTTCCTCACTCGGAGGTGCTGGCAGAAGCTACATTAGAACGAGTTGGTCTACAGAATTGGTCATCTTTTGAGTTGACTTGAAGCCCGTTTTCTCTGCACCTGTGCTGATGGTTTCTTCTCAGTAACCCATTCTCTGGTGTCTAATTCTGTGATCTGCTGCTCTGTGACTCTTGCTGATTTGCCTTGGAAGTTCCCATCTGAGCAGGTTGACTAGGGGTATCTGCATAGTTCAGTAGAGTCATACAGCATAGAAACAGGCCCTTTGGCCCTACTGTTCCATGCAAACCAAGGACTATATATAAGCTGGTCTTGTTTTCCTGCATTTGCCGATATACCTCTAAACCAGGGCTTCTCAGCCTTTTTTATGCCATGTATCCTTACCATTAACCAGGGGATCTGTGGACCCCAGGTTGGGAACTCCTCCTCTAAACCTTTCCCATCCATGTACCTGTCCAAGTGTCTTTATAGTACGATATATATCTGAATTGGGTGTAATATCAATAGGGTTCAATAGGTACATTTAATGTCAGAGAAATGTATACAATATACATCCTGAAGTTTTTTTTTTGCAAACATCCATGAAAACAGAGTGGTACCTCAAAGAATAAATGACAGTTAAATGTTAGAATCCCAAAGCCCCTCCCAACACCCCCTCCCACACACAAACAACAGCAAAGCGACACCCCCCTCCAGCAAAAAAAGCATCTGCACCCCCCACCGAGCACTCAAGCATCCAGCAAAGCATCAATAAAGACACAGACTTGCATTACCCCAAAGACTACTCGTTCACCCGGTATTCGACATACCACAGGCTCTCTCTCTCCCTAATAAAGGAAAAGAGGTGCCCCCGTTTCACTAGCGTATGTCTTGAAACTTGTTAACTTTGCGGCAGCAGCAATACATGACAAAAATAGAAAAAAAACTGTGAATTACAGAAAATATGTATACCATATGTATATTAAAAACTTAAATAAGTAGTGCAAAAACAGAAATAAATAAGTAGTGAGGTAGTGTTTATGGGTTCAATGTCCATCCAGAAATCAGATGGCAGAGGAGAAGAAGCTGTTCCTGAATCATTGAGTGTGTGTCTTCAGGCTCCTGTACCTCTTTCCTGATGGCAACAATGAGAAGAGGGCATGTCCTGGGTGATAGTGTCCTTAATGATGGCTGCCGCCTTTTTGAAGTACTGCTCATTGAAGGTGTCCTGGATGCTGTGGAGGCGAGTGCCCATGATGGAGCTGACTAAGTTTACAACTCTCCGTAGCTTACTTCGATCCTGTGCAGTTGCCCGCCACCCACCCCCTCACCACGGGTGATTTAACCCATCAGAATACTCTCCACGCTACGTTTGTAGAAATTTGGAAGACTCTTTGCCGACACACCAAATCTCCTCAAACTCCTAATGAAATATAGCCACTGTTGTGCCTTCTTTGTAATTGCATCGATGTGTTGGGCAGAGGATAGATCCTCAGGTATATCCTCCTGATATACCAGCCTCAACCACATCCTCTATCAACTCAGCCCATATACTGACCACCCTCTGAGTGAAAAAACTGGCTTTCAGGTTCCTGTTAAATCTCTCCCCTCTCACCCTATAGTGCTTGGGAAAACGTCTGCGTGCGTTCACCACTCCTAACCTTCTCTTGACTTTCTACGTCTCTACAAGATAACTCCTCGGTCTTCCACTCGGCAATGAGTGAAGTCCCAGTCTGTTCAGTCTCTCTCAATAAATCAGTCCCTCGAGTCCTGGCAACCTCAAGTGTGTAGATGAGGGCAGGTGCGTGCATCCCACAGTGAACGATCTATGAGCAGCCCCCTAGAAGAGAGTTTCATTGAAAACATTGAAGATGGGTTTCTGTGGAACAGAAGCGATTCAGTAAGTGGGAGTTCAGAATAATTTGCTAAAGCATTTTGTAACCAGGCAACGACAAGTCGATCCATTTTATCATTACTTGTGCGGTGTCTTCAGCTGGGGGAAAGTCTCAACTTTCCTGAGTAGAGGCTGTGTCAGTGAGAATTGGTATCTATTTTAATGCCGTTCATGCAGCCAAGAGAGCTAATTGAACCCAGAGGCCCGTGGGAGTTAAATTTCCATCCACACAGGTAATGCTGGAGCTTTGGGGGCTAATTATGTTAAATTCTGCTCCCTTTATATCATCTGAATCAGTGAATAATTCAAGTTAGTACCCTGCTGGTGCCATTAGGAATGCGATTTTGTTTTGTCTTTCATCAGGTACAAAGCTCAAAGTAAATTTTGTTATCAAAGTACAACCCTGAGATGCATTTTCTTGTGGACATTCACAATAAATATAATGAAGCACAATAAAATCACTGAAAAATTACACTCAATCAAGTTGTGCAGTCACAAAAAGAACTATAAAAATAGATAAATAAGTATTATATAATATTGAGACAGGAGCTGTAGAGGCCTTGAGAGTGAGACTATCGGTTGTGGAATCAGTTCAGAGTTGGGGTGGGTGAAGTTATCCATGCCGGTTCAGGAGCATGATGATTGAGGGGTAATAACTGTTCCTGAACCTGCTGGAGTGTAACTTAAGGCTCCTGTACCTTAATTCCAATTCCTGTTCCCATTCTGACGTGCCAGTCCATCTTGTGCCAAGATGAGGCCACCCACAGAGTGGAGGAGCAACACCTTATATTCCATCTGGGTAGCCTCCAACCTGATGGCATGAGCATCGATAAACAAATTTTATCAAGATTCCAGTAAACAAATTACCCCCCTTCCTCTATTCCCCACTCTGACCTTTTACTTCTTCTCACCTGCTTATTACTTCCCCCGGGTCCCCTCCTCCTTCCCTTTCTCCTGTGCTCCTCTTTCTTCTCCAGCCCTTGAACTTTCCCACCCACCTGGCTTCACCTATCACCTTCAAGCTAGCCTCCCCCACCTTTTTACTTTGACATCGTCCCCCTCCCCCCTTCTCAGTTTTGAAGAAGGATCTCGGCCCAATACATCAACTATTTATAAATTCCCATAGATGCTGCTTGACCTGCTGATTTCCTCCAGCATTTTGTGTGTGCGTGTGTTGCTTTAGATTTCCAGCATCTGCGGGCTTTCTTGTGCTTGTCCTGTACCTCCTTCCTGATGGCAGCAGCGAGAAGAGAGTATGGCCTGGATAGTGGGTTTCTTGGATGATGGATGCTACTTTCCTGTGACAACGCTCCTTGTAAATGTGCTCAGTGGTGGGGAGGGCTTTGCCCGTGACGGACTGGGCTGTGTCCACTACTTTTTGTAGGCTTTTCCTGTCCAGGGCTGTGGTGCTTCTGTGATGCAACCAGTCAGTTTTGGTTATCTCATTGCTTGTGGTTTTCATTAATGTTTTGGCCCTGGTTGACTGGATTTGAGTAACAAAGGAAGATGGAAAAAAAATCAATATACTTAGAAAGTCAAATATTAAACTTGGCCATGACCGTCGACAATGGATTGCATATTAAAAGCATCTTTGGTTGTGAAATTTCCACTTTGTGAATCTGAACATACAACTGAACTGGTAATCCCTGGCAGATAGTCAATACCAGTAGCGTGGTTTGGCTGGAAGATAGAAGTGCCTTGGATTTGCAAGGGTTAGATACATGGAAACTCCAACTGGAGCTGCTTGGCACAAATACCTTAAACTTCATTTATTTATTATTATCATTTGGTTTTACTTTTTGTATTTGCGCAATTTGCCATCCTTTTCTCATTAATTATTTGACCGTCTTTGTTAGTGTGTAATTTTTTATTGATTTTACTCTGTTTAGAGCCTAAGATAATTTGGCCCATCGAGTCTGCTCCATTTCATCATGGCTGATCCATTTCCCTCTCAGCCCCAGTCTCCTGCCTTCTCCCCATATCCCTTCATTCCCTGACCAATCAAGGATCTATCGACCTCTGCCTTAAATACACCCAATGACTTGGCCTCTACAGCCGCCTGTGACAATGAATTCCACAGATTTACCACTCTCTGGCTAAAGAAATTCCTCATCATCTCCGTTCTAAATGGACGTCCTTCTATTGTGTCCTTCGGTCTTAGACTCCCCCACCATCCTCTCAACATCCACTCTATCAAGGCCTTTCACCATTCGATAGGTTTCACTGAGGTAATTCCTCATTCTTCTGAATTCCAGTGAGTACAGGCCCAGAGCCATCAAACGCTCCTCATATGACAAGCCTTTCAATTCCCAGAATCATTTTCATGATTCTCCTTTGAACTCTCTCCAATGTCAGCACTTCTTTTCTAAGAAGGGGCCCAAAACTGCTCACAATACTCCAAGTGAGGCCTCACGTGTGCTTTATAAAGCCTCAACATTACATCCTTGCTTTTATATTCTAGTCCGAATACAAATTTCAGAATATAGTTTTTTCATATATTCTGTGAATCTCAGGGTAGTAATTGGTGACATATCAGTACCTTGATACTAACTTTGCTTGAACTCTGAACTGTGGTTCACACATCCTAACACCATGATTTAGCGTTTGCCAAGTTTTCTTTTCATTTTCATGAATAGAATGTTTAAGTTTTGGACACTGGCAAAAAAAAAGTCACATAAATGTGAAATAGGTCGTCCCTGTGGACGACCCGATTGCTCGCCGGTGTCGCTGACTGAAGCGTCGCGGGAGGTCGGAACATTGAGGCAGCTGTCGAAATAAACATGGCTGCAGACTGTAATAGCGAAACAGTGAGCTGCGGACCCCTCTCGCCGTGGGAGGGGTGATACCTCTGTCTCCATTAGAGAGAGAGAGGGAGGGACTGTGGGATGTCGAAGCGTTGGGATGGTCAGTGGATTTTGGGGGGCTCTAAGTCATGGGGGGCTTTACTATTGCTTGCATGATGAGTGGCGGGGGTGCTGATGCTTTTTGCTGAGGCAGGTGGGGGAAGGGTTAATGTTGCTGCTTGTGCGTGGGAGGGGGCTGATGATCGTCATTCCTTCTTTGGGGCATTTCTTCTGTTTTACAGACATCTGTGAAGAGTAAGAACTTCAGGTTGTGGACTGTACACATTCTCTGATATTAAATGGAACCTTTGAATCGGTTTTAAATGTGCAAAGCTTTACTGAGCTATGTCTGTTCAGCAATGTGCAAAGACGTAGAATAGTGATCTATGCATGACTGCTGGCCTGTGTAACATGACAGACCCTAATAAGACTGGAACATTATTTCAGCTATGTCTTGGCTGGCATTTGGTCATGCGAGCTGAATTACAGGCCCTCTGACTGGAAGCAGAGGGAGGAACAGGAGTCAGGATTAGGATATGTAAAGGGTATATTGCGGTGTTTAGCGCTGTGTTTTATTTGTAACTGTGAATCACTGATCAGGTTGTTACTGCGACACAAATCCTGTTACTGAAAGACTTGTAAGTACTGTTACCAAAGGAAATCCTTCACAATATTTTGAAATGATTTGAATGTTATGTATAACTTAGATAAGGTCATAAGACATAGAAGCAGAATTAGGCCATTCAGCCCATCGAGTCTGTTCTGTCAATCCATCATGGCTGATTTATTATCCCTCTCAACCCCATTAAATATGCACAATGACTTGGCCTCCACAGCCACTTGTAGCAATGGATTCCACAGATCCACCACCCTCTGGCTAAAGAAGTTCCTCATTCTCTCTGTTCTAAAGGGACATCCTTGCATTCCGGACCTGGAATCACCCAAAATTGGAAACGTTCTTTCCATGTCCACTCTACCTAGGCCTTTCAATAATCAATGGGTTTCAATGAGATCCCCCCTCTCCCTTAATTCTTCTAAATTCCCTTGAGTAGAGGTCTAGAACCATCAAGTGCTCCTCTTCATTCTTGGATCATTTTCCTGGACCTTCTCTAAACCCTCACCAATACCAAAACATCTTTTCTTAAATATGGGTCACAAAGCTCCTTGCCATAGTCCAAATGTGGCCCGACCAATGCCTTACAAAGCCTCAGAATTTATTTCTCTCTATGCCTTGTACTTCACTTGGCAAAACTAGTATGCAATTAAGCTGTATATTATTGGTTCAGAGTTGGTTTAACTTAGCCAAGTAACAATTGGAATGCTACAATCACCTTTGGTAGGCTGATAAAGAGTTATGTTTTAGCCAGGATTTCTAAGTCAGTTCAGAGACCATTGTGGTGGGGCCAGGGTCCTAGTGCAGGCGACACTCAGTGTTCGGACAATCGAAACACCGGGCCACGTGGACTGAAAAAGCAGGGTGTCGGGGCTGGCAATGAGGCTCGGGCCAGTTCTGCTCGGTGCTCCGTGATGTTTTACTCTGCTCTCCTCAGCCCTGAGGCTGTCGACTGCTCTGGGCTTCGTGTCTGTGAGGTTTGTCCCACTGTGTGTTGAACTGAGGCTGTGGGCCTACCCCGGCTTCTCCAGGCTTTGGGGCTATGGTTTCACTTTCATTCTGGACACTGATGCTTCCTTTTACTGTTTGCATGATTTGTGTTTTTTTTCCCCTCTCTCTCTCTGCACATTGAGTGTCGATCTTTTTTATCAATTGGGTTCTTTGTCGTTTCTTGCTTCGTGGCTGCCTGTGAGCAGGGGAATCTCAAGGTTGTATAAATTATACGTACGTCGATAACATTGAACTTTGAAAACTCAAATGGTCAAGATTGGGGAGCCACGGTGACTCCTCTGCGTCAGGTAATGCTTGGCACTGCAGTCGAGCCTCGTGCAAGAGGAACAGAAATCTGGAAGAGGAGTGGGAACCTTAATCAATACCTAAGTGAGAGTCTACATCTTCAAGAACCACAACCATTTTTCAATTTAGCTCCTTTCCATCAGCACTTGTTTAAAAAAAAGTTAGGCTATGCATTTTTAAACACAGAGGTCATTCTGCACTCAATTCCAAGGTGATCTGTGCACCTGACATCAATCTCTGGTGAGGCAGAGAGTGCTTAGCGTTTGGAGAGAGTTCATTTCAGTCGGAATTGATATTTATTCCAATCCTATACATTTCAAACGGGAGCAATTGATGATGCTTCAAAGGCAGTCAGGAAGGGGGACTTACCTGCTGCCAAGTGCAGAAAGGGTTTTAAAACTTCCAGGATATTATGGATAGGTATGTTGATTAGTGTCTAAAGGCCGATGGTGTAAAGCAATTGGTATGGCATTCTGAGGCGCGCAATATTACTTCAGTGCCTTTCTGAAATGGCTTTTTAACAATTTCATGAATAATTTAATGTAAACAAATTAAATCTTGAGAACTATTGTAATTTTAATGGGCTCCAATGATTCCCTTTAATATTGTTTGAGCTGGCCGGACTGTGTCTTTGTATCAGCCCTGTTCTAGCGCAGTAAACACACATAGCAAAGTGATAAAGCAGGATTCTACAAGGTGGCGTGGTAGCGTAGTGGTTAGCACAAAGGCTTCACAGCACAGGCAATTCCCTCTGCTGCCTCTTGGTTCGTTCTCCCCTGTGGCTGTGTAGGTTTCCTCCGGATGATCTGGTTTTCTCCCACTATCCAAAGTCTACTACTGGCTAGTCAGTTAATCAGTTATTGTAAGTTGTCCCATGATTAGGCTCAGATTAAATCTGGGGATTGCCGGTCATTGCGGTTCGAAGGGCCAGGTTTCCTCCAGGTGCTGCGGTTTCCTCCCACAGTCCAGAGTTTTCCGGTTCTTAGGTTAATTGGAGACGTATCTCCAACCCTCCACCCATATCAGCCTCTCCTATTTTAACAGCAACCCGTCAGCCAATGTTTCTTGAGTTTCGTCAGCCCTAAGAGCATCCCCACGACACCCTCTGCAGCCTCTCCAATGTTAACACATCCTTCCTGTTCTGACGTGACTAGAACTGTGTAGTTGACCGTAATTGAGCAGTGTCTGTGTGCAGCTCCAGAGCATTCACACAGCCCAGTCTTTCTGCATTTCCTTCGTTATGGAGGGGTAGTTTCCACAGATGTGTATGGAATGCTCAATTAGCAATGCAAAGCCCAGTGAAGATCTGTTTGTAGTGAGGAGAATACGCAGGGTTTGGGGGTTAGCCTGCATTCCTGCAAGAGAAAGTAGTTCACAAATTTCTACAATTGTACCATGGAGGGCATTCTAACTGGCTGCGTCACCGTCTGGTATTGGAGGGGGTGGGTGGCTGCTGTACAAGGTCGAAATAAACTGCAGAGAGTTGTAAACTCAGTCAGCTCCATCATGGGCTCTAGCCTCAGTAGTATCCAGGACACCTTCAAGGAGCGATGCCACAAAACGGCAGGATCCATCAATAAGGACCCCCATCACCCAGGTCATGTCCTCGTCTCATTGCTACCATCAGGAAGGAGGTACAGAAGCCTGAAGCCGCACATTCAGTGATTCAGAAACAGCTTCTTCCCCTCTGCCATCCGATTTCTGAATGGACGTTCAGTCCATGAATAATTATCCCTCATAATTTTGCATCCCTCTGTCAAATCTCCCCTCAGTCTTCTACGTTCTGAGGAATGAAGTCCTAAGCTAGTCAATGTTTGATAACTCAGGTCCTCCTGACTCTGGCAGCATCCTTCTAAATTTTCTCTGTACTCTTTCAACCTTATTTACATCTTTCCCTCATGTTTCGAAACATTGCAACCTCACTGAAAGGTTTCAGAGCACTATGGAAATGAACATGCCCTGAATCTGTGAATTAGATAAAGCAATGACTACTTATTGTACTGTGGGAAATGCCCGGTTCCGTTAGACTAGTATTGAGGTAGATTTCTGTTCTGTAGTGCTCTCTGAAAGGGCTCTTGCTCTGGCGCGGTGATGTTCACAAGTTACCCTTTAATATCTTGTTTGCACGTTAAATCATCATTATCGCATTAGTGGTGAGCTCGACTTGAGGGAGCCTTATGAAATGCTGCCTTGTGCTTTAGCCAATTCTTGTGCGTGCATTTACTAGCTGGTGGCTTTGCTGAGTGTGGAACAATTTTACACTTGGAGCTCTGGTGGCTCTCTTGACTGGGAAGAAGGAGGTGCTGATGAGTAGGAACTTGTACCTGAAGATTCTTAAAGATTATTGTCACAGGCTCAAAGGTCAAAGTTCAAAGTACATATATTACCAAAGTACATATAAGGCCACATATATAGCCCTGAGATTCATGTTCAAAGTTCAAAGTAAATATATTATTGAAGTACAAACTTTGTCACCCTCAGATTCACTTTCTCACAGTAAATACAAACAAACACAATACTGGAGTTTAGAAGGAGGTTTGGGGGGGGGGGGAAATCTTATTGAAACTTATTGGATATTGAAAGACATAGAGAGAGACGTTTCCTATGGTGGGAGAGTCTGTGACTAGTTGACTCAGCCTCAGAATAGAGGGATGTCCCTTTAGAACAGAGATGAGGAGAAATTTTTTTAGCCAGAGAGTGATGAATCTGTGGAATTCATTGTCTCAGATGGCTGTGGAGGCCATTGGGTGTATTTAAAGTGAAGGTGATAGTTTCTTGATTACTCAGGGCATCAAAGGTTATGGTGAGAAGGCAGGAGAGTGGCGTGATAATAAATTGGCCATGATAGAATGGTGGAGCAGACTCGATGGGCCAAATGGCACACTTGTGCTGCTATGTCTCATGGTTTTTGTATCGATGCTGCATCACGTCCATAATTTGGCCAATTAGTTCAGCACTGCATGTGGGTAATCACTCAATCAGTAGTAATTCAAACCAGCTAGAAGTTGGTGATGAACTTTAAATGGTTTCCAACTCCTGTCTAATTGAGTTCAAAAGTCAGGAGGTTAAGTTGCAACCTTATAAATCTCTGCTTGGGCCACATCTGCAGTATTGCGCACAGCTCTGGTTGCCCCACTATAGGAAGGATGTTGAGGCTTCAGAGAGGGTGCAGAAGAGGTTTACCACAATGCTGCCTGGTTTAGAGGGGATGTGGATAAATTTGGGTTGTTTTCTCTCGAACACTGGAAGCTGAGCAGAGATCTGATAGAGGTTTACAAGATTAGGAGAGGCGTGGAAAGAGTGGACAGACAGTATCTGTTTCCCAGGGTTGAAATGCCTAATACCAGAGGACAGGCATACAGGTGGGGGGGGGGGTGTAGATTCAAGGGGGATGTGAGGGGTAACTTTTCTACTCAGAGAGTTGTAAATGCCTGGAATGTGCTGCCTGATATAGTGGCAGAGGCAAATACATCAGGGGCTTTTAAGTGACGTTTAGATAGGCACATGGATGTGAGGAAGATGGAGGGATATGGACATGGTGTAGGGAGGAGGGATCAGTGTTTGGGTGATTTTGATTTACTTTTTAGCTGGTACAGCACCACATTGTGGGCCGAATGGCCTGTTCCTATACTGTACTGTTCAATGTTCTACCTAGATCATTGGTACATATGTAATGTGAAATAACTTACACCCAATGCCAATTTTGAATAGACTTAGAAATCTTTTATGCTGTAACGTGCCAATGACTTGCAAGTGTGATACAAACACAACAAGAAGTGTTGAGATCTGGCCGGCTATCTGCAGTAAATTCAGAGACATCACTTCCACACAGTCACCGGGGCCAGGTTTTGCAGTAATCTATAGTGATTGCTAATTATCTGTGATTAATCAGTTGCTTTGATTGGGAAGCACACAGCCAGTCCATGGCATCGCAGTCACTCTTTGTATTTTGAGACCGCCCAGATTATTTACCTATTTATTGAGACACATCGTGGAATAGGCTCTTGAAGCCCTTCGAGCCCCACCACCCAGCATTCCTCCCTAATCCTAATCCAATCACAGGACAATTTACAATGACCAATTGAACTACCAACCGGTACGTCTTCGGACCGTGGGAGGAAACCGGAGCATCCGGAGGAAACCCACACAGTCACGGGGAAACGCACAAACTCCTTACGGGCGGCGGCGGGAATTGAACCCGGGTTGCTGGTTACTGTAAAGCGTTGTGCTACCACGACACAACCGTGCAGCCAAGGGCAAAATGGATTTTTAGCCATTGAGATTCTGTCCTACACGGAAAGAGTTTCGGCAACAACGAATGTTCCTCCATCAGTCATTGTCTTCCTCTTATTGAGTTTGCTATTGGATAGGATAATCGGACAGAAAATATAGACTGGCACAGGACAGATGTTGTATTAAACTAACAGGTGAGGCAACGCTTCGCCTGCGAACCGTCTATTGTGTCCGGTGCTGCCGGTGACGCCTCCTCCACGTTGGTGAGACCCGTCGTAAATTGGGGGACCGCTCCGTCGAGCACCTTAGCTCCATCCGCCACAAGCTGGACTTCCCGGTGGCCATTTTAATTCCCATTCCCATCCAGTTCTGGAGTGTCGGTTCACGGCCTCCTCTTGTGCCAAGATGAGGCCACTCGAGATGGAGGAGTAACACCTACAAGTTCCATCTGGGTTGAGTGGACAGGGCGTATCTGTTTTCTAGCGTTGAAATGCCTCGTAGCAGAGGGCATGCATTGAAGGTGAGAAGAGGTAGATTCAAAGAGAATGTGAGGGGTAGGTTTTTTTACTCAGAGAGTGGTGGATGTCTGGCCTGGTTGCAGAGGCAAATACAGTAGAGGCTTTTACAAGAGGTTCGGATAGGCACATGAAGGTGAGGAAAATGGAGGGATATGGACAAGGGATATGGGTAGAGGGGTTAGTATTTTTGGGGGGGTCTTTTTTGGATTTACTTTTTACTAGTTTGAATTGAATTAAATTGACTTGATTACTTATATCCTTCATATACACGAGGAGTAAAAACCTTTATGTTACTTCTCCGTTCAAATGTACAATAAGCAATTATAGTAATTTATAATAAATGTTATGTGCAACAGGACAGTCAATATAACGTAGGAATACAGTTGCGTCAGCGTGAATTAAGCAGTTTGGTACAGCATTGTGGGCCGAAGGGCCTGCTCCTGTGCCGGACAGTTCTATGTTCTTCCTTAAGTAAACAGCCGTGCCAGAAGGACGAGTATGGATTTAATGAAAACTTTGGGTGGGGAGCCAGCACCAAGTTATGTAAAATGAAAGAAAACCTCCCTGATAAAAAAGCAATCCGTGAAACTGACGGAAAATAAGATAAGCTGTGGGCATTTTTCCAAAGCTGTAGTCTTCCGTCCGTTCAAATGGTTATAAACTACTTGGTTTCATTTTGAGTGATTCACGCTGTCCTGAATGAGATAATGCCTTGTAATCACTCCCAGTTATCCATTATTTCTCATTTAAACTCTGTTGACAGATGCAGCTAAAATCAGCCTCAATACATGTAGGTTGCTTGCATTTAGATCACTGACCTCAGAGATAGCAGCTGGGGCCAGTTGACAAGTGGATCTTTGCAATTCTAAGTCAGTCTAACTCTTCTAAAACGGTGCTGACTTTAACCTCAGCGGAGAGCGTTTTGCTGCGGAAGGTGGCCACTTGGCCCATCATTACTGTACTGTGCAGAGAATTCTAACTGTCTACAAGACCATCTGGTATGGGGGAGGGGCTATTGAACAGGGTCGGAGTAAGTTGCAGGGAGTTGTAAACTCACTCAGCTCCACCATGGGCACTGGCCTCCGTAGTATCCAGGACACCTCCAAGGAACGATGCTTCAAAAAGGCGGCATCCATCATTAAGGACCGTCATTACCCAAGTCATGCCACTAGAAGCCTGAAGACACACACTCAGCAATTCAGGAACAGCTTCTTCCCCTCTGCCATCCAATTTCTGACTGGACATTGAGCTTATGAACACTACCTCACTACTTTTTTATTTCTATTTTTTTCACTACTTATTTAACCATTTTATATACATGTTCCACGCGCTATCTGAAGGTAGAGCGTTCCAATGAAACCCTTTGTAAGCCGAAATGTTGTAAAGTGAAGAAGCAATTACCATTCATTTATATGGGAAAATTTTTTTGTGCGTTCCCAGACCTGAAAAATAACCTACCAAATCATACCAAATAACACATAAAACCTAAAATAAAATGAGCATATAGTGAAAGCAGGAATGATATGGTCAATATACAGCCTATATAAAGTAGAAATGTTTTATTACGGTGTAGTTTCACCTATCAAAATCGGGAAGACAGTGAGTTGAAATCGATTTGGAGAAAAAAATCGGCACGTACATGCACGCGCACACAACTGCCCGCACAAGTCTTCACGGTCATGGTAGCCTTTCTTGGGGTAAACACACATATAAAGCGGGCGTCTTTTTTTCATAAAAGCGAAAACCGTCTTTGGTTAGCGAAAAGAGGTACTAGTGTAGGTCTTACGTAACAGTGAGTTGTTGTAAAGTGAATGTTCGAAAAACGGGGGCCACCTGTATATACTTACTGTAATTCACAGTTTTTCCTCTATTATTATGTATTGCGTTATACTGCTGTTGCAAGGGCAACACATTTCGACGATTTAAACCTGATTCAGATTCCCAGCTCTGTGAAACCTTTACCCCATTACAATGTTTCCCATGGTTGCAATTTCCTTTTTAAAGTTCCTGTTGTATTTGCTTTCCTTACACTGGAAATATGACCAGTTGCTGTTAAAGCATTCTTGCCCTCCTCTCTATTGTAGATCAGGGTACGTGGCCTTTGAACCCTGCTGTCGTGAGATTATTTATCTGATCAGGACTCCTTGTGAACCTTGGCAGCTTCCTCGCAGCCCACAACCTTCATCGGGCACAAGAGATTCTGCAAATGTTGGAAGCCTGGAGCAACACACACAAAATGCTGGAGGCGCTCAGCAGGTCAGGCAGCGTCTATCAAGGAGGAAGGGCAGGAAACACTTTTAAAGCTGACACGTTTAGGAACGGCTTCTTCCCCTCTGCCATCGTGTTTCTGAGCAGGTTATGAGTGCTACCTGACTCTTGTGGTCTCTTTCTTGCCCTACTTATTGTACTTTGCATATATTGCTCTGCATCGCTCCCACAAAACAACAAATTTCATGACATACGTCAGTGATAATGAACCCGATTCTGATTATTCTGATTCTGATCTATGATGGGAAATAAACAGTCAGCTTTTTCAGCTGATTCCCTTCATCAGGATTGGAAAGATAAGGGCAGAAAAGTTCAAAGTACAATTGCTATCAAAGTACGTCACATGTCACCGCATACAACCCTGAGATTTGTTTTCTTGCAGGCATACTCAGTAAATCCATACTAGAATTATAACCATAACAGAATCAATGAAAGACCGCACCAACTTGTGTGTTAAACCAGAGTGCAAAGGACAACAAACTGTGCAAATGCAAAAAGAAAGGAGGAATAATAATCAATCAATAAATAAATAGATAGATAAATAAACAAACAAACAAACAAGCAAGCAAGCAATAAATGTTGAGACCACGAGATGAAGAGTCCTTGAAAGTGGGTCCATACGTTGCAGAAACATTTCAGTGATGAGGCGAGCGAAGTTATCTCCTTTGGTTCAAGAGCCTGATGGCTGAGGGGTAGTACCGGCTGGTGCCAGTCCTGAGGCTCCTCTACCTTCTAGGAGCAGTGAGAAAAGAGCTTGACCTCAGTAGTGGGGGTCTCTGATGATCGCTGCGTTCCTGCGACGGCATTCCGTGTAGGTGTGCTCAATGGGTGTGGAGGGCTTCACCTGTGATGGACCAGGCTGCATCTACCGGTTTTTGTAGGGTTTTCTGTTCAAGGGCATTGGTGTTTCCATACCAGGTTGTGATGCAGCCAGTCCATATTCTCTCCACTACAGAAGTTTGTCAAAGTTTTAGATGTCAATCAACAGATGAACAAGGTGTCCTTTCCCTCCACAGATGCTGCCTGACCTGCTGAGTTCCTCCTGCATTTTGTCATCATTGACTACAGGACACCTGGTGAATTGACTCACTCTTAAAGGTCATGCAAAAGGACCTTTTAGGTGGGATATCTGATGGAATCCCAGTTTAATACCTCATCTGCAAGGAGGGAAGAGACAATGATCGGAGGGAGGGCTGAACCAGTGTTTTGTTGTTGCCCTCTGCTCAGGTGATGGGGTGAGCTCACCATCTAAAACTTTTGCCAAAAGATGAACAGAGAGCACAGATCACCAGGTTCAAGGATAGCTTCTATCAGAGCCTTGAACAGAACTCTGTAACCTAGAAGGTTCATCCTATCAGATTCCTTCTTCTTCAGCCCTTTACCTCTTCCACCTGTTACCTCGCAGTGTCTAACTTCACCCCGTACCCCATGTCCTGTACCCCCTCCCTGATGGTAGTAATGAGAAGAGGGGTCTTCAGGCTCCTGTCCCTCCTCCCTGATGGTAGTAATGAGAAGAGGGGTCTTCAGGCTCCTGTATCTCCTCCCTGATGGTAGTAATGAGAAGAGGGGTCTTCAGGCTCCTGTACCTCCTCCCTGATGGTAGTAATGAGAAGAGGGGTCTTCAGGCTCCTGTACTTCCTCCCTGATGGTAGTAATGAGAAGAGGGGTCTTCAGGCTCCTGTATCTCCTCCCTGATGGTAGTAATGAGAAGAGGGGTCTTCAGGCTCCTGTACTTCCTCCCTGATGGTAGTAATGAGAAGAGGGGTCTTCAGGCTCCTGTACCTCCTCCCTGATGGTAGCAATGAGAAGAGGGGTCTTCAGGCTCCTGTGCCTCCTCCCTGATGGTAGAAATGAGAAGAGGGGTCTTCAGGCTCCTGTACCTCCTCCCTGATGGTAGTAATGAGAAGAGGGGTCTTCAGGCTCCTGTACCTCCTCCCTGATGATCACAATGAGAGAAGGGGAGGAGGAAGATCACAAACTGAAAGGTGAAAGGAGAGACCAGGTCAGGTAGGGGGAGGAGAGCAGGTGGGGATGGGAGTGGGTAGAAGTAAGAAGCTGTGAGGTGGTAGGTGTAAAGGGCTGAAGAAGGGATCTGATAGGAGAGGACAGTGGACCATTGGGAAAAAGGGAAGACGAAAAGAACCTGAGGGAGGTGATGTGCTGGTAGGAGAGGAAGTCAATAGATATGGAGTCGGTGCAGAAAAGTTAAACAAAGCTATTATTGAATTGTGAAACAGGAATAAGATTTCCTTCTTTCTTTTTCTTAAGTTTCATTTCTTCAGAAAACTATTTACAGGATTTCATCAAGAAACAAAATTAATTTGTAATTAAGTTATTTTAAAGCTTCTTTCTCCACATTTTGCTTTCAGAATTGGACCCCATTTTTATATTGTTTTCTGTAAAAACTGCTCCAGCATTAGAACACGTTACACCCCAGACTCCTGACGGGAAGGTTTTTAACCCGAATGGCTGCTCAGCCCGTTTGATGACATCCCTGTTGCTGCATGTCACAGATCAGTGAGGCTGGTGCAAGAATAAAACTGACATCAAACAAGGGCACATTGGTGCCTTGGGCACCGCTCGACCTTTGCAGACAGCTTTCTCCAAGGTCGGCGAGAAGCTCCTTTGTTCTGCTCCTTCGAATCCAGACCAATGGCATTTGACAACCGCACTGATACAGTGATGTCAGAATAAATATTCCTCATTTTCATGAATGGTGAAAATTGTTGCAGTGAATTTGAAATTCACTTCCTGGCAGGGAACAGGACACACGTAAGATCACTCTTTGTACCTTGTCTGACGCTACATGATGTTAACCACTAAGCATAGTTAAATTATGCAATCTGTAAAACAGGTGAGCTTAAACGAACTCCCCCAGATGCCATATTTATTAGAAATAACAATGCTCAATATGACAACCATACATTTGGTCTCCTTGCAGTTGATGTTCAGTCCTCTCCTCACACTTTCTTCAGCGACTTTATCTAGCATTTCTTGGAACTTCTTTTCAGAAGTAGCTTCGACGTATAAGTGATAAATAAATCTGAGGCGAGAGGCAATTTTGCTCAATCTCTGCGATGGTCACTCCTCTCTCCACGGCGCAGATGCTATGGAGACCACCCCGGCTGCTGTGCCCCATGCCCGCTCATATGATGAAATGATAAGCCAGGCTTTGGGCCTACTCCGGGGTACTTCGGGGCTCGGAACTGAGGGCTCAGTCTTGGTTCAGAATGCTGTTGTTCACTTCAGTTATTTCTGTGATTTGTGTTTATTCTTCTTTCTCTCGCACATCAGGTGTTGGTCTCGTATTTTTATTTATTTTCTTCATTTTGGTTCTTTTGGGTTTTGTGCTCTCTGGCTACCTGTGAGCAAACAAATCTCAAGGTTGTCTAATTTATACATTCTTTGATGACAAATGTACTTTGATTCTGAATGTCAATTAGGTCAAAGGTCAAAGTAAATTTATTACCAAAGTCACCATGCATAACCCTGAGATTCATTTCATTTTCTTGCGGGCATGCTCATCAAATCTATAGAATAATATCTATAACGGGATCAATGAAAGGGTGCAGAAACAACAAACTGCAAATACAAAAAGAAGAAATAATGATAATAAATAAATAAGCAATAAATATCGAGAGTTTGAGATGAAGAGTCCTTGAAAGTGAGTCCACTGGTTGTGGGAACATTTCAATGATGGGGCAAGTGAGGTTGAGTGAAGTTACCCCCTTTGGTTCAAGAGCCTGATGGCTGAGGGGTAGTAACTGTTCCCAAACCTGGTGGTGTCAGTCCTGAGGCTCCTGTACCTCCTTCCTGATGGCAGCAGTGAGAGGAGAGCATGGCCTGGGTGCTGGGGGTCCCTGATGCTGCTTTTCTGTGACTGAGTTTCATGTCAATGTTTTATTATGCTAACAAGCAGAACCATGTGATATAGGGTTAAATGAATATGAACAATTTGAATATAAAAGTATAGTCAAATATCCAATAGATTGGATATTTTGAAACAGTGCGATCTCTCGAGTAGAGTGTGACGTTCTCCAAAGGGGTTGGCTGTTGGCGGGTCCGAGAGACCAGTGCAGGAACCACATACTCTGAAGCAGGGTGGGCAGGAGTGCGTGGTGACTGTGGTTAGTGGTTGGGTCCTTTGGTTGTCCTGTCTCTCCCTTTGCAGTTGCCGCTGGCTCTGTGCAGGACAGCGGAGGTTGTTGACACGTAGCGCAGCTCCCTCTCGAACAGGTTTCCTCCAGGTGCACCTGCTGCGTCCAATGTCTTCTCGGTTTTTCGGCGTGAGGTTGAATTTGTTCCCGCCGATTTTGTTGTTATCTTTGAAGGGTTCCTTTTGCCCACCAGGGGCTCTGCTGACCTTCTGTCAACCGGGAGTAAAGGATCTGTTTGGGGAGACGTGAGTTAGGTAGTGCAGTATCAGAGCTGGTAGTGCTGTATCGTGGTGGAGATGCTGTTCATTTTGGCCTGCTCCAGTCTGCTGGTGTTAGTGTGTCTGTCCTTCCAGCTGATCCTTTGGAGGGGTTGTTCAGATTATCCATGATTTGGCAAAGTTGAAATGTCTTGATATAAACTTGGGGCATCTTCGCTGTCCGTTTACATTAGTACGTTGCAGGATTAGTTCAGTCATCAATTATAGAATAAGTCACTTTATCTATGATTTTAACATTTCTCCACACCCAGTCTCAGAAAGTGAGTGACTGTTGTGGTTTGATCGAGTGTAAAGAGCAGGCATTAAACTAATGCATCTTACCCTGTAATGACACATTTAAACAAAACAAATGAAGTCAAACGTGGCTTGTCTGTCTCCTTCCCCCTGTATAAATGGAAAATATTATAGGGTCAGCTGTTTTCTTTCTAGTTATGATGTCTTCGGTATAATCATCAGTGAGATCATAGTAGATAAACCTCGATACTGCGAGATTTGCGATCTTTTTCCTCTTTTACACGCTTCTCCTGACTGTGCAGTCCTTTCTACTGAGTGGAACTCATTGCGGATTACTCACTGTGTGGTCCGTTTAGGGTTGGGGTTTTCACCACTTTCTGCACTGCTTATTTAATTTAATTTTCTCCTTTTTTAATATACAGTTCTGTGTAAAACCAGGGCGCCAGAAACTCTTGCACTGTACTGTACTTGTCAATGCAGATAGCGGGCTTATAAATCTAGCAGGAGCAAAGGATGTTGGGAATGGTGAGGGTGGGGCATGGGGCAGGTGGCAGAGAAGGAGTGGCGGGGTGGGGGGGGGGGGGTGGCGCAGGTACAGACACACCCAGCCCTGAGATACCAAACAACTGGTTTATTGATCATTACAGAACGTCTCTCTGAGACTTCCCACTTCATCTCTCTCCCTTCTCCTTTTCCCAACCCTGATTCCCCTCTCCCTGCCGCCCTTCCCACTCTCAGCCCGCAATAGAGACCCATGTCAGAATCAGGTTTATTATCACTTATGTCATGAAATTTGTTTTTCTTTTATATATAATGTTATAATAATTTATAAGAAATGGGAGCAGAATTAGGCCATTTGGCCCATCAAGTCTGCTCCACTATTTCATCATGGCTCATCCATTTCCCTCTCAGCCCCAGTCTCCTGCCTTCTCCCTGTATCCCTTCATGCCCTGACCAATCAAGAACCTATCAACCTCTGCCTTACATATACATAAATACTTGGCCAGTGGCAAAGAGTTTCACAGATCTGTCACTCTCTGGCTAAAGAAACACCTCCTCATCTCCATCTTAAAAGGACGCCCTCTACTCTGAGGCTGTATCCTCTGGTCTTAGACTCCCCCAGCATAGGAAACATCTTCTCTACATCCACTCTATCCAGGTCTTTCACCATTCAATAGGTTTCAATGAGGTCACCCCTCATTCTACTGAATTCTAGTGAATGCAGGCCCAGAACCATCTAAAGCTTTTCAAATGACAATCCATTCACTCCTGCAGTAATTTTTGTATATTATATTATGATAATATAAAATAAAATCAATTACACAAGTATTTCAAATAGAGAGCAAAGAAAGGAAAAAATAGACAGATGCAGACTTTTCAAGGCATTGCTCTTTGAAGATGTCCTCGATGATAGGGATGGCTGGTGCCCATGATGGAGCTGGTCGAGCTTACAATTTCCTGCAGCTTTTTCCATTGTCTTTTTCTTGCTGTGTACTTCTGTTTCTCCCTTCTTTCCAGTCTCTGCATCTGCTTTCTTCTTCTGTACGTCCTAACCTTTGGACCGGATCTCAGAAGCCATTCCCTGCATGGTGAAGTATCGCTCCTTGCCAACACACACAAAACACTGCAGGAGCTCAGCAGGCCAGGCAGCATCTATGGGAATGAACAAAAGGTTGATGTTCCTAATCGAGACTCTTCTGCAGGGCTGCAAAGGAAAGAGGGAAGATGTCAGAATAAAGAGGTAGTGGGGGGAGGTGTAAAGCGACTAGCTGGAAGGTGAGAGGCGAAGAACCTGAGGGCAGCAGGGATCATGGGATGGGGGGAGAGCAGTGACATAGGGTGTCACTGAACTCCTGTCGAAGAGAGCAACACACACAAAATGCTGGAGGAACTCAGCAGGGCAGGCTGCAACTATGGAAAAAAAGCAGAGTCGACGTTTCGGGCTGAGACCCTTCGGCAGGACTGGAGAAGAAAAGCTCAGGAGTAGATTCGGCGGGGGGAGGGGGGAGGAAGAGAGAAACACCAGGTGATAGGTGAAACCTGGAGGGGGAGGTGTGAAGTAAAGACCTGGGAGGTTGATTGGTGAAAGAGATACGGGGCTGGAGAAGGGGGAATCTGACAGGAAAAGACAGAAGGCCGTGGGACAAAGAAAAGGGGCAGGAACACCAGAAAGAGGTGATGGGCAGGCAAGGAGATAGAGTGAGAGAAGGAAAAGGGGATGGGAAACGGTGAGGGGGAGGGCATTACCAGATGTTTGAGAAATTAATGTTCATGCCATCTGGCTGGAGACTACCCAAGGTGTTCCTCCTCCAACCTGAGTGTGGCCTCATCATGACAGTACAGGAGGCTTTGGAATGGGAACGGAAAGTGGAATTAAAATGGGTGGCTACTGGGAGATCCCGCTTGTTCTGGCGGACAGAGCGTAGGTGCTCGGCAAAGCCGTCTCCCAATCTACATCGGGTCTCACCGATATACAGAAGGCCACAGAAGGAACACCAAACACTGAACAGCTGGCTGAGTTTCTCCAGCATCTTGAGCGTGTCGCCCGGATTTCCAGCATCTGCAGATCTTCTCTGGTTCCCGTCGAAGAGAACTGCTCTTGGAAGAGAGTGAATTGTGGACAGTGATCGAGGCAGCTATGATTGTTGAGTGCAGAAGGAGACACAGTGGGCCCTTTGCTCTAGGGTGACTCCAGCTCACTGTGAGTGTGTTCCCTATTCTTCGCTTTCTGCATCTTTTCCCTCTCGTCAGAATAACCATTTTTAACTGTGTGCCTCTTCTTCTCATTGTATTGTCTGTATCTGGCCTCCTTATTTTCTATCTTGTTGTGGGGACTCTTCAGCGTGCAGAGTGAGCCTGTGGAATTTGATTAAACAGCAGATATATGTTCATTACAATGACATTGCCGGGGCTTGAGGACCTCAGTTATAGTGGAGTGTCGTAGGGATCAGTGCTGGGTCCACTGTTGTTTGTCATCTATATCAATGATCTGGATGATAATGTGGTCAACTGGATCAGCAAATTTGCAGATGACACCAACACTGGGGGTGTAGTCGACAATGAAGAGCAGGATCTGGACCAGCTGGAAAAATGGGCTCAAAAAATGGCAGATGAAATTTAAAGCAGACTAGTGTGAGGTATAACATGTTGGTAGGACCAACCAGGGTAGGTCTTACACTGTGAACAGTAGGGGACAGAGGAGTGTGGTAGAACTAAGGGAGCTGGGAATACAGGTCTATAATTATTTGAAAGTGGCATCACAGGTTGATAGGGTTGTAAAGAAAGCCATTGGCCTTCATAAATCAAAGTATTGAGTACAGGAGATGGGATGTTATGTTGAAGTTGTATATGACATTGCTGAGGCCTAATTTAGAGTATTATGTGCAGTTTTGGTCACCAACCTACAGGAAAGATACAAATACGGTTGAAAGAGTACAGAGACAATTTACAAGGATGTTGAGGAGTCTGGAGAACCTGAGTTATAAGGAAAGATTAAATAGGTTTGTGGTGAACTATGTGCCTGTCGGGACACGCCCCCTGCTGACTGCTCCTGTGGCTCCTCCCACAGGCCCCTGTATAAAGGCGATCTGAGGCCTGATGCTCGGCCTCAGTCTCCAGGACATTGTATGATAGACACTCACTCCTGGTTCCTTCTTCCAGTCAATAAAAGCCGATATCTCGCCTTACGTCTCAGTGTGAGTTATTGATGGTGCATCAAGGTTAGGACTTTATTCTTTGGAACGTAGAAGGTTGAGGGGAGATTTAATAGAGATATTCAAAATTATGAGGGGTATAGATAGGGCAAGTGCAAGTAGGCTTTTTTTCCACTGGGGTTTAGTGAATCCAGACCCAGAGGCCATGGGTTAAGGGTGAGAGATGAAATGTTTAAAGGGAAAATAAGGGAAAACTTCTTCACTCAGAGGGTGGTGAGAATGTGGAATGAGCTGCCAGCACAAGTGGTGAATGTGAGCTCGATTTCGGTGTTTAGGAGAAGTTTGGGTAGGTACACGGATGGTAGGGGTATGGAGGGCTATAGTACCGGTGTAGGTCAGTGGGAGTAGACAGTTTAAATGTTTATGGCATGGACTAGATGGAATGCTGGCAGGAGTGGTAGACACGGGATTGATTTCAATATTTAAGAGAAAGTTGGATCGGTACATGGATGGAAGGGGTGTGGGGGGCTATAGTCTGGGTGCAGGACAATGGAAGTAGGCAGATAAATAGTTCCGCATAGACTAGATGGGCCAAAAGGCCTGTTTCTGTATTGTAGTACTCTATGACTCAATGATTCATTAAAGCAATGATAGCATACACACAAAATACTACATTAACTTTTATGTTAACGTAGGCAAACCATTTCAAAACAACCTTTAATTTAGTCAGATGGCACAGTTAATCTCCTTGGGATTGGTGTGCCACGTTACGGTTTTTAACTCTTTGGTGTGTCGTCGGCTTCTTGCTGGCTCGAATGTCCATCGACTTCCAGTCTTCCTGGATTTGTTCCTTCAGCCACGAGGAGCAAGATAGCCAGAAGAAGCGGGAAGTATGTCCCACCCACAGACAATTCTGCGGGCTTACTGAGAGCTCAAACTGTGAAAGGCCTCTCCACTGTTTTCAACTTCCTCTGATCATCAAAGACTTCTAGAAACAGTTGAAAAACATGTAAATAATTTAAGAATTAATAAAATATTTAAAAATAATTTCATTTAAAGGCACATTCAACTTGTGTAAATTAACAAATTCCTTTCCATCATTTTGAGTGAAGTTTGGTAGCCTTATGTAGATGAGTGGCTCGCTTTTTATGTGTCATTAATGGCGAGAAGGGCCAGATGTGAAGTGCATCCTGTCCTTAAGCTCAGAATCAGATTTAACATCGTTGGTATTTGTCATGGAATTTGTTGTCTTTGCGACACTAGTACATTGCAATACATAATAATAGAGAAGAAACTGTGTTTTGCGGTAAGTATATATACTGTATAAAATAGTTAAATAAGTAGTGCAAATATAGAAATAAAGAGTAGAGAGGTAGTGTTCATGGATTCAATGTCCATTCAGAAATCAGATGACAGATGAGAAGAAGCTTTTCCTGAATCAATAAATGTGTGCCTTTAGGCTTCTGTACAGCCTTCCCTGATGGTAGCAATGAGAACAATGACCTGGGTGATGGGGGTCATTAATGATGGAGCCGACTAAGTATACAACTTCCTGCAGTTTACTTCAATCCTGCGCAGTAGCTCTCTGCCCCATACCGGACAGTTGATGCAGACAGTTAGAACGCTCTCCACAGTACATCTGTAGAAACTTGCAAGCATTTTTGGTGACATACCAAATCTCCTCAAACTCCTAATGAAATATAGCCACTGCTGTGCCTTCTTCATAGCAGCATTGATATGTTGCATCCAGGTTAGATCCTCAGAGATATTGACACCCTGGAACTTGAAATTGCTCAGCACGTTATGAATCTGCTACTCTATATAATGCTAAATCTAGCAGAGGAATGGGAGGCCAGTCATGTAGTTATCATGTCTCTGGTAATGTACTGTACCAGCAAGGAGTCCATGACCTATTAGAACCTATGCTGCAGCTGGCTTCTGCGTCTTTGCAGGGCTTCAAGGTAGTATGTTAGTGAGATGACCAGGGTAATTTTGATGGAGTCAACACTTCTTGATCTTGTTCAGCAGAATGATGCTGCTGGTAGAGCAGCGACTGGACAGCTCCAGAGACATGAGTTCGATCCTGACCTCAGGCACTGTCTATATTTTCTCTCGGTCAGTAATGGTTCCCCCCCCCCCCCCCAGGGAATTTAGATTCCTCTTGCATTCTAAAACCGTGCTGGTTGGTATCTTTGCGGCAAAATGTTGGAGTAATTTGCTATCAGTCATTTTTCAATTCAATGTGTGGAGATTTCTCTTTATATTTGAAAGGATTGAACAGGTGAAGGTGTTTGAAACCTGAAAGTAGTGCCTAGTGGCACTACATATCAAATCAAATTCTAATTTAATTCTCATTCAACAGCCGAACGAAACAGCAATCCTTTTGGGCCAAGGTGTGCAATGTATTACCAACAGCACATTCAAAATAATGAGCACTTTGATGCCTTCCTGTAGCAGGCAGCACTGTGGTCTACACCCAACCCAGCACCTCTGCCAACGAGCAGTTCACAGATAGGATAGACCCACACTACCTGAAGCTCCTGGAGTCCAGCATTGTCTTGCGATCATAAAGAAGTAATGTTTATGAAGGGAAAAAAAAAACACCTTTGGTAGGCCACCAAGAGGCCGCTGCATCCAAATGCTTAGCCATCTTACAAGAACTTCGGCCATTATCAAGGACTTCATCTCGCCTCAGCACAATATCTGGGCAGGTCAGCAATGGACTAGGGCATCCAATTTTCTACAAGATATTTCAGCAAGGGCATTGGGGAAGCAGGCTGCTGTAAATTGCCCCCTGTGTGGGTGTGATGGGACTGCAGGAGAACGAGGAGGGTTTGGTAGCTTTGGGCATGTACTCGCTGAAGTTTAGAAGAATGGTAGGAATCTCACTGACACCTATCAAATATTGAAAGGCCTCAATAGAGTGGATGTGGAGAGGATGTTTTCTATGGTGGGGGGAGATTAGGACCAGAGGGTACAGCCTCAGAATAGAAGGACGTTCCTTTAGAACAGACCTACGGAGGAATTTCTTTAGTCAGAGGGTGGTGAATCTGTGGATTTGTTGCCACAGACGGCTTTGAAGGCCAAGTCATAGAGTTGTAGAGAAGTGCAGCACAGAAATGGTCCCTTTGGCCCATCCCAAAACCATTTACACTGCCTACTCTTATCGACCTGCACCAGGACCATTGCATTCTATCCTTACTATCCACGTACCTATCCAAACTTCTCTTAAACATTGAAATCGAGCTCGCATGCACCACTTGTGCTGGCAGCTCACCCTCTGACTGAAGAAATTTCCCATCATGCTCCCCTTAGATATTTCATCTTTCACCCTTAACCCATGACCTCTGGCTCTAGTCCCAGCCAACCTCAGTGGAAAATGCCCTCTTACATTTACCCTATCTATACCCCTGATAATTTCATTGGGTATGTTTAAGTAAATTTCAAAGTATTTAAAGTAGAGGTTGATAGCTTCTTGATTAGTCAGAGCGTCAAAGGTTACGGGAAGGTGGAGCTGACTTCTGCCGAATGGGCTAATTCTCCTCCTATGCCTTATGGTCTTAAATGGGTTCACAATGTGATTCGGTACAAGCAAGCCAAGCAGCCACCTTGCACAAAATATGAAAATCAATAACTTCTTCCTAATTACATGCTCAGCTACCTCCCAGCTGAGCTTTGTCTTTGAGTTGATGAGCACCACCAACATCAATGCTCTGAACTTACCAAGTGCACAAACTTTGGAGTTAAATCTTTCACACCTTTCTCCAAATGAATTAATCTTTATCTTCCCTTCTCTATTGCAAAAAAAAGTGTCTAAATTTGATGTCAAATAAGGACTGATTATTCCATTAGCATTTTCTCAGTTTATTTTGTTTGTTTCCTGGTTCACGGTTTGCATCACTGGTGAGTGGGAAACCACATTCGAGGAAACCACATCAAAAGAGAGGCGAGGTTTCTTGTATTTATAGCTATTGAAAAGAATGGTTATTGATGTTTACATTCTTAAGCTATGGAACCTGAGCAGATGTAGGCCCTGATATTCTGTAAACCGGTGTACGGCATGATATTACAAATCCAGGTATTCAAGATCCAAAGTGCAAAGTTTAAAGTTATTATCAAAGTTCACCATATACAACCACGAGGTTAATTTTCCTGCAGGCACACTCAATAAGTCTGTAGAATAATAACTATAACAGAATCAGTGAAAGCCTGCCCAACTAGGCCGTTCAACCAGAGTGCAAAAGACAGCAAACTGTGCAAATGCAAAAAGAAAGAAATAATAATCATAATAAATAAATAAGCAAAAAAATCAAGAACATGAAATGATCTGTCCTTGAAAGTGAGTCCATTGGTTGTGGGAATAGCTCGGTGATGGGACAAGTGAAGGTGAGCGAAGTTACCCCTTTGGTTCAAAAGCCTGATGGTTAACTGTTCCTAACCTGATGGGGTGAATCTTGAGGCCCCTGTACCTTATCCCTCAAGGCAGCAGCGAGAAGAGAGCATGGCGGGGAGGTCCCTGATGACAGACGCTGTCTTCCTGCAACAGCTTTCCATGTGGATGTGCTCAGTGGCAGGGAGGGCTTTATTCTTGATGAACTGGGCTGTCTCAACTATTTTTTGTAGTGGATTTGATAGAGGTATACAAAACTACGAGGGGTATAGACAGGGTGAACTTAAGCAGGCTTTTTCCACTGAGGCTGAGTGAGTCTAGAACTAGAGGTCATGGGTTAAGGGTGAAAGGTGAAATGTTTAAGTGGAACATGAGGGGAAATTTTTCTCTCAGAGGACGGTGAGAATGCAGAATGAGCTGCCTGCGGGCTTGATTTCAACGTTTAAGAGAAATTTTGAACAGTGCTGTATGTGGATGGGAGGGATATGGAGGGCTGTGGTTTGGTTGCAGGTGAACAGGAGGAGGCAGGTGGCAACAGTGAGAAGAGAGCATGTCCTGGGTGGTGGGGTCCCTGATGATGGACATTGCTTTCCGGCGACAACATTCCGTGTAAACGTTCTCAGTGGTGGGGAGAGCTTTACCTGCGATGGACCGGCCTGTTTCCTGTACATTTTGATTCAAAATTGAAGGTTGTTTAATGCTATTTCCAGCATACAAGTGTAAAGGAGAACAAAGTAATTGAATAAATGAAGCACAAAAAAAACACAATAAAATAAAGAACACAATAATTAGAAAAAAAATACAATAAATATAAATTCGTAAGTTAAGTATGAGCAAGTCTGCAAATTCTGGAAATCCAAAGCAACAGGCACAAAATGCTGGAGGAACTCAGCAGGTCAGGCAGCAGCTATGGAAATGAATAAACAGTTGATGTTTCAGGCTGAGACCCTTCTTCAGGACTGAGAAGGAAGGGAGAAGATGCCAGAATGAAAATAGGTTGATTGTATAGACATAATGCGATGCTAGGCACAGGAGTGCCTGTACATAAGGTGTCTCTGACAGGAAATGATAAAGGGGTGTGGTAAGGTGGGTTAGTGATCGGAGGAGTTGATTAGCCTTACGGCATGGGGAAAGTAACTGTTTTTGAGGGTGATTGGTCTATACAGTGAAGCGCAGTACATTGGTTGAATGTGAGTCTGGACAGAGCAGTGTGCTTTGACAAGACTCTCAGTCTCACAAGGACGTTAATGGCAATCTTTGTTGTCACGATCCCATGTGAGCAACATTCCTCCCATCGTGCGACAATGGCCTCATTAACACGACCCATTTGTATTCCACAGCCACTGCCTGCACCCAACTGAAAAAGCTGGCTTGGGAAAACAGAGCGGTGCGGCCACGTTCGGAGAATCGTGTTCAGTTTTGGTCACCCAGCTGTCGGCTATTAAGCTGGAAAGAGTGCAGAGGAGATGTTTGAGGATGTTGCTGGAACTTGAGGGACTGAGTTAGATAGAGGGGTTGAGCAGGCTGGGACTTTGTTTTACCTTGCAGTGTAGGAGAATAGGGGGCAACCTTACAGAGGTTTTTTCAAACTCTATTCTAAACAGTTTTTGCAGGATGACCAGTAGCCTCATGGTCTGGTACTGGAATGGTAAGGCACCCGACTGCAAGACCCTACAAAGGATTGTGAGGACTGCTGAGAGGACTTTCCGGGTCTCTCTTCGACCCATCAGAGATACCAGGAGTGCTGGTTAGAAGGATCCCTCACCATTGTCAATGATCCCTCCCATCCACCCTCCCCTCCCCTCAGGCAGAAGGTACCGCAGCATTAGGACGAGGACTGTTAGGATAAGAAAGAGTTCTTTCCCCCAGGCCATGAGACTCAGAAATCGCTGCCACCATCCAGGTGAAGCACCAGTAGCATTGTATTGTTTACTCTTTAACCTTTGATTTAATGATTATTTGTAGGAATATTACTCTATGTGTTGTGTGTGAGTTATGGTACATACTGTGTTGTGCGCCTTGGTCTGAAGAAGCCTTATTTCGTTTGGCGGTATACTTGTATACAGCTGAAATGAGAATTGACTTGAACTTGCTGGCACAGTAGCGTAGTGGTTAGCACAACGCTAACAGAACAGGCGACCCGGGTTCAATTCCCGCCTCTGCTGATAAGGGGTACCCAGATTTCCTCTGGGTATTCTGGTTTCTTTCTGTAGTCCAAAGACGTTCCGGTTGATTAAAAAAAAGGAAAGAGGGAGAGAGAGGGAGGTGAGGGGGAGGGGAGAGAGAGAATATGAGTTGGAGGGAGGGAGAGAGAGAGAACATGTGTTGTAGGGAGAGAAAAAGAGAGAGAGAACATGAATTGTAGGGTGGGGGAGAGAGAGAGTGAAAGAACATCAGTTGGAGTGGGAGTGAAAGAGAGAACATGAGTCAGAGGGAGGAGAGAGAGTGAGGAGTAGAGAGAGAGAATATGAGTTGGAGGGAGGGAGAGAGAGAAAGAGGAGGAGAGAGAGAGAGAGGGAGAGAATGAACGTGGGAGGGAGGGAGAGAGAGAATATGAGTTGTAGGGGAGAGAGAGAGAGAGAGAATGAACGTGAGTTGGAGGGAGGGAGAGAGAGAATATGAGTTGTAGAGTCCTGGAATGTGAGTTCATAGATTGTTGGAATCAGTTCAGATTTGGGGTGAATGGTTATCCACACTGGTTCAGGAGCCTCATGGTTGAAAAGTGGTAACTATTCCTGAACCTGCTGGTGTGGGACCTGAGGCTCACTGTGGTGAGTGAAGTTATCCACACTGGTTCAGGAGCCTCATGGCTGAAAGGTAGTAACTGTTCTTGACCCTGGTGGTGTGGGAGGTAAGGATTTTGTACCTCCTTCCCAGTGGCAGCAGCGAGGAGAGAGTGTGGCCTAATGGCAGGAGTCCTTAATGATGGACGCTGCTTCCTTGTGGCAGCACTCATTGTAGCTGTGCCCAGTGGAGGGAAGGGCTTTGTCTGTGGTGGGCTGGGTGTATCCACCATTTTTCTGTTCTTGGGCATCGGTGTTTCCTTCCCAGGCTGTGATGCAACCAGTCAGGAAACACTCCCAGAGAAGCTTGGAGTACCCTTTCTTCCCTTTTAAAGGCTAAGTTGATGAGTAAAGTTCTCATTTCCATTATTGTTGTACAATATACAAACTACGTGATACAAAGTCATCCTTGGCCTCTTGCCCATGTGCTTATGTATGGCTTGATTTTTCTGGATGGCACGCAAACAAAAGTTTTTCACTGGATCTCGGTCCACGTGACATAAACAGACCACTGCTAATACTGATGTGAAATAATAGTGTCAGTGTGTGTTTGTCTCTGCTTCCAAAATTTGATTAATTGGGCTGGATTTGTGGCCCCATGCAGAGCAAGTTATTCACAGATAATTGGGACACCATAACTGGGGCTTAACATCTTGTAAATAGGATGGTGTCTCTGCACTGGACTGGTTCTCTTTGACACCTGGTGAGGGCACCTTACAATGCTTTTCGTGGTCAGATTCAGGTTCAGTTTCAGATTCAAAGTTCAAAGTAAATTTTATTGTCCAAGTACATACAGTATCTGTCACCATAGGCAACCTTGAGATTAATTTTCTTGTGCGCATACTCAGCAAATCTATAGAATAGAAACTGTAACAGGATCAAAGAAAGATCAACCAGAGTGCAGAAGACAACAAACTGTGCAAATGCAAATATAAATAAATAGCAATAAATATTGAGAATATGAAATAACAAGATACAGTCTCCTCGACGTGAGATCATTGGTTGTGGGAACATCTCAATAGGTGAGTGTAGTTATCCCCTTTTGTTCAAGAGCCTGATGGTTGGGGGGTAGTAACTGTTCTTGAACCTGGTGGTGCGAGACCTGAGGTTCTTGTACCTTCTACCTGATGGCAGCAGTGAGAAAAGGGCATGGCCTGGGTGGTGAGGATCTTTGGCGATAGATGATGCTTTCCTGTGATGGTTTTTCATGTAGATGTGCTCAGTGTTTGGGATTCACTGAATTCTCATGTGTACAGTGAAACATGCAATGGAATTGCAGCTGACGTGCATCTGGTATCGGAAATAAAGAACGTACAGCAAACTTTGGTCCCCACCGGACTGTCAGCTCTCTCTTGTGGCTCCAAGTAGCTGTTTGCCTGCAACAGTGGCCACACCCCTGTACAACGCTTTGACAGGCAGGCTAAACCAGGTGAGGGTAGCCAGCCACTTCATACCCCGTGAGATAGGGACATGCTTGTCCTAGCACGCAAAGCCAGCTCTGGTGGACTGGGTGGATGATGTTTACCGTGAGATGCAACAGCCAGGGAGGCGGTTCTGCAACGCTCCGTGGAGAGCGAAGGGCACGACAAGGCACAGAAGACGTCACGGTCATCCACTGCGACCAAGGAAGACCCCAGTTATAACAATGACTTGCACCACTGGACTCGGAATCTGAAGTTGAGAGAGTGGAACTGTTCCAATGCAATGGCTTTTCCACTTTAAAAAACCTCCCACACAGTTTTCCTGTCATTGTCCGACATGGCGGACAACAACCAAACATATAGGGGCTGCAGATACTCACCAAATGAAACCCAAAAGACTATATGATGTAGGAGCAGAATTAGGCCATTCAGCCTATTGAGTCTGCTCTGCCATTCCATCGTGGCTGATCCCTGATCTCACTCAACCCCATTCACCTGCCTTCCTACCATAGCCCTTGATGCCCTAACCAATCAGGAAACCATCAATTTTCACTTTCAATATACCCACAGTCTTGGCCTCCACTGCTGTCTGTGACAGAGCATTCCACAGATTTACTACTCTCTGGCTAAAGAAAATTCCTCCTTATCTCTGTTCTAAAAGGTCGCCCCTCAATTTTGAGGCTGTGCCCTCTAGTTCTGGACACCCCCACCATAAGAAAGATCCACCTAACCTAGTCCTTTCAACATTTGGTAGGTTTCAATGAAAATTCCCTACATTCTTCTGAATTCCAGTGAGTACAGGCCCAACACTGCCAAACACTCCTCATATGTTAACCCCTTCATTCCTGGAATCATCCTCATGAAACTCCTCTGGACTCTCTCCAAGGACAACAAATACTTTCTGAGATATGGGGCCCAAAACTGTTGACAATACTCAAGTGCAGTCTGACTAGTGTCTTATAAAGGCTCAGCATCGTCTCCTTGCTTTTATATTCTTTTCCCCTTGAAATGAATGCCAACATTCAGTCATGGCTGATCTGTTAACCCTCTCAATCCCATTCACCTGCCTTCTCCCTGTAACCTTTGGTGCCCCTACGAATCAAGAAGTTATCAACCTCTGCCTCAAATACACCTAATGACTTGACATCCATGGTTGCCTGTGGCAATGAATTCAACAAATTTACCACGCTCTGACTAAAAAATTCCTCCTCATCTCTGTTCTAAAAGGGCGTCCCTCCATTCTGAGGCTGTGCCCTCTGGTCCTAGACTCCCCTGCCACAGGAAACATCCTCTCCACATTCACTCTATCTAGGCCTTTCATTATTTGATAGGTTTCAATGCGATCCCCCCTCATTTTTCTAAACTCCAGTGAGTATAGGCCCAGAGACATCAAATGCTTCTCACAGATTAACCCTTTCATTCCCAGGATCATTTTTATGCGTCTCCTCTGGACCTTTTCCAATGCCAGCGCATCTTTTCTTAGATAGGGGGCCCAAAACTGCTCATGATACTCCAAGTGTAGTCTGACCAATGCCTTATAAAGCCTCAGCATCACTTCCTTGCTCTTATATTTGAGTTCTCTCGATATTTATTTACTGATATACAATGTGGAGTAGGCCCTTCTGGCCCTTTGAGCCATGCCTCCCAGCAATCTGCTGATTTAATTGGGAGCCTTATCACGAGACAATTTGCAATGACCAACTAACCTACCAATCGGTAAGTCTTTGGACTGTGTGGGAGGAAACCGGAGCACCCGGAGGAAACCCACGCGGTAAAGGGGAGAACATACAAACTCCTTACAGGCAGTAGCAGGAATTGAACCCAGGTTGCCTGTACTGTAAAGCGTTGTGCTAACCACCACGCTACCCTTTAGCCCCAGTATGAATGCTACACATTGCATTTGCTTTCCTTACCACCGACTCAACCCCAGCTCTTCTGCGGACAGGAGAAGCAGAGGGTGCCCAAGGCTCTTAAGAGGAGTTTTGAACGTTTTGTTGCTATGTTTACTATTCTGCTAAAGATTTAAAGAATCCATTGTCATTTTACTTAATTATATGCAGCGCAGCTGGCCAACAATAGTTATTTTTGGCCTTGATTTTGTGATCCCTCATCCTTTCAATGACCCCCCTCCCCCCACCTCAGTGCGCCGAGTGAGAAACGTTCCCCGCGAGCAGTAACACTGTGGATTGGCAGCCTGACCTCAGGCACTGCTTCTTGGCTGCCTCGAGCGCGCAGATGATGTTGTGTCAACACTCTGCAAGCTGTTAGGTGAAATGAGGGAAGATGGCTATAGATGCTCTGTAGGAGGGGAAGAGAAGAGAAGCGGCAAGTGATAATTTTGATTCCGTACTGAGCCCTGGCTCTGGTTGCTGACTTTCCCAGGATCTGGTCCAAGTATGAAAGGGCTCCGCGAGAGGTCCTGAACGATGACTGAAGATAACTGCACCTTGGTTGGCACGATGTTTAAATCTCTTGGGTGCAAGGTTGGTAGAAAGCAATGCAAAGAAACCTCCCCGAGTGGGTCTGCTCTCGATTCAATTAATATCAGAGACTGTATACAGTATACAACCTGAAATTTGTACTCCTCACAGGCATCCACGAAACAAGAACCCTGTAGAAGGATCGAAGCCCCTTCGCACAAGCAGCAGCAAAAGCATTGACTCCCCACCCCACCCCCACTCGCATCGACAGAGGCACTTCCTCGCCACCCCCCAAACCCCGCGAGCAACGGCAGAAGTCACCAAAGGAGTCCTCGATCCAGAGTCCCTCAAAACCGCAGTCCGCCACCCAGCCCCTCGGTATCTCCAGCGAAGGAGACAGAGGTTGCTCCTGCAACAATGCGGGCAGGGAGGCCAGCAGTTCTCTGCTCCGATGTTACGAGCATTTACGTTTCTTCTCTCAGCTCCTTCGCGCCTTCCCCCTGTCCCGTCTCTCTCTCTCTCTCTCCATTGAAAGGGAGGGAGGGGCCTCCCTCTGACTGCCACCCGCGATTAGCAAACGCACTGCTTGCTGTCTGGAAGTTCCAGTCTTGACGTTTCAGTCCATTAGAGTGCACTCTCACCTCTGAGCAGCTCCAAGTCCAGGCCAGAAATCTGAATGTAAAAAAAAAGTGTTTTTTCTCTTCTCAAGAGCGTCACAAGTCCCTGTGGACCTTTGCGTCTTGTCGTAGATCATTCAGCCTCTGGGTTTCTCGAAGGCCTGTATTTACCCATTGTTGACTTAACAAGAGTCGTTAAGCTCTCTGCTTAATCTCAAGCTAATTGTGACTGGCACGATTTTCTGCTTTCTGTGATTATTTAATGCGGACCCTCGCTTCGCGCTCTTCGTGGAGTCCTTGTGTGGAGAATGATTTGTCTCGCAGTGTCGCTCGGTCGTGTCACCGATGCTTTGTTGGTATTCCTATGTATGATGTCTTCTTTCTGTCTCTACGTGGGAGTCCGCCATTCCTCCGCACCTGGGCGCAGACATTGCCAGTGTTCACCGCGACAGAGTCTGCCGTTTCTCCATGTCTGGGTTCAGTCGTTGCCACACTCACCGTGACAGAGAGCTTTTCTCTTTGAAGCGTAGGATGATGAGAGGTGACTGAAGAGAGGGGTATAAAATCATAAGTGTGAACAGCCAGAAGTTTTTTTTTCCCCCAGAGTGAAGTGCCTAATATGAGGGGGCATAATTTTATGGTGATTGGAGGAAAGTATAGAGGGGATGTCAGAGGTAGGTTCATTACACAAAGGGTGGTGAACGTGTGGCGGTAGAGGCAGATACGTTAGAGGCATTTAAGAATCTTTTAGATAGAAAAAGATTCTAAGATTCAAATGTGATCAAAGAATGTATAGATTGAGATTTGCTTGCTTGCACGTAGCCACAAAGCAAGAAACCCGAAAGAACCCAATTAAAGAAAAGAATAAAAAAATAAAAGATATGTAAGAGAATGAGAAACAAATGCAATTCATGCAAAAAATTGAAGCGAACAAAAATACTCCTAACCAAAATTGAGCCCAAAAATATTCCTAACCAAAATTGAGTCCTGAGATCTGAACCTCGAGGCAGCCCAGAGTCAGTTTATTGTATTAGCGGGCAAGAAGCACAGCAGCTGGAGCAGTCTTCATAGCCTCAGCACCATGGAGAGAGGAGTGACCATCATGGAGAATGAGTGGAATCGGCTCTCATCCGATTGAGAACCATGTAGGCCGGAAGGGTTAGATTGATCTCGGAGTAGCTGAAAAGGTCAGCACAACATAGTGGGCTGAAGGGCCTGTACTGTGCTGTAAGCGTCTATGGTCTTGCCGCAGTACTGAGTGGGTAGGCCATTGTTGGCAGTGTTGCCTATCTGGTAAGACATTAAATCAGAGCCCCGAACACTTTCTGAGCAGTTTGTAAATTGTTCAATGGTGCTATTTGGAAGACAAGTTTTCCCTGATTACCTCGCCAGTTCCTTTTCTCCCTCAACCAATGTCACTTAAAGACTGTGTAGGAGCCATGTATCTGTTCCCTATCTGCATTGTATTCGGTGTTGTGTGTTTATCATGGTAACTAGTCATGTGGATTGGGGTTGATAGGGTTAATAAATCAGCAGTTATTGATTGGCGGAGCAGACTCTGTGGGCTGAATGGCCTAATTCTGATCAGAATTGGAACCAGTGTGTGTCGTGAAACTTTATGTTATGTGGCACATTATACACTGCAATACATGATAATAAAAACTGCGAATTACAGCAAGAAATAGATATGTAAAAGTTAAATTCAATAAATAGTGCAAAAAGGTAGTGTTCATGGGTTCAATGTCCATTTAGAAATCGGATGGCAGAGGGGAAGAAGCTGTTCCTGAATCGTTGAGTGTGTGCCTTCAGGCTCCTGTACCTCCTCCCTGATGGTAGCAATGAGAAGAGGGTATGCCCTGGGTGATGGGGGTGCTTAATGATGGATGCTGTCTTTTTCAAGCATCACACCTTGAAGAAGTCCCAGATGCTGGGGAGGCTAGTGCCCATGATGGAGCTGACTAAGTTTACAACTCTCTGCAGCTTATTTCGATCCTGTTGTACCAGAAGGTGATGCAGCCAGTTAGAATGCTCTCCATGGTACATCTGTAGAGATTAGTGAGTGTTTTTGGTGATATACCAAATCTCCTCAAACTCCAAATGAAATATACCCGCTGTTTTGCCTTCTTAAATTCTTTAACGTATAGTCTTATGGTCAGTTGAGCTTTTTCCCAGGGTTGGGATATCACAAACTAGAAAGTTTAAGGTGAGTGTGGGAAGACTTCACAGGGTCTTGAGAGGCATCTTTGTTTCCACAGGGCTGGTACGTAGATGGAACATGCTGCTCGGGGAAAGGTACGATAACAACTTCTAAGTGACAGTTGAACAGGTCCATGCGTTGGAAAAAAGTCACGGGGAGAAGGCAGGAGAATGTGTTGAGGGGGATAATTAATTAGCCACGATGGAATGGCGGGTCGGATGTGATGGGCCGAGTCGTCCAGTTCTGCTCCTATGTCTTATGGTCTAAATGGCTGTTTGTGTGAACTCACTGTGTACAAATTGGCTCTTGGATTTCTTGCATTACAGAGGTACCAATGTTACAGAAATACTTAATTGACTGAAAAGGCTTTGAGGATGTGACAGGCATGCTAGGAATGCAAATTTGTCTTTTTGTATAGAGTCAGGCATTTAAAAAGGATGTCAGTTTTATGGCTGACAAAGCTTTGTTCACGTCTTTGTGAAATCATCTCAGAAACGGTGCCAAGATCCCTGCAGAGTACCCTCGCTTGTGAAGCAGCCTTGGGTGTGAAAATGATTCATATTGTTTTTCTGGGAGTTTGCATTTTTGAACAAAATTAAGACTTACCACAATTTTATTCCTTGAGACCTGACTGCGATGGAGAAAAACGTTGAGCCGATAAAATAAATTAGTTGTTACTCTCTGCTGTTAAATTGGAACTGTTGAATTAGTCAGCACTAGGTTTTTCCAAACACAAGAAAATCTGCAAAAATCCAAGTAACACACACAAATTGCTGGAGGAACTCGGCAGACCAGGCTGCAACTGTGGAAGACAGTTTAACAGTCAATGTTTCAGGCTGAGAACCTTTATCAGGACCGGAAAAAAGTGATGAGAAGTCAGAGGAAGAAGGTAGGGGAGGAGACGAAGATGTAGAAGGTGGCAGGTGATAGGTGAGACCAGGAGAGGGGGAGGGGCAAAGTAAAGAGCTGGGAAGTTGATTGGTGAAAGAGATACAGGGCAGGAGAAGGGGGAATCTGAAAGGAGAGGAGAGAAAACCATGGAAGAATGAGAAGGGGGAGGAGTACCAGTGATGGGCAGGTAAGGAGATAAGGTGAGCGAGGGAAACAGGAATGGGGAATAGCGAAGGTGGGGGGGGGGGGGGTCGTTGTTTGAGAAATTGATGTTCATACCATCAGGTTGGAGGCTACATAGACGGAATATAAGGTGTGGCTCTTCCAACTAGCACGGCAGTTGAGGAGGCCATGGGCTGCCATGTTGGAATGGGAAAGGGACGTAGAATTGAAATGGGCAGCCACCAGGAGATTCCACCTTTTCTGGCAGATGGAGACTAGCTGTTCAGTGAAGCGGTCTCCCAATCTGTTCTTTTTGAAACTTAGAGAAATCTATGGCACTAAATACCAGGTCTGCAGAGGGTGAGTGGCTGGTAATCTAGCAGCAGTTTGGCACAACAGACTAGCTTTTGATTTACCTTCTTAAGAAACTCAGGTTGGACAATCAACGCCTTATATTCTGTCTGGGTAGCCTCCAAATTGATGGCGCGAACATCAATTTCTCGAACTTCTGGTAATGCTTTACCATTCCCCAACCTCCATTCCCTCGCTCACCTTATTTCCTCATCTGCCTTTCACCTCCCTCTGTTGTTCCTCCCCAATTCCTATCTTCCATGGCCTTCTATCCTCTCCTATCAGATTCCCCCCCTTCTCCAGCCCTGTATCTCTTTCACCAATTAACTTCCCAGCTCTGTACTTCACCCCCCACAACACTGGTTTCACCTTTCACCTTCTGGTTCTTGCTCCCCTCCCCCCCACTCCCCTACTCCGACTCCCTCAACCTTTTCTCCAGTCCTGATGAAGGGTCTTGGCCTGAAACGTTGACTGTACTCTTTTCCACAGATGCTGCCTGGCCTGCTCAGTTCCTCCAGCATTTTGAGTGTGTTGCTCTGGATTTCCAGCATCTGCAGATTTTCTCTTGTTTGAAACTGTTGTCAAAAGCATTTTCAAAAAATCAGTGCCCAACAATTGGGGCAACACGGTGGCATAATGTTAGCACAACGGTTTACAGAGACAACGATCCGGGTTCAATTCCTGTCACAGTCTGTAAGGAGTTTGTACGTTCTCCCCGTGACCGCGTGGGTTTCCTCTGGGTGCTCTCGTTTCTCCCACCGTCCAATGACGTACCACTTGATAGGTTAATTGGTCATTGTAAATTGTCCCGTGATTGGGCTAGGGTTAAATTGGGGGGTTGCTGGGCAGCGCAGCTTGAAAGGCCGGAAGGGCCTATTCCGCGCTGTATTTCAATGAATAAACAAAACACTCATAAAGAAAGATTTGCATTTATTAAACACCCCTTGTGAGCATGTGGAATCCCAAAAACGTAATTTCCCAAAAATCTGATGTAGATTTGAACATGGGACAAAATCCATAAGACATCTGAGCAGAATTAGGCCATTCAGCCCGTCAAGTCTGTGCTGCCATTCAATCACGGCTGATCCATTTCCCTCTCAGCCCCATTCTCCTGCTTTCCCCTTGTAAGCTTTCACAACCTGAGTAATCAAGACTCTATCAACACGTGCCTTAAATGTACCCAACGATTTGGCCTCCACAGCCGGCTGTGGCACCAAATTCCACAGATTCACCGCACTCTGGCGAAAGAAACTCTTCCTCAGCTCTTTGATTTGCCTTTTATTTCGGGCTGCTCAGTGTGATGTCATTGATGACATCATCCCACAAACGTCTGAAAAACAAAAATATTCGGAGGGGTTAAGCAGCTTTTTCTTTCAGAGTTCATAGTGTTCAGAAAATAAAAATTTTGTCAGTGAGTGTGGTAAAAATAAATTACTCAACATTACTGATCTGGCCTGTGGTTAGGCTCTGTGGCTGAGACACTTGGTTGTTCCATCTCTGTTTATGAAACCTCTCTTACTCTGCTTCCCTAGCTGTATTTTTACATTTTTGCTTGGAAGGAACTTATTATTCTTGTGGTGTAAACTTTCCTAGTTCTACCTCAAACATGCCTGGTCAGAGACCATAAGATATAGTAGCAGATTTAGACCATTTGGCCATTGAGTCTGCTCCACCATTTCATCATGGCTGATCCATTTTCTCTCTGAGCCCCAATCTCCTGCCTTCTCCCCGTGTCCCTTCATGCCCTGACTAATCAAGAATCTATCAACCTCTGCCTTAAATACACCCAATGACTTGGCCTTCATCACTCTGCCTAAAGAAATGTCTCCTCACCTCTGTTCTAAAAGGACACCCCTCTGTTCTGCAGCTATGTCCTCTGGCCTTAGGCTCCTCCACCATAGGAAACAAACCTTGAACTACAGTGAGTATGAATAGTTAAGTGTGCGCGTTCACAGAACACAGAACACAACAAAACAATTGAAGCCCGATCTTACAGCCAGCACCGTTAAGCATTTCACTAACCGCCATGTTACTGTGTTGCCCATGGCAGAGGTGAAAGGTCAGGTTTGTTCAGGCAACCTCACCTGGATGAACGACTGACTCTCACACCAGACACATGCCAAGGGAATCTTGATTCCTCGGATCGTCTGACGGGATTACTCATCTGTCTCGACAAAGTGTACTTTGGATGATTAGGTTTGGGGTCAGGAGGCAGCCAAAAAGTGATAGCGAAGTTTCAAGCAACAATCCCTTGTCTGATTGCAGAAGTAAAAGATTACATTGTGCCTGTGTCCCAGCTGATCTGAGTGCCTGGTGAGTCAGACATCAGTAAAGCAAAGGATTAATATGTTCAGCATTAAACAGAGTTGTGAGAACTTGCCTTTATTGGGTACAGAGGAGATTACATCTCAGATTTATCCTGAGCCCAATGAACAGATTCAATTCCAAAGAAGGCATACCAGTGGCTATATTTAATTAGGAGCTTGAGAAGATTTGGTACGTCACAAAAGACTCTCGCAAATTCTAGCAGATGTACCATGAAATAAGCTCTGAGTGGTTGCATTGGTGACTGATATGCAGGTGCATGACCAGGGGATTGGAAAAAGCTGTAGAGCATGGGTCCCCAACCTGGGGCTCACAGACCCTTCAGTTAATGGTAGGGGTCCATGGCATAAAAAAAATTGGAAATCTCTGCTATAGAAGGTTGAAAACTCATCCAGATCATCCATGGGCACTCGGCTCCCTGGCATCAAGGAAATCTTCAAAGCGCGATGCCTCAAAAAGGCGTCATCCATCATTAAGGCCCCCATCGCCCAGGACATGCCCTCTTCTCGTCAATACCATCAGGAAGGAGGTACACACTCAACACTTTAGGAACAGCTTCTTCCCTTCTGCCGTCACTTTTCTGAATGGTGCACAAGGCCACAAACACTACCTTACTGTCTTTGTCTCTTACTTAAATATTTTATCTGGTATCTTAAAGTTTTTTTAAAGTATTGTACTGTACTTCCGCCACAAAGCAACAAATTTCACGACGTTCTGTATGTCTGTGATAATAATCCTGTTTCTGATAACGTGGGAGGCAGGAACAGACCCGTCAACCTCGATATGATTTGCACGTTATTGCTTATCCACACTGAACTTTTTCAGTAGCTTTTACACTTTATTCTACGTTGTTATTGTGTTACCTTGTTCTGTCTCAGTGCTCTGTGTAATGATCTGATCTGTGTGAACAGAATCCAAGGCAAGATTTTTACTGTATCTCAGTACATGTGATAATAATAATAAACTAATACTGATACCCATACACATACCAATACCGATATCGATACCCATACAAATACCCATACCGATGGTGACACCCATTCCGATACCCATACCAATACCAACTGGTTTTGTAATGCCAACAGGCTTCAAGACAGCTTCTGTCTACAAACCATTAGACTTATAAATTCACATGTCTGTACATTGCGACGGAGTCATAACGCAAATATTTTTATTCCCTCACGTTGTGGGATGGATGTAAGATTTAAATAAATTCAAATTCAATAGCAATTCTAATTCCAATACCAATACTAATTGCATTTCCAGTAACAGTACCAATACCAATACCAAACTCAATACCAAGAATATAAGACCATAAGACTTTGGAGTAGAATTAGGCCACTTGACCCATCGAGTCTGCTCTGCCATTTGAGCATGGCTGATTCATTTCCCGTCTCCCATTCTCCTGCCTTCTCCCAGTAGTCTTTCACACCCTGTCTTATCAAGAATCTAGCAACCACCACCTTCAGTACTTTCAATGACATTGCAACCCATCTCCATTCTAAATTGACATCCCTCCATTCTGAGGTTGTGCCCTCTGGTCCTAGAATCCCTGGTACAGGAACCATCTTTTCCACAGCCTTATCTGATCCTGTGCCTCTGGCTCACTCTCCTGCCTGATCCCCTAAATCCCCCTGGTGTCCAAAAGCCGATTGGAACATTCACCGTGGCTGATCACCCACATTGCTGCGGAGAGCAGAATTCCTGAGGCTTCGCACCCATTTGAGTGCAGCCTGTCGTGAATACTGGTAATGTAGTGAAGATCAAATAAAGCCGGCACTTCAGGCTGCAACTATGCACGCCCCATGTATGCCTGAGATTTCTACATAATTGTGGAAGAACGTGCCAGCATCGACTTTGCCTCTTATATGGCTGCATATCAGTGAATCATTTATCACTTGCCATAGAGAGCCCATAAACACTTCCATTGTGTAATTAAATACTCTTGGCCTTAGTGTTGATTGCTGACTAGATTAATCGACTGGATTTAATAATATAATGCAAATTCAAGCCACATTTTATCAGGAGCAAAGTCAAATTAATTCTACTCCCTCCCTTGCTCAATATTACTGCACTCTTTATGATTTGCCAGAGGACAGAGTCAACCTTGCCTCAATGTGTTCTATGTCCGAGAGAGTTAAATATAAAGTTTCTGGGTGGCAACAGTTGGGTGAGAGCTCTACCTTCTGTGGATGCTAATACAGAGAGTACAGAGGATGTTGCCTGGATTGGGGAGGGTACCTTATGAGAATAGGTTGAGTGTACTTGGCCTTTTCTCCTTGGAGCGGCGGAGGATGAGAGGTGAGCTGATAGAGGTGTGTAAGATGATGAGGGGCATTGATCGTGTGGATAGCCAAAGGGTTTTTCCCAGGGCTGAAATGTCTAGCATGAGGGGGCATAGTTTTAAGGTGTTTGGTAGTAGAAACCAAGCGGATGTCAGGGGTAGATTTCTCACACAGAGTTCTGGGTGCATGGAATACACTGCTGGTGGTGCAAGCGGATACAATAGGGTCTTTTAAGAGCCTCTTAGATAGGTACATGGAGCTCAGTAAAATAGAGGGCTATGCGCTAGAGAAATTCTAGGCAGTTTCTAGAGTAGGTTATATGGTTGGTACAACATTGTGGGCTGAAGGGCCTGTGATGTGCTATGTTCTATGTTCTATTCTGCTCAAAGTAAATTTTGTTATCAAACAACATATATGTCACCATATAAAATCCTGAGGTAATTTCTTTACAGTAAATGCAAAGGAACAGAATAGAATCAATGAAAAACCACACACAACGAACATACAAAAGACAACAAACTTTGCAAAGTACAAAAAAAACCCAAAATAATAATAAATAAATCGACAATAAATACTGAGACCATGAGGCGAAAAGTCCTTGAAAGTTAATCTATAGGTTGTGGGGATAGTTCACTGTAGGGGTGGTGAAATTGAGTGAAGTTATCCCCTCTGCTTCAAGACCCTGCTCCAAAAGTTGAGGAACTGTTTCTGAACCTAGAGGTTTGTGTCCTGAGGTTTCTGTACCTCCTTCCTAAAGGAGGCAGTGTGAAGAGAGCAAGGCCTGAATAGTGGGGGTTCCTTGATGAGGGATGCTGCTTTCCTGCAACCGTGCTCCTGTAGATGTGCTCAGTAGTGGGGATGGCTTTACCCGCAGTGGACCGGGCCGCTGCCTCTTGTACCCAGTAAAGAGGCCACTGCGTGTATGTTCGCAGTTATCTGCTGCCGTAGCCCATCTGCTTCAAGGTTTGACATGTTGCGTGTTCAGAGATGCTCTTCGGCACACCACTGTTGTAATGCGTGGTTAGTTGAGTTACTGTCACCTTCCTGTCAGCTTGAACCAGTCTGGCCATTCTCCTCTGACCTCTCTCATGAACAAAGTTGGTTTGCCCACAAAACTGCCACACACTGAATTCTTGTGTTTTTCACATCATTCTCTATAAACTCTAGAGACTCCTTGTGTGTAAAAATCCCAGGAGATCAGCAGTTTCTGAGATACTCAAGCCACCCCATCTGGCACCAACAATTATTACATGGTCAAAGTCACTTAGATCACATTTCTTCCTCATTCGATGTTTTGCATCATTCTCTGTAAACTCTACAGAGTTAAAATGTCAGGAGATCAGCAGTTTCTGAGATACTCAAACCACTCTGCCTGGCACCAGCCGTCATTCCATGGTCAAATTCCCTTAAATAATGTTACGTCCCCATGCTGATGTTTGGTTTGAACAACCAAGCTGTCTGTAGAGTTTACAGAAAATGGTGCAAAACTTCGAAAGGAGAAGAAATCAAAATGACTTTAACCGTGTAATAATTGTCGGTGCCAGATGGGGTGGCTTGAGCTGCTGCCACGTGATTGGCTGATCGGATATTTGCATTAACGAGCAGGTGTACAAGTGGCCCCTGGGTGCCTGAGAGTGAAAAATAAAGCTGATTCTGCCTCTGATGTCTGCGGTCAGAGTTTGCCTGCAGCACCAGCTGAAATGTTCACACGCCTTCCCCCACGCTCTGTCGACATTCAGCAGCTCCGAACGCCACTCCTTCCTTCCATCCTGTGATGTGCTCACAAGTTTGCATCACCCAACCACTACTTCCGGTTTACTCTTCTCATGGATGCCTAGAGCGGTGGGGGGGTGGGGGGGGGGAGGGGTTGCTGCCCGACAGTAGGCTCGTGCACTGGTTTTGCAATCTCCTTCATTGTTTATAGCTTAGTAAGGAACTGACTGGTTTATTAACATCAAAAATCGTGCTTTATTGAAAGATCGCTGCTGACATATGTCGGTATTGAATCTTGAGCAGGAGGGGCTCTGCAGGTGCTGGAAATCCAGAGCAATGCACGCAAGATGTGAGCAAGTTTGGCCCCTTTATCGGAGAAGAGATGGGCTGACACTGGACAAGTCCAAGAGGAGGTTCACGAGAATGATTACGGGAATTAAAGGGTTAATGTATAAGGGGCATTTGAGGGTTCTGGGCCTGTGCTGGTGGAGTCTGGAGGAATTGTGGGGGGGGGGGATGTTTCATGAAACCTACTGAACATTGAAAACCCTAGATCAGGGTTTCCCAACCTGGGGTCCACGGTCCCCTCGGAAAACCCCTGCCCTAGATCGACTTGTTGTGGACAGGATGACTCCTAAATTGATGGAGTCTTGGACCAGAGAGATAGAGGGATGCCCCTTTAGAACAGAGATGAGAATGTATTTCTTTAGCCAGAGGATGGTGAATCTGTGGACTTAATTGCCACCAACAGCTGTGGTGTCCAAGTCATTGGGTGTATTTAAGGTGGAAGTTGGTAGGGCCATGATTGGTAAGGGTGTCAAAGGTTATGGGGAGAAGGCAGGAGAAAGGGGTTAACAAGGATAATAAATCAGCTATGATGGAATGGTGGGGCAGAGACAATGGGCCAAATGGCCTAAATCTGCTCCTGTATCACATAAACCTTGGGTCTTAAAATGCTGGGACTGCTCTACAGGAGAGAAAGGACGTATATAGAGGGGAATAAGCATGTCTTGATGAAGGACTTTGGCCCGAAACATCAATTATTTATTCCTTTCCATAGATGCTCCCTGTCCTGCTGATTTCCTCCAGTATTCTGTTCATGTTGCTCTGACATTAAACTTATTGCTATTTATTTACATTTGCATTTGCACAGTTTGTTGTCTTCTGCACTCTGGTTGATCTTTCACTGATCCTGTTATAGTTACTATTCTATAGATTTGCTGAGTATTCCCGCATGAAAATGAATCTCAGGGTTGTATGTGGTGACATATATATATATATATTCACACACTGATAATAAAATTCACTTTGAACTTTGAGAATCTGCTGATCTAACCAGTTTAACAACAGGCATGCTCCAAGTCAATGGCAAATTGCCCCTGCGAAATAGAGGGGTGAGATTGTTCTGGAGCTTTGCGGACTTTATAAACTTCAATCCAAAAAGGAAATACTACAGATGCTGAAAACGTGAAATTAAAAAAAACTGAAAATATGAGGAATATTCAACAGGTCAGGCAGCATCTGTGGAGAGAAAAACAGAGTTTTCGTGTTTTGGGGGTGCCATGGTAGCGTAGTGGTTAGCACAACACTTTACAGTGCAGGCGACCTGGGTTCAATTCCTGCCACTGCCTCTAAGGAGTTTGTGCGTTCTCCCCATGACTGCTTGGGTTTCTTCCGGGTGCTCCAGTTTCCTCCTACAGTCCAAAGATCAAAGGTGTATTGGTTGGTAGGTTCATTGGTCATTGTAAATTGTCCTGTGATTAGGCTAGGGTTATATTATGGGATCACTGGGTGGGGCAGATCAAAGGGCCGGAAAGGCCTATTCCTCGCTGTATATCAATAAATAAATTAACTTATGGAGAAAGGTGGAGGGATGAAGGAAATGAAAGGGGAAGATCAGAGTCCGGGAGATGGAATAGAACTTAGAATGTGGCATTATTACCGCCTGGGGCGCTCTGGAGTTGAGAGTTCAACCCTGTTGGCCTGTGTAAGGAATTTGTACGTCACCCCCTGTGGAATGCGTCGGTTTCCTCCGGGTGTACCAGTTCACTCCCACAGTCCAAAGACATGCCTCTTAGAAGATTAATTGGCTATCTTAAATTGTCCCATGACTAGGTTAGAGTAAAAGTGGGGGTTTGTTGGGGGGGGGGGTTCACTTGGTACAGCTCGAAGGACTGGAATGGGCCTAATCTGCTGTGTAACTCTGAATGAATAAATAAATAACTTAGAACATGGAACATGGGGCAGGAAAGGGTAGATGGCCCACTCCTTGTATGTTCTAATACAACACAGGAACAGGCCAATTGGCCCATTATGCTGTACTGAACCATATAAGCTGGTGCTGCCTGATGACTTCAGCCTGCACATGGTCCTTTCTGTCCATTCCCTGCATATTCAGGTGCCCACGTAAGAGCCTAAACACCTCGATGGTATCTGCGTCCACAACTAGCTCAGGCAGGGCATTTCAGGCAGGTGTCATACTCTGCGTACTAAAAAATTGGCCTATATATCTCCTTATAAGATCATAAGACATAGGAGCAGAATTAGGCCATTCAGCCCATCGAGTCTGTTCTGCCATTCCATCATGGCTGATTTATTATCCCTCTCAACCCCATTCTCCTGCCTTCTCCCCATAATCTTTGATGTCCTCACTAATCAAGAAACTATTAACCTCTGCTTTAAAAATACCCAATAACTTGGTCTTCAGAGCTGTTTGTGGCCATGAATTCCACAGCTTCACCACCCTTTGGCTAAAGAAATTCTTTCTCATCTCTGTGCGAAAGGAACATCCTTCTATTCTGAGGCTGTGCCCTCTGCATAGACACCCCACTATTGGAAACATCTCCATACTCACTCTTCCTGATGATGTACAGTATTGTGCAATATATCTAGCTCGGGTGCTTAAGACTTTTGCACAGTACTTAAAGTAACTTTATATATTGCACTATACTACTGCCAAAAAAAAATACAAATTTCATGACATATGCGACTGATGATAAGCCTGATTCTGATGTGGGTCTCTATTGTGGACTGAGAGTGGGAAGGGGGCAGGGAGAGGGGAATCATGGTTGGGAAAAGGGGAAGGGAGAGGGGAGGGAGCAGGAAGCACCAGAGAGACATTCTGTAATGATGAATAAACCAGTTGTTTGGAATCAAATGACCTCGCCTGGTGTCTCAGGGCTGGGCGTGTCTGTACCCGTGCCACCCTCTGCCCTTGGCACTCCTTCTCCGCCACCTGTCCCATCCTTACCATTCCCTCCAGATTTACAAACTCGCTCTCCGCTCCACGTTGACAAATAGAGTACCGTGCAAAAGCTTTAGGCACCCCAGTGATATCTGCCCCGTACGTTTTGTGCTGTACTGTAGATGATGGTGGTACAGGCTGAAGGAGAGAGTGATGACGTATCTGCCAGGGGTATAAGTAGGAGAAGCAACTAAAATCTGAAATACCTGAGAAAGGAAAGAAGAATAAACTGCCTGGTGGAATATAAGATACAATATCAGAAACACTCATTGAGTTTACAGAATGTAGTGAGTCTGTAGAATTCTCTGCCCAGAGAAACAGTAATCATCATCATTGTGTGCCGTGTCGAATGACATAGCCGACCGTGGTCTTGCCAAATTTTTCTACATGTATAGGTGATTTGTCGTTACCTTCTTCTGGGCAGTGCCTTTACAAGAGATTGTTTGCCTGGTGTCAGTGGTCACATAACCAGTTGTGATGTGCACCGGCTGCTCATACGGATGGATTTCTGCAGAGCAAGCGAGTTATGGGTTGTAGGGAAAGGGCAGGTCAGTGAGTCCATGGTCAGAATTACAGAGCAGGCTCAATGTGCCAGATGGCCTATCCCTGCCTCCTCCTGGGACCGGAGTCCATGGTCAGGCTCAATGTGCCACTTGGCCTACTCCTTCCTCCTCCTGTTCATGCTCAACTCGATGTTAAAATCCTAAAGGCTCTAGTAAGCCAAGTGTGAACATTAGCCGACTGTGTTGAGTTTCACTGGAGCAGCTTGGGTGGTCAAAGTTTGAAAGGTCAGGGTGAGAGTGAAATGGAAAGTTGGAACTTCGGGCTACACTTGTCATCAGAAAGCGAAGCCAACATAAGCTTCCTCTCCACGGCAATGCTCTCACCACTGAGGCTCCAATCAGACTTAGTTGGCTCCAATGAGCAGGCCGCCCAGCACCAGACTTCTGAAATAGACCTCTGTTCCCAGCTCCACCCTGGCAAAAGACTTTCTGGTGGACAGAGGCATTCTCAAAACTCTCTTGAACAGGATAGGAAACCGTTTCTTCCCTCAGGCCATTGGGGTTCTGAATCCCCTGCCACGTTGCATTCAAAGTGTCAATCAAAGGGTTAATCAGTTCCGTACCCTACAACATTTAATTTATGCACTTCAGTTTGTTATTTATGCATGATTCATCCATAGATTTTATCTTTACCTTCGTAAGGTGTCATTTGTTATATATTTGTCATGTGTACTACAGTGCTTTACACTTTGTTCAGAGAAACATTGTCTCGTTTCTATACACATTATATACATGTATATAGTTAAATGATAACAAACTTGACTTGAATGCGACTTGAAAAGCCCTCTCCTAACGGCTGAAGAGAATTCTTGGCTGAATGGAGAATGGGCACTCGGGAATTTGGGATCCCGGCTCCATTCTGTGGGAGCGCAGAAAGTCAGTGTAAGTGGTGGTGGTGGGGGGGGGGGGGGAGGTGGAATTGCCCCTGCTCCCAAAGTACCTCCTGTCAGATATGTGAAGAATTTGTAGATCCCACATCAGCCTCGCCCACTGCCTCAGAACCCACAGAAGTGGACGCAGAGTATCCTTGATCCCAGAGGACTGCCTCAGAAGGAGGAAGCGGCTAGTAAAATGTACGTCCTCATGAGCTTCAGTGAGCAACAGTCTGAGCTACACATATATATATGGATAGAGTGTCTAAGACTTTTGCACAGTACTGTTGTAATATTATGTACTTTACTGCTGCCATATAAAAAACAAATCTCATGACAGATGTGAATGACGATAAACCTGATTCTGATATGGGTCTCTATTGTGGACCGAGAGTGGGAAGGGGGCAGGGAGAGGGGTATCATGGTTGGAAAAAGGGGAAGGGAGAGGGGAGGGAGCAACAGAGAGACATTCTGTAATGATCAATAAAACAATGGTTTGAAATCAAATGACCTTGCCTGGGGCCTCAGGGCTGGGTGTGTCTGCACCTGGGCCATCTCCAACCCTTGGAACTCCTTCTCTGCCACCTGTCCCACACCCCTCCCATGGTGCTCCACCCTCTCCATTCCCAACACCCTTTGCTCCCGTCGAGTTTACAAACTCGCTGCCCACCGCACGCTGACAAATACAACACTGTGCAAGACATAGGCACGCTAGCTATAGATATGGATCTAAGATTTTTGCACAATGAGGTGCAAAGCAGGCTTGTGGGTTATAGACATGGGTTAGTGCTTCAGGAAAATCAGTCTGCCTTGTGCTGACATTCCACATTTCTTTGGGAATTCAGGGTTCTTTGGTGCGGACACGGTTTTCTTGCAGGATTGATACTCTCTGGCTCAGCGGACAATGCTGCTGCTGTGAGGGGTTTGTACCTTCTCCCTGTGACCGGGAGCTCCGGTTTCCTCCCACAGTCCGGTCGGTAGGTTCGTTGTAAGTTGTCCCGTGATCAGGCTAGGGTTAAGTCGTGGGATTGCCGGGCGGTGGGACTCTAAGGGCCGGAAGGGCCTAATCTGAGCTGTACCTCGATAAATTGACAGATAAATAAATGAACAAATAGACAAACAAACAAGCAGCACCTCCGCAGTGTTGGGTTCAAATCCCGGTCCGGCAATTACAGTATACAGCCGAACACGTAGCCAAGCGGTTAGCCCAGCGCTTTACAGTACAGGCAGTCCGGGTTTAATTCCCACTGATTCCTGTAATCAGTTTGTACCTTCTCCCCGTGACTGTGTGGGTTTCCTCCCGGTGCTCTGGTTTGCTCCCACAGACTAAAGACATACCGGTCGGTAGGTTAATTGGTCAATGTAAACTGTCCAGTGATTAGGCTGGGGTTAAATCGAGGGGGTTGCTGGGTAGTACGACTCAAAGGGAGGGAAGGATCTATTCCACACCACCTCCATAGTGTTAGACTCAAGTCCCAGCAATTACAGCCTACAATCATAAGACCACAGGGTCAATAGCTGCTTCTCCGCTATTGAATAGTTCCATCGTACGACAGAATGGACTCCTTTAACTCTTTATGATCTTGCACTGCTCTTTCTCTGTAGCTGTTACCCTTTATTCTGAATTCTGTTACTGTTGTACCTTGATCTACTACAATACACTGATGCAAAGTGCATTTATTATCAAAGAATGTATAAATTATACAACCTTGAGATTTGTCTGCTCAGGGGGAGCCACAAAACAAACAACCGAAGAATCCAATTTAAAACAAAGACCAACACCCCATGCACAGAGAAAGGGGGGGGAAAAGACAAATCGTGCAAACAATAAAAGCTAGCAACAGCATTCCGAACCAAATTGAGTCCATGGACCAAAATCCCAGAGTGGCCTGGAGTAGGCCCAAAGCCTCAGTCTCAGTTCATCATATAACGGGGCAAATCGGCGTGAAGCTTGCAGACACGATGGGCATAGCTTCTGATCTGTACAGGCAGTGTGCAAGACAAGGTTTTCACTCTGTGATAGGAATAATCCTAACCCAATTCCAATATGAGGGAGAAGATTTTGTCTCAAGCAGCTGTTTGAGGTTTAAGCAATCTGCTGCACCTCTGCCTGAGTGTTGCTAGCTGCTAAACACTCCTGCCCCTAATTACCGTTCTCCGGAGATCTGTACCAGCAAGGCCAGGCAGGCTCCCATGGAGACGAGCATTCAATTGTCAGCTCAGGCGAGTTTACAGGGAAGGTGGAGAACAGCTGAACGCATTTGCCATTTAGGTCTCTGAGCAGAACCAGATGACACAGAAACTCCTTTGCGTGCACAGTAGCAGTGAATTCTTGCCTTTTATTTATTAATAGCTGGCAAAGAGTGGGCTGTGAATTGGTGACTCCACTGTGTGGATCTCCTGGAGAGATCACATCATCACCCCTGGGGAGATAGTGACACCTCTGAGTGAAATGAGTTTTGGATCAATTTGCCGCCACTATAGCAGCAATCTTTAAAGTTCAAAGTAAATGTATTCCCATTGTACATCCATGTCACCATATACAATTCTGAGATGCATTTTTTGCGGGCATTCACAGTAAATAGAAAAGAAACAATAAAACAATAAAAATAATTATAATAAATAAGCAATAAACTTTACTCACTAGAATTCAGAAGAATGAGCGGTGACTTCATTGAAACCTATCGAATGTTGAAAGGCTTCGACAGAGTGGATGTGGAGAGGACATTTCCTGTGGTGGGGGTCTAAGACCAGAGGACGCAGCCTCAGAGTAGAGAGGTGCCCTTTTAGAATGGAGATGAGGAGGAATTTATTTAGCTAGAGAGTGATGAGTGTGTGGAATTTGCGGAGGCCAAGTCTGCACGTATACTTAAGGCAGAGGTTGATCAATTCTGGATTAGTCAGGGCGTGAAGGGATATGGGGAGAAAGCAGGAGAATGGGGCTGAGAGGGAAATGGATCAGCCGTGATGAAATGGCGGAGCAGACTCGATGGGCCAAATGGCCTAATTCTGCTCTTATATCATATTATGAGCTCAAATATCCATAGTCATATATCAATAGTCTTATAACAATGAGGTGGAAGCTGCCTTTAAGCCTGGTGGCCTGCGCTTTTAGGTTTCTGCCTGATGGGGTGGGGGCGGGGAGAGAAAATATCCAAGATGAGTGGGGTCTTAGATTATACTGGCTGCTTATCAGAGATATTCTCTTTATCCAATCTATTTATTCTCAACCCTCTGTGCAAATTTGAACAAATCTGTCTTTTCCCTTTCACACTTCTCTGTTTTTCTCCCTGTAGACGCTACTTGACCCGCTGGGTGCTTCTGGCATATTTATTTATTTAGAGATAACCGCACAGTAACAGGCCCTTCTGAACTAGCATGCTCACCCCGCCCAATTATACACATGTGAACAATTAACTGACTGACTCGTAGGTCTTTGGACTGTGGGAGGAAACCGGAGCACCTGGAGGAAACCCAAGTGATTGGGGGGAAAAATTTACAAACTTCTTACAGGCATCAGCAGAATTGAACCCGGAACGCTGGCACTCTGATAGTGTTACGTTAACATTCTACAGATTTAGGGAGTTCCAGTATCTGCAGATTCATTTTATTTTCATTGTGGTTACAGTAATCAAAGATTTTGAAATCACAAGTTCAAATCTTATCCTTGCAAGCCTCTTCAATTCTGTCACATCCCTCTGAAGGGACTGAAAATAATTGTAGCATGTAATTATGAAGACAAGAGATTCTGCAGATGCTGGAAATCCAGAGAAACGCTCACAAAATGCTGGAGAAACGCAGCAGGTCAGGCAGCATCTATGAAGAGGAATAAAGAGCTGATGTTTCAGGCTGAGACCCTTCCCCAGGTCTGGAAAGGGAAGAAGCCTGAATAAGGAGGTGGTGGGAGGGCAAGCTAGAAGGTGGCAGGTGAAACCAGGTGGGGGGGGGGGGTACGAAATGAGAAGCTGGGAGGTGATAGGTGGAAAAGGTAAAGGGCTGAAGAAGAGGGAATCTGATAGGACGGGAGAGTGGATCGTAGGAGGAAGGGCACCAGAGAGAGTCGATAGGCAAGTGACGAGAAGAGAAGAGGTAAGAGAAGAGCCAGACAGGATGTGGTGTGCCTAGTGTTTTATGTTAAGGACTGAATTCCTAAAGAGCTGCATGTCCCAGGGTGTGTTGACCATATTTAATATCCCTTATGAAAGGTTTAAATTTAATTTTCCCAGTATCAGACCTGGTATGGATTGGTGATGTTTCGAATAATCCAAATGGTTCAATTTAATACTGTGTACTTACTTACTTACTTTACTTTGCTGTCACCAAACAATTGATATTAGAGCGTACAATCATCACAGTGATATTTGATTCTGCGCTTCGCGCTCCCTGGAGTACAAATCAAAGTAAATATAATAAAAAATTAAATTATAAATCATAATTAGAAAATAGATAAGGGAAAGTAAGGTGGTGCAAGTCCGGATATTTGGAAGGTACGGCCCAGATCCGGGTCAGGATCTGTTCAGCAGTCTTATCACAGTTGGAAAGAAGCTGTTCCCAAATCTGGCCGTATGAATCTTCAAGCTCCTGAACCTTCTCCCGGAGGGAAGAGGGACACAAAGTGTGTTGGCTGGGTGGGTCTTGTCCTTGATTATCCTGGCAGCACTGCTCCGACAGCGTGCAGTGTAAAGTGAGTCCGAGGATGGAAGATTGGTTTGTGTGATGTGCTGGGCTATGTTCACGATCTTCTGCAGCTTCTTCCGGTCTTGGACAGGACAACTTCCATACCGGGTTGTGATGCACCCTAGAAGAATGCTCTCTATGGTGCATCTATAAAAATTAGTGAGGGTTTTAGGGGACAGGCCAAATTTCTTCAGCTTTCTGAGGAAGTAAAGGCGCTGGTGGGCTTAGACCAGGTCAGGTCATTTGTGATATTGACCCCGAGGAACTTAAAGCTTTTGACCTGTTCCGCCTGCGTATCACCGATGTAGATGGGGTTGTGCGGTCCGCTGCTCCTTCTCAAGTCAACAACCAATTCCTTCGTCTTGCTGATGTTGAGGGATAGGTAAATGTCTTCGCACCATGCCACCAGGTTCTTAATTTCCTCTCTGTACTCAGACTCATCATTACCCAAGGTACGGTCTACAGTTGTGGTGTCATCAGCAAACTTACACATTGAGTTCAATGGAAACTTGTATAGTATATAGTGTACAACCTGAGATTTCTACTCTTCACAGACATCCACAAAACAAAGACCCCAAAGAATGAATGATAGTAACATCAGAACCCCAAAGCCCCCTCCCCTTCCCACACTTTCACCAGCTGAAGCACCACCGCCAACCACGCAGGCAATAACAAAAGCCCCCAAAGTGACCTTGGCCTTCAGTCCATCAAAAACTACAGTCCATAACCCAGCATTCTGGTATCTCAGACGGGCCCTCTCTCACTCTTTCAAGCAAGAGCCGTGTTTTATCTCGAGGTTTCATTGCAAAATAGTTTGCACACGTGTTTCCTTCACAAGGTGGTTTTATTTATTTGTTAAGCACAGAATATATGGAGATAAGGACGTCTCCATTTAACCTCTTGGATGCAGAAAGGTATATGTGTACAATGGCCTTTTTAGCACTCCTAGTGTCCCCTTGTATCTGATGTCCAATTAGTTATGTCCATTAAGCTACAGATTATGTTGTTATGGAGGTGAAGTCCATTAGGAATTGCTTTCAAACTACTGGTGTAATTTCATGCCTGATCATTGGAATACATTCTTTGTTAAAATAAGACCATAAGGCACAGGAGCAGTAGGCCATTCAGCCCATCAAGTCTGCTCCACAATTCCCCATGACTGACTTATTATTCCTCTCAACCCCATTCTCCTGCCATCTCCCTGTAACCTTTGACACCCAGACTAATCAAGAACCCATCAACCTCTGGTTTAAATACACCCAGTGACAGCCACTTGCAGCAATGAATGCCACAGATTCACTGCCCTGAGGCTAAAGAAATTCCTCCTCATCTCTTTTCTGAAGGGACCGCTTTCTATTCTGAAGCTGCCCTCTGGTCCTGGACTCCCCACCAAAGGAAACAACCTCTCCATATCCACTCTTTCTAGGCCTTTCACTTTTCACGAGTTTTCAATGAGATCCCCTCTCAGTCTTCCAAATTCCAGCAAGCACAGGCTCAGAGCCCCATGCATTAACCCTTTCATTCCTGGAATCGTATCCATCAATTCCCTCCGCACTCTCTCCAATGCCAGCATGCCTTTTCTTTGGTCGGGAGTGCAGAACTGCTCACAATACTCCAAGTACTGTCTGGCCATTGCCTTATAAAGCCTCGGCCTACACCCTTTACTTTCACAGGATATGAGAGAGAAGGCAGGAGACTGGGACTGAGAGGGAAAATGGATCGGCCATGATGAAATGGCAGAGCAGACTCAATGGGCTAAATGGCCTAATTCTGCCTATATTCTAATACTCTTGAAATGGATGTTAACACTGGATTTGCTTTCCTTACCTCTGAGTTATTGTTGTCGCTCCCTGGCCCGTCGGGCAGCAACCTCGCCATTCCTTTGGCACTTTTGTCTGTTTTTTACGAGGCCGAGTTGCCAGCTCGACGCCTAACCCAGTACAGATAGGAAACGTGCAAGGAGTCGGCCGGATTCGAACCTGGCACTACTCACCTCAAAGCCCAGTGAAAGTACCACGACACCACCAGCCACCACTGATTTAACCTTTGTGATCCAGTGATAGTTCCGGCGATCAGGCAGAATCTGTGTCTCAGCTGCAGGATATCACTTCAAGCAAAGAGCACTCTTTACATGGAAAGGAGTTACTGACGAAGCCACTCTGACTCATGCTGTGATACATATGAGGGGTGATCGATAAGTTTGTGGCCTAAGGTAGAAGGAGTCAATTTTAGAAAACCTAGCACATTTATACTTCAACATAGTCCCCTCCTACATTTACACACTTGGTCCAGCGGTCGTGGAGCATACGGATCCCTTCTTTGTGGAAGTCAGCATCTTGGACCTCCAGAAGTGGTCCACAGCATGGGCTGACTGATAAGTTTGTGGCCTAAGGTAGAAGGAGATGAGTCATACAGCTCTTGTTACATGCACGCGCAGGTCTACTCTTTGAGTGAAAATGCAGAAAGTTTGAAGTTAATAACTCATCTCCTTCTATGAACTTATCAATCACCCCTCGTAATAGCACTCTGGACTGCTACCTTTGAGTTCCAGCAAGCTGACAGGCCCTATGGTCCAATGAAACAATTGCGCCCATGTGACCAATCAGCCTACTAACCTGTACGCCTTTGGCGTGTCGGAAGAAACTGGAGCACCAGCAGGATCCCAGGCAGTCACGGGGAGAACGGACAAACTTTCTTACAGAGAGTGGCAGTATTGAACCTGGGTTGCTGATGATGTAATAAAATTCGCTACTGTGCTGCTTATTCGCATTACTAAATGACATGGCCATGTATTAGTTAACCACACACTCCACCAGCTGGAAAGGTGAGGTCCAATGGGAAAATTAAACGGAAAATCTGGGCTGACAAATGGCAGATGGAATTTAATGCAAAACAAGTGTAACGTGTTGTTCTTTGGGAGGGCAAACCAGGACAGGGCGTCAGAACCAGAATCAAGTTTAATATCACCGACATATGTCGTGAAATTTGTTGACATTGCGGTAGCAGTACAATGCATTACATATTAATAAAAAAGCATGATTTACCCTCAGTATCTCTCTATATAAAATATTCAAATAAGTAGTGCAAAAATAGAAATTAGAAAAAAGTAGTGAGGTGGTGTTCATGGGTTCAAAGTCTGTTCAGCAAATGGATGGCAGAGTGGAAGACACAGTTCCTGGATTGCTGAGTGTGTGCCTTCGGGCTTCTGTACCTCCTCCCTGATGGTAGCAATGAGAGAGGGCAGGTCCTGGGTGGTGAGGGTTCTTAATGAAGGATGCCGCCTTTTGAGGCATCGCTCCATGAAGATGTCCTGGACACTATGGAGGCTGGTGTCCGTGATGGAGCTGAGTCAGCTTACAACTCTCTGCAGCTTATTTTGGTCCTGTGCAGTAAAGTCCTTCAACAGTATAGTTTGCCCTTGCACAGCAGGGGACTGTTGGTTTACCGTGGCAAGATAAAGATTCAAACAAATGAATCTAGAGTGACATTTACTATTTGTTAGCTACTTTACAAATTCTGGAGTATTACTGGCCTTTAACGTGGAGATTCTATCGGCTATTAATATCTGCAGTGTGATGGGTGGTGGGGAGGAGAATTGTCTCCACTAAAGTAGGTGTAAGGTGTTCCATCCCTCCATTACGCTGCAGGGCACCCTTAGGCAAGGCGTAGCCCCTTAGGTACATGGATGGTCAGGATATGGAGGGCTATGGTCCAGGTACAGGTCGATGGGAGTAGGCAGTTTAAATGGTTCAGCATGGACTAGATGGGCCAAAGGTCCTGTTTCTGTGCTGTACTTTTCTATGGCTCTATGACCAGCTTAAACCACCCCCTAGTCAGGGTCACGTGAAGCCATGGGAACAGGTGGTGGATGGTCGTATGAACAGCCGGTGCACATCACAAATCCTGGTTATGCGACCACTGACGCCGGGCAGACAATCTCTGAAGAGATAATGGCTGAGGTTACTTGTCTTGTAAAGCCACTGCCCAGAGAAGGCAATGGCAAACCACTTCTGTGGGAAAATTTGCCAAGAACAGCCATGGTCATGGAAAGACCATGATCGCCCACATTGTATGACAAGGCACATAATGATGATGTCATATGACACGGCACATAATGATGATGATGACCTTCTTCAGATCCATTAGGGATGGGTAATAAGCTCTTGGCAAATGCACCTACACCCCATGAATAATTGAAGAAGACATCTGCATCTTTCTGAAGCGACCTTTAATTCCCAGAGTTATGCCAGAAGTGGATTTTCCTTTGTTAGCTAATCACATGTAGCCCCTGCAACTGTGATATAACAGGTCTAGAACATTTCAGTCCCAGCCTTGTTGTGGCTAGACAACACAAGCCCAATTTTGAAATGTTATACCCCAGGCACACAGAGGGATTTATTTTTCAGTGATTCAGAGAACTTGCTGTTCTCTCCCCCGAGGCTCACAGTGTTTTCCCGCGCACGAGATGTCCTGACATTGCGTCTCGGTACGTTTTCACTGCCCGTTAACACCATTTCAACAGCGGCTCGCTGATCCCATGAGCTGTCTAAGGCAGGCGTGAGACATGCCAATGTCCAACTGGTGTGAGCAACTCATCCTCTGGGTCTATCCTGATTACCGTCATGCCAGGGTACAATGGATCTTGCCTGATTGGTTAGCTGTCTTAACTCATTCCCAAAGGATCTGAAGGCGTTACGCCTGTGTTAATTGAGCCATGAGGTGACTTGTGTTGCATAATCAAAATTTTTAAATCTCCAATAGACTACAGTTAAATATTCCATTGAAATCTATCCAATATAAGACTGCATCCATGAAATGTGGCATCCATCATTAAGGACCCCCAACACCCAGGACGTACTCTCTTCTCATTGCTACCATCAGAGAGGTGGTAAAGGAGCCTGAAGACACTCAGTCATTTTAGAAATAGCTTCTTCCCCCTCTGCCATCAGATTTCTGAATGGAAAGTGAACCCATCCCTCACTATTTTTGCAATACATATTTAATTAAAATTTATATATATATATATATAAAACCATAGACACTACAGCACAGTACAGGCCCTTCAGCCCTCCACGTTGTGCTAACCCATATAATCCTTTAAAAAAAGTACTAAACCCACATTACCCCATAGCCCTCCATTTTTCTTTCATCCATGTGCCTGTCCAAGAGGCTCTTAAATACCCCTAATGCTTTAGCCTCCACCACCATCCCTGGCAAGTCATTCCAGGCACTCACTACCCTCTGTGTAAAAAACTTACCTCTGATGTCTCCCCTAAACTTCCCTCCCTTAATTTTGTACATATGCCCTCAGGTGTTTGCTATTGGTGCCCTGGGAAACAGGCACTGACTATCCACCCTACCTATGCCTCTCATAATCTTGTAGACCTCTATCAAGTCCCCTCTCATTCTTCTACGCTCCAAAGAGAGAAGTCCCAGCTCTGCTAACCTTGCTTCATATGACTTGTTCTCCAATCCAGGCAACATCCTGGTAAATCTCCTCTCACCCTCTCCATAGCTTCCACATCCTTCCTATAATGAGGTGACCAGAATTGAACACAATACTCTTAAGTGCGGTCTCACCAGAGATTTGTAGAGTTACAACATGACCTCTCTACTCTTGAACTCAATCCCCCTGTTAATGAAGCCTAGCATCCCATAGGCCTTCTTAACTACCCTATCAACCCGTGCAGCGACCTTGAGAGATATATTGATTTGAACCCCAAGGTCCCTTTGTTCATATAAATATATATACTTCTTATTCAAAGTGTATATCTATATATATATATATATACTTTGTTCATAAATAGATATACTTCTTTTTAGTGCAATTTATAGTATTTTGTATGTATTGCACTGTACTGCTGCCAAAATACAATATATTTCAGGGTAAGACAAGGAAACACACACCAGTCCTCATGGAGGAATGAGAAGTGGAAAGAGTGAGCAATTTCGAGTTCCCGGGTGTCAACATCTCTGAGGATCTATCCTGGGCCCAACATATCACTGCAACTACAGAAAAAGCTCGACAGTGGCTATATTTCACTCGGAGTTTGAGCAGATTTGGTATGTCACCAGAAGCACTCTCAGATTTCTGCAGATGTACCGTGGAGAGCGTTCTAACTGGCTGCATCACCGTCTGGTATGGGGGGAGGTGGGGGAGGGGAGTGTGCTACTGTACAGGATCAAAATAAGCCGCGGAGAGTTGCAAACTGAGTTAGCTCCATCATGGGCACTACTCTGCCCATGGCACCTTGAAGGAGCAGTGCCTCAAAAAGGCAGCATGCATCATTAAAGACCCTCATCACCGAGGACATGCCCTCTTCTCATTACTACCATCAGGAAGGAGGTACAGGAGCCTGAAGGCACAGACTCAATGATTCAGGAACAGCTTCCTCCCCTCTGCCATCCGATTTCTGAATGGACATTGAACCCATGAACATATATGATATATATATGTCATATCACTTTGATGATAACTTTTGATTCCTGTTGCTGCCTGGGAGGAGTATGCACATTCTGCCTGTGACCGTGTGGGCTTCCCTGGGCATTTTAGTTTCCTCCAACAATCCAAAGACATATAGGTTAGGGTTAGTAAGTTGTGGGCTTGCTATGGTGGTGCTGGGAGCATGGCAACAGTTGCGGGTTGCCCCTAGCACATCCTCCGACAGTGATGGTTGTTGACATAAATGACATATCTCACTGTGTGTTTCAATGTCCCCATGTATCAAAGTATTCCATGTACCAGTCGTGTGGTGAAAAAGGCACAGCAGCGCTTTTCTCACCTCTGATGGTTGAGGAAGTTTGGTATGGGCCCCCAAATCCTAAGAATTTTCTACAGGGGCACAATTGAGAGCATCTTGACTGGCTGCATCACTGCCTGGTATGGGAACTGCACTTCCCTCAATCGCAGGACTCTGCAGAGAGTGGTGCGGACAGCCCAGCACATCTGTAGTTGTGAACTTCCCACGATTCAGGACATTTACAAAGACAGGTGTGAAAAAGGGCCTGAAGGATCATTGGGGATCCGAGCCACCCCAACCATGGCCTATTTCAGCTGTTACCATCCAGGAAACGGTACCGCAGTATAAAAGCCAGGACCAGCAGGTCCGACCAGGCCATCAGACTGGTTAACTCATGCTGACTAGAGTGTTTTTCTATGAATTGTGAGGTGAGGTGATGGGTTCATGACCTGTTTGGAGTGGAGGGGGAGGAACTGTTCTTAAATCACTGAGCGTTGGTCTTCAGGCTCCTGTGCCTGTTCTGCAATGGGAGCAGTGAGAAGAGGGCATGCTTAAATTGCTGGGGGTCCCTCGTGATGGGTACCGACTTCTTGAGCCACCGCCGCTTGACAATGTCCTTGAGGGTGGGGAGAGTTGTCCGCATGGTGGAGCTGGTTGAGTTACGTACAAGGCAAGGTGACTTCCACTGTACATCTGTGGAAATTCACAGAAGTCCTTCACCTTTGGCATTCCAAATCTCCCGAAACTCCTAATGAAGTCGAGCCAGTGGGGTGCTTTCTGCCAGATTGCATCAATGTGTTGGGCCCAGGGTAGTTTCTCCGAGATCGGGATGCTGTTCCCACCAGGGCCCTGAGGACATATATTAAAAGTACTCGACTGAGGAGGGACTGTGAAGGAGATATGTCTTTATATAGTACGTGGTGATCTAGATGGTGTTGCATGAGAAATGAATCAGGTTTAACATCACAAACATGAGAAAACCTGCAGACACTGGAACTCCAGAGCAACATACAAAATACCGGAGGAACTCAGCCAGTCAGGCAGCGCCAATGGCAACGCGTAAACTGTCGACATTTTGGGCCGAGACCCTTCTTCAGTGTCCTGATGAAGGGTCTCGGCTCAAAAAGTCGATTGTTTATTATTTTCCGTAGATGCTGCCTGACCTGCTGAGTTCCTCCAGCATTTTGTGTTTGTTGCTCAGGATTAATATCACTGGCATATGTTGTGAAATCTGCTGTCTTTGTGGCAGTAGTATAATGCAATATGTAATAATAGAGAAAAAATATGAAGTCCAGTATATATATTTATAGATATTAAATAGTTAAATTAAATAAATCATTTAAAGTATTTAAAGTAATTTAAAAGTAGTGAGGTAGTGTTCATGAGTTCAATGCCCATTCAGAAATCGGACGGCAGAGGGGAAGAAGCTGTTCCTGAATCATTGAGTGTGTGCCTTCAGACTCCTGTACCTCCTCCCTAATGGTAGTAATGAGAAGAGGGGTCTTCAGGCTCCTGTACCTCCTCCCTGATGGTAGTAATGAGAAGAGGGGTCTTCAGGCTCCTGTACCTCCTCCCTGATGGTAGTAATGAGAAGAGGGGTCTTCAGGCTCCTGTACCTCCTCCCTGATGGTAGTAATGAGAAGAGGGGTCCCCAGGCTCCTGTACCTCCTCCCTGATGGTAGTAATGAGAAGAGGGGTCTCCAAGCTCCTGTACCTCCTCCCTGATGGTAGTAATGAGAAGAGGGGTCCCCAGGCTCCTGTACCTCCTCCCTGATGGTAGTATTGAGAAGAGGGCATGTCTTGAGTGACGGGGGATGCTGCCCTTTTGAGGTGTCGCTCCTTGAAGATGTCCTGGTTATTTCAGAGGCTAGTGCCCATGATGGAGCTGACTGAGTTTACAACTCTCTGCAGCTTATTTGGACCGTGTGCAGTAGCCGCCCCGCCCCCCTCCCCCCCCCATATCAGACGGTGATGCAGCCAGTCAGAATGCACTCCAGGGTACATCTGTAGAAATTTGTGAGTGTTTTTGGTGACAAACCAACTCTCTTTAAACTCCTAATGAAATATAACCACTGCCATGTCTCCTTCAATCAGCACTTTCAGAAATGAATAGGCAATTGTGGAAAAATAATTTCCATGGTTTCAGGGCAAGAAGATGCGTTTGTGATTGAGTAGAGTCTATTGCTGGAAGCCAGCGGGAACATGAAACGCCAAAAAGAAATAGTTTGAAGTCTTTAAAAAGGAGAATTTTCACAGATAGAATTCAATATGATTTATGAAGGATAATGTGTCAAAAACTTTCTTTTACGACCTTATCTACCTGTGAGGCCACTCTCAAGGAATTATAGATCTGCATTCCTCGATCCCTCTGTCCTACTGCACTCGCTCACGGTGTTAGTCCTACCCTGATTTGCCCTCCAAAGGTGCGTGGTTGTGGATTTTCTGCGGACTGTTAAATTCGCTCTAACACAGGTTACCGAGCGCTAGACCGGAACCAGAAATCTCTGGGATATTTGTCTTCAGTGGGTGGGTGGGTGGGGAATGGCAGGAAAAGTTAAAAGCAGAAGCAAAGCCCAAATAATTTAGTTGTGGTCGCAAGATTTACATAAGAACTAACGTGAACTTGCGCTGTTTTCGTCTGCAGCTCCCTGTGCAAAGCCTTCTTCTTGTGGCAATTTGGCAAATTCTTACTTAAACCCACGGCTATTCGCAGATTTGAAACTTGCCTCTGCCTTTCCGTCGGAAGAAAGCCAGGGACACGGTGCGGCACACTGTGTTCCTGGATTTGAATGTTCTAATGACTGGTACATTTTGTTGTTGAATAACTTGGCCGCGGGAAAGCTCATTTGTCAAGCCTGTCCGGTGGGTCTGAGGCCAGCTGTGGTGTGTTTGCCTTCGGGGGCGCTGCTTTTCTCTGACAGCAATACAAGCCTAATTGTCTGCATAATAAGCGCCAATGAATAGTTGCCTCATTGAAGCAGGTCTGTGAAAAAACTGTGACCAAGTGAACTCCAGGAATTAGGTCATTTCTTGGTGGGTCGGTCTGGGCCCGGGGATTGTGAGGCGTTGTACACAAGCACCCGCCGCCCATTCAACAGGTGGAGTGAAACCCAATATCTCGTGAGTCATTCCAGCCTGCACTTGGCACATTGTCCGTTCAACAAGTATGCAGAACGTCAGCTTCAAGCTGGGAGCAAAAAATAACCAGTAATAAACGCGAAAGGACACGGGTGCAAAAATCCAGCCCCCCTCTGTAATCTTTGCACATTTCACACTTAAAGGGTAATGGATATAGGTAGGTGTCTGTAACTCGGTAAGGCTGTTTGGACGATTCTCCTGTTCTGCAAAAGGCTATGGTGAAGCAGAACTTTTAAAGTGATTCCATTTAATATCAGAGAATGTATACAGTTTACAACCTGAAATTCTTACTCTTCACAGACATCAAGAAACAGAAGAAAAACCCTCAAAGAATAAATACAGAAAAATGTTAGAACCCCGGAAGCCCCCCCTCCCGTGCACAAGCAGCAGCAAACCGTCAACCCTCCCCTTCCCCTCCCCCGACTTGCCTCAGCGGAAAGCACCAGCCCCGCACAACCCTCCATGCAAGGAACAGCGAAGCGCCCAAAGAGACCATCAAAAATCACTACCCATCCCATCAGTCCGACAAGCTCTCTCTCAGTAACAGGTGGGGGAGAGGGGTATCGCTCCTGCCACAGCGAGAGGGGAGGCTAACAGCTCACCGTTGTGATGTTGCAGTCGCAGAGTCGCTTATTTCGACAGTATAGCGTACACCGCTGTCCCGATGTTCTGGTCTCCCGCAACGCTTCAGTCCCCTGCCCCTTACATTCAACACACTGAAGAGTAGCATTGGTGCATTGAAATTGATCAAACTAACTTTGGAAGCAAATTATAATTACTGCCAGGACAGGGTCAAAGTTGAGTTGTCTCCTGATAAATTGTATGCATGGGCTATTTTACGATAACTGACCAAACAAGTTACATTATGCCCAATTTATTCAGGGTCTTTGCATCAATAAAGTGAATTCAAATGAATGGTAGGAGAAAGTTCAACCTTCCTTACTCACTGCCCATTACACCATTGGCTTTTAGGGCAGCTAGAAAGGTCCTTTATCTCTGTATGTCCTTTGCTATCTTCTCTATTAATAGAGTCATAGAAAAGTACAATGCAGAAACAGGCCTTTAAGCCCACCTAGTCCATGTCAAACCCATTTAAACTGCCCACTCCCATCAACCTGCACCAGGACCATAGCCCTCCATACCCCTCCCATCCATGTACTGATCCAAACTTCTCTTAAGTGTTGAAATTGAGCTTGCACGCACCACTTGAGCTGCCAGCTTGTTCCACACTCTCACCACCCTCTGTTTCCCCTCATGTTCCCCTTAATCTTCCAAGCTTCTACATTTCACCTTTCACCCTTAACCCATGACCTCTCATTGTAGTCCCATCAAACCTCTGTGGAAAAAGCCTGCTTGCATTTCCCCTGTCTATGCTCCTCATAATTTTGTATACCTCAATTACATCTCCTCTCAATCTTCTACATTCTAAGGAATGAAGTCCTAATCCTATTCAATCTTTCTTTATAACTCAGGCCTCCAGACCTAGCAGTATCCTAGTAAATTTTCTCTGTACACTTTCAACCTATTGTGCCTCAAGTATGGTTTGGGGTGTTTGTTTCTGCCTCTGCAATACAGTGCCAAGTTGTCTTTGGTCTGTCATGTTTTCTCCACCCTTCAGGGTCCATAGATTTGCTGATAAAACAACCATTGCTGGCAGAGTCTCAGATGGAGATGAGAGAGCGTACAGGAGTGAGATATACCAGCTCGTTGGGTGGTGTCACAGCAACAACCCAGCACTCAGCATCAGTCAGACTAAAGAGTTGAATTCAGAAAGGATAGGACGAGGGAACATGAACCAATTCTCACAGAGCGATAAGCAGTGGAGAGAGTGAGCAATTTAAAATTCCTAGGTGTCAAGATCTTTGAGAATCTAGATGTACAAAAAATGCTGGATGAACTCAGCAGGTCGGGCAGCATCCGTTGAAAGGAACAGTCAACATTTCGGGTCGAGACCCTTCATCAGGACTGAAGAAAGAGGGGGCAGGTGCCCTATAAAGAAGGTGGGGGGAGGGTGGAAAACCAATCAGAGGAAAGATCAAGGGGTGGGGGAGGGGATAGGCAGGAGAGGTAAAGAAGGAATCTAAGGGGAAAGCATGAGAGGTGATAGGAATCTAACCTGGTCCCAACACATCGATGCAGCTACAAAGAAGGCAAAATAGTGGCTATTATTATTACTATTATTTTTATCATTAATATCATTAGCAGTTTGAGGAGATTTGGATTGTCACCTAAAACACTTCTACACATTTACTACGGAGAGCAACCTGACAGGCTGTCACTGTCTGATATGGGGAGTGAGGGGGTAGGGGTTGTTACTGCACTGGATTGAAAGAAGCTGCAGACAGTTGTAAGCTCAGTCAGCTCCAGCACGGGAGCTAGCCTCCGTAGTATCCAGGGCAGCTTTAAGGAGCGATGCCTCAGAGAGGCCGTGTCTACTACTAAGGACCCCCATCACCCAGGAATGCCCTCTTCTCATTGTTACCACCAGGAAGGAGGTACAGAAGTCTGAAGACACGCACTCAGCGATTCAGGAACAGCTTCTTCCCCTCTGTCATCCGATTCCTAAATGGGCATTGAACCCTTGGACACCACCTTACTTTCTTTTTATTATTTCCATATTTTTAATTTAACTATTTAATTCACACATATACATGCTGTAATTGACTTACTTATGTATTTTCTCTATTATCACGTATTGCCGGTGGTATTAAACCCTGAATCTCAAGAGCTGCCTTGATGATGGAGTTGCCCTCTCTTCTCATCACGTGCCCAGTCCATCTCCATCATTCCCTCATGATGATTGTGGCCAGGTCCTCTTGGTGACACTGAGGAGTAGGGCGCAGTTGGAGATCTTTCTTGGCCAGAAAATGCGGAGAATCTTCTGGAGGCTCATGGAGTAGGATGATGACAGCTTGGCATGGTGGCTGTCTGCCGCGTGCCTAATTCAGCACCAGAATCAGATTTACTTTCACTAACTTACATCGTGTGAAATTTGTTGTTTGCGGATGCGGTCAAGTGCAAGGCCAAAAAAATTACAGAAGTGCAATCGAAGTAGTGTCCGTTGGTTCATGAAATCTGATGACAGACAGGAAGAAGCAGTTTGTAAATTGTTGAGTGTGGGACTTTAAACTCCTGTACCCCCTTCCCGATGGGTATTATAAAAAGAGGGCTTGTCACACAGAGTCAGAGAGTCACAGAGTGCTACTGCACAGAAGCAGGCTCTTCAACTCATCTAGTCCATGCCAAGCGAGTAACCTACCTCTGGACTATAGTCCGCCATACCCTTCTCATCCATGTACCTATCCAAATTTCTCCTAAATGTTTGAAATCGAACCCACATCCGCCACTTCTCCTGGCAGCTCATTCCACACTTTCACCACCCTGTGAGTGAAGAAATTCCATCTCGTCTTCCCAAAAAACATTCCCAGCCTGGCTTGTCCTTCCAAAGTGTAACACCTCATACCTGTTTGCATTAAACTTCCTCTGCCAATTTTCAGCCCATTTTTCCAGCTGGCTCAGATCCTGTCAGCTCTGACAGCCTTCCTCACTGTCCACTACACCCCCAATCTTGATGTCATCCGTAAATTTGCTGATCTAGTTAACCACATCATCCAGATCATTGATATAGATGGCAAACAATAACAGATCCAGCACTGATCCCTGTGGCACTCCACTAGTCACAGGCCTCCAGTCAGAGAGGCAACTGTCTACTACCACTCTCTGGCTTCTCCCACAAAACCAATGTCTAATCCAATCTACTATCTCATCTTGAATACCAACCTTCCATGCGGGACCTTGTCAAATGCCTTGCTAAAGTCCACGTAGACAACATTGACTGCCTTGTCTTCATCAACTTTCCTGGTAACTTCCTTGAAATACTCAATAAGATTGGTTAGACATGACCTACCACGCAATGCCATGCTGACTATCCCTAATCAGTTCCTGTCTATCTAAATGCATAAATATCTGGTCCCTTAGAATACCTTTCATTAACTTACCCATGACTGATATCAGGATCACTAGTCTACAATCTTCTGGCTTGGTCTCAGAGCCTTCCTTAAACAATGGAACAACGTTAGCTCTTCTCCAATCCTCTGGCAGCTCACCCATGGCTAAGGGTGTTTTAAGTCAGTGGACTGTATTCAGGCATTCATCTTTGAATCTGGATGAGTATGAGTATGAAAACCAGGTATCATTAGCGGAGGGCTATTTCAAGGGTGACGAGACAATTTCAAGGATGAAGAGACAATTTCAAACAAGGTTGGAGGCGATATCAGATGCACGGCAACTCTGGCAGGGTCTGCAAGACATTGCTTCCTACAAAGCGAAACCCAATAGTATGAATGGCAGCGATGCTTCACTACCAGATGAACTTTGAGAGGGAGAACACAACTACAGCTGTGAAGATCCCTACTACACCCGATGACCCTGTGATCTCCATCTCAGAGGCCAATGTTAGACCGTCTTTAAAGAGAGTGAACCCTCGCAAGGCAAAAGGTCTCGATGGAGTACCTGGTAAGGCTCTGAAAACTTGTGCCAACCAACTAGCGGGAGTATTCAAGGACATTTTCAACCTCTCACTGCTACGGGCAGAAGTTCCCACTTGCTTCAAAAAGGCACCAATTATACCAGTGCCCAAGAAGAATAATGTGAGCTGCCTTAATGACGATCGCCCGGTAACACTCACATCGACAGCAATGAAATGCTTTGAGAGGTTGGTCATGACTAGACTGAACTCCTGCCTCAGCAAGGACGGACCCATTGCAATTTGCCTATTGCCACAATAGGTCAATGGCAGATGCAATCTCAATGGCTCTCCACACGTCTTTAGACCACCTAGACAACTCAAGCACCTACGTCATCGACCATAGCTCAGCATTTAATACCATCATCCCACAATCCTGATTGAGAATTTGCAGAACATGGACCTCTGTACGTCCCTCTGCAATCGGATCCTTGACCTCCTAACCAGAAGATCACAATCTGTGCGGATTGGTGATAACATATCTTCCTCGCTGATGGTTAACACTGGCACACCTCAGGGGTGTGTGCTTAGCCCATTGCTCTACTCTCTATATACACATGACTGTGTGGCTAGGCATAGCTCAAATACCATCTACAAATTTGCTGATGAAGCAACCACTGTTGGTAGAATCTCAGGTGGTGACGAGAGGGCGTACAGGAGTGAGATATACCAACTAATGGAGTGGTGCCGCAGCAACAACCTTGTATTCAACATCAGTAAGACAAAAGAGCTGATTGTGGACTTCAGGAAGGGTAAGATAAAGGAACACGTACCAATCCTCAGAGAGGGATCAGAAGTGGAGAGAGTGAGCAGTCTCAAGTTCCTGGGTGTCAAGATCTCTGAGGATCTAACCTGGTCCCAACATATTGATGTAGTTATAAAGAAGGCAAGACGGCGACTATATTAGGAGTTTGAAGAGATTTGGCATGTCAACAAATACACTCAAAAACTTCTATAGTTGTACCGTGGAGAGCATTCTGACAGGCTGCATCACTGTCTGGTATGGAGGAGCTACTGCACAGGACCAAAAGAAGCTGCAGAAGGTTGTAAATTTAGTCAGCTCCATCTTGGGCACTAGCCTACAAAGTACCCAGGACATCTTTAGGGAGCGGTGTCTCAGAAAGGCAGCGTCTGTTATTAAGGACCTCCAGGCATGCCCTTTTCCCTCTGTTACCATCAGGTAGGAGATACAGGAGCCTGAAGGCACACACTCAGCAATTCAGGAACAGCTTCTTCCCCTCTGCCATCCAATTCCTAAATGGACATTGAAGCTTTGGACACTACCTCACTTTTTTTTAATACGCAGTTAAAATCTATTCAATATACATAATTGATTTACATGTTTATTTATTATTATGTTTTATTTTATTTATTATTTTTCTCTCTGTCTGCTAGATTATGTATTGCATTGAACTACTGGTGCAAAGTTAAGAAATTTCACATCACATGCTGGTGATAATTAACCTGACTCTGATTCTGAAATATCTCTGCAAGGGTCTTGCATTTTCTGCATTTGCCTCACACAGCACCTTGTCAAGCGCTGGGGATTTATTTACCCTAAATTGTCTTAAGACAGCAAACACTTCCTCTTCTGTGCAACACACACAAAGTGCTGGAGGAACTCAGCAGGCCAGGCAGCATCTAAGGAAAAATGTACAGCTGACATTTCAGGCGGAGACCCTTCAGTAGGACTGGAGAAAAAAAGATGAGGAATAGAGTTAACCCTTTGCATACTGATCATATTCTATACCTTCACAGTACGGTCAGGGTCGATTTTGACCCGGCCCAAGAATCCCCTCATAACAAGTGTCTATACCAAATTTTGAACCACAGATCTATTTAGAATGTATAAATAGCTTATCTGACATTAATAAATGGGTGATTAATCCTTAATTAATGTTTCAGAGATCTAAAATCCATTTCAATAGATATGGGTCAAATTTGACCCGGAACAGCCTCAATGTACAAAAATTTGCAGCACCTGTACAAAAGTATAAAATTTTAAAATATTTTCATTTTTGCACATTTTGGGTCACTTTAGGGAAAGTCATCAAATTTTGGCTAAAAATTGGTGTTTTTAGGGTGTTTTTACTGCTGTCGAATGTCAAAACGGGTCATATTTGACCCAAACAGTATGTAAGGGTTAAAGGGTTAAAGGTGGTGGGGGGTGGGGGGGAGAGGGTGGAGAGAAACACAAGGTGATAGGTGAAACCGGGAGGGGAAGGGGTGGAGTAAGGAGCTGGGAAGCTGATTGGTGAAAGAGATACAGGACTGGATTCGGAGACGAAGATTGGGAGACCGCTTTGCCGAGCTCCGAGCTCTGTTCACCAGAGAAAGAGAGATCACCCAGTGGCCACCCATTTTAATTCCACTTCCCATTCCCATTCCAACACATCAGTCCATGGCCTTCCCTACTACCGTGATGAGGCCACACTCAGGTTGGAGGAGCAACACCTTATATTCCATCTAGATAGCCTCCAACCCAATGGCATGAACATTGATTCCTCGAACTTCAGCGAAATGGCTCGCCCTTCACCATTCCCCATCCTCTTTTCTGTCTCTCACCTTATCTCCTTGCCTGCCCATCACCTCCCTCTGATGCTCCTCCCCCCTTTTCTTTCTTCCAAGGCCTTCTGTCCTCTCCTATCAGATTCCCCCTTCTCCAGCCCTGTATCTCTTTCACCAATCAACTCCCCAGCTCTTTACTTCGTCCCTCCCCCTTCAAGTTCCACGTATCGCCTTGTGTTTCTCTCCCCCTCCTCCTACCGTTTAAATCTACTCCTTGTCTTCTTTTTCTCCAGTCCTGCTGAAGGGTCTCGTCCCGAAACATCGACCATACTCGTTTCCATAGGTGCTGAGTTCCTCCAGCATCTTGTGTGTGTTGCTCGGATTTTCAGCAACTGCGGATTTTCTCTTGCTTGTGGAGGGATATGGACTTGTGTAGGCGGAAGGGGGTTTAATTACTATTAATTATTTCAACATAGCTTTAGAAAGCGTACAGTTCTACGTTCCAAACCCTCTCCGGCCTCGAGATTTAGACTCCCTTACCCAGGATCCCCTCCCCCTACCGGTGACGTGGTGTTGCCATTGTTATGCTGTTGTAATGCTACCTTCTTGAGTTTCCCTTTTAAAATCTCCATATTTCCTCTTTTATGACACGGTGTTCAGTTCTGTGCATGCCTGGAACTTCAGGCATGGCAGTGACGGAAAAGCTGCCATTGTTCCATTGCGCTTGGCCGTATTAATCCAATCAATGATCAATAAATTGGGGATGCCACTCTCAAGGTTCCCTCTGTTCTACAGCACTCCTCAATGCCCTATCACTTGCCGTGTTAAGTCCTGCTCTGCGTTGCCCTCCCAGAGTGTAATACCTCACACTGGTTTGCGCTAAGTTTCCTCTGCTATATTTCAGCCCATTTTTCCAGCTGGTCCGGATGCCCTCGTTGTCCACTACACCGCCAAGCTTGGTATCAGCTGCAAATCTGCTGATCCAGTTAACCGCATGATCATCCAGATCATTGATATAGATGACAAACAACCACGGACCCAGCGGTGCTCCACTAGTCACCGGACTGCAGTCAGAGAGGCAACCATCTACTACCTCTCCCTAGCTTCTCTTGCGAAGCCAGTATCTAATCAGTTTACTGCCTGATCTTCAATGTCAAGTGACTGAACCTTCTTAACTGACCTTCACTGCAGGACCTTGTCAAATGCCTTGCCAAAGTCCATGTAGACGGCATCCACTGCCTTGCTTTCATCAACTTTCCTGGTAACTTCCTTGAAAACCTCTATAATTTGGTTAGACATGACCTACCGTGCACGAAGACTTGCTGACTATCCTTAATCTACCCAAATACTAAAATATCTGGTCCCTTAGAGTGCCTTGCTTAACTTCCATTGTGCTCGATTAATTAATGATCAATCTTCAAAGTAAAATTTATTACCAGAATGCATACATGTCGCCACATACAACCCGGAGATGCTTTTTCCTCAGGAAAAAATGAATCTCCGCAGCCTCCTGAGGTACTTAGCTAATCTGTGGAGCAGCAACAGTAAACAGGATCAATGAACAACAAACTGTGCAAATGCAAATATACACGCTTTGTAGATAAATCGCAATAAATAGCGAGAGCATGAAATAACAAGATAAAGTGTCCTTAAAGTGAGACCATTGGTTGTGGGAACACCAGAAATAGAATGAGTGTAGTTATCCCCTTTTGTTCAAGAGCCTCATGGTTGAGGGGGTAGCAACTGCTGGTGGTGTGAGTCCTGAGGCTCTTGTACCTTCTACCTGATGGCAGCAGCAAGAAAAGAGCATGACCTGGGTGTTGAGGATCTCTGATGATGAATGCTGCTTTTCTACAGCAATGTTTCATGTAGATGTGTTCAGTGATTGGGAGGGTTTTACCTGTGATGTACTGGGCCGACCCCTAACCCATTGTAGGATTTTCCACTCAAAGGCGTTGGTGTTCCCGTACCAGGCCGTAACGCAGCAGTTAGCACGCTTCCACCACACACCTATTGAATTTTGCCAAGATTTTTGATGACATGCCGAGTTTCCGCAGACTCCTGAGGAATCAATGAAATAAAATGGCTGAGAGTTTACGGCTTGGACAGAGGGTGCTTCAGTGTCTGGACAGCTTGGGGTGAGCACCATCCATTGGAAGCCCACTTCCCCGTCTGCTTTAGACTGCCCTTGAGCCACGCAGTGCAAGCTCACAACCCCCAGACGGTGAAACGGGCACGCTACCAAACAGCTCAAACTAACTGCTGGAGAAAAAGTAAACAGTTGGCATCTCTGGCCGAGACCCCTTATGTCTTATCTCTTCACCACTGGTAGCTGCTGCCTTAAGAAGGCAAACCCGATCATGACCACATCACCTTGTCCCAGCTCCTTTTGGGCAGGAGGTACAGGAAGTCCCACACCACCAGGTTCAAGAACAATTACTTCTCTTCAACCATTCGGTTCTTAAACCAACCAGCACAACCTTAATCACAAACACCAGGAAGTCTTCTGATGCCAGAAATCCAAAGCAACACACACAAAATGTTGGAGGAATTCAGCAGGCCGGGTAGCATCTGTGGAAAAGAGTAAACAGTCGGCGTTTGTGGGCTGAGAACTTTCTTCAGGGCTGAAAAGGAAGGGGGTAAGTCAGAGTAAGAAGGTGGGGGGAGAGGGAGGAAGAAATACAAGATAGCAGGTGACAGGTATAACTGGAAATTTGATTTGTGAAAGAGATAAAAGGCTGGGGGATGGTGTGGGAATCTGATACGAGAGGACAGAAGACCATGGGAGAAAGAGAAAGAGGTGGAGCACCAGACAATGATGGGCAGGGAAGGAGATAATGTGAGAGAGGGAAACAGGAATGGGGAATAGTGAAGGGGTAGTGGGCAGTTACTTGAAGTTTTTCACTACTTCATCTCCTTCTGCTAAAAAATATTTTCACTCCTCCTCCCCTCATCTTTTATTTCCCACTCTGGTCTCTTACCTCCTCCTCCCGGGTTCCCTCCTCATTCCCTTTCCCCTATGGTCCACTCTCCTTTCCTATCGAATTCCTTTTTCTCCAGCCCTTTACCTTTCTCACCCTCCTGGCTTCACCCCTCACCTTCCGGCTGGCCTCCTCCCCCTCCCCTCACTTTATTCTGGCGTCTTCCCACTTCCTTTCCAGTCCTGAAAAAGGGTCTCGGACCAAAGCGTTGGCTGTTGACTCTTTTCCACGGATGCCCCCTGGCCTGCTGAGTTCCTCCAGCATCTTGTGCGAGTCGCTCTGGACTTCCAGAATCTACAGGATTTCTCATGCTTGCTTCTCTACCAAAGAGTGCTCCAGCTTGTCAAGAGGCGACGATTTATCAGCAGGGTTATGCACTGAACGAATAGCATTGGTAAAGGAGGTGGAAATCTCACCTGGCACCATCTATTTTCTGTTGGCGCCATGCCACCCAGGCATCAGTAAGAACTAGCTTCAGTCCCGTGATAACACAGCCTAGGATTTCCATAGCACAGAGGCAGTAACTTGCTTCAGCCTCCTTCAGATCTCAAGGGAGACATGCCTCTGTGAGACTTGTTTTACAGCAGGCTAATCATTGCCATATATAACTTAGCAGAGAAAGGCAGACACTACAACCAGCGTCAGGTTTTAACTGAGTTCTGATTGGTTTGTTTTGAAGGGGCCATAGTTAAACATGGCATAAAAATGAGGGGGAGATCTCACTGAGACCCATCAAATGATGAAAGGCCTCTAAAGAGTGGATGAGGAGAGGATGTCTCCTATGGTGGGCACAGCCTCAGAATAGAGGGACGCCCATTTAGAATGGAGACGAGGAGGAATTTCTTTAGCCAAAGAGTGGTGGATCTGTGGAAGAGTGGTGTCTGTGGCAGACAAGTCTTTGGGGATATTTAAGGCCCAGGTTGATAGATTCTTGATTAGTCAGGACATGAAGGGATACGGGGAGAAGGCAGGAGATTGGTGATAAGAGGGAAATGGATCAGCCATGATGAAATGGTGGAGCAGACACAACAGGCTGAACAGCCTAATTCTGCTCCTATATCTTATGGTCTCAACAGTTGTACAACTGTTTAAACCAGAGGTTGAACAAGTTAGGGCTGCTTTTCTTTTCTTGTGGAGCAACAGGGGCCGGTTGAAGTTTATAACATTAATGAGAGGCATAGACAGAGTTCTTTTTTCTCCCCAGAGTCAAAATGTCGAATACGAGAGGTCATGTATTTAAGGTGAGATGGGATAGTTTCTCCTCTGAAACATAGAAAATAGAAACTAGGTGAAGGGCCGAATGGCCTACTCCTGCACCTATTTTCTATGTTTCAGAGGAGATGTGAGAAGCATGTTTTTTTTTTACACAGAAGGTGGTGGGGAAAGTTCAAAGGAGATGTACATTATTTACACAGAAAGCTGATGGTGCCTGGAATGGTAGTGGAAGCAAGTATAATAGATGCATTTAAGAAGCTCTTAGATAGGCTTTTATATATGGGGGCAACATGGTAGCGTAGTGGTTAGCACGATGCCTTACAGTATCGGCAACCTGGGTTCAATTCCCGCGGTTGCCTATGAGGAGTTTGTATGCTCTCCCCATGACTGTCTGGGTTTCCTCTGGTTTCCTCTGACAGTCCAAAGGATAACTGGTCATTGTAAGCTGTCCCGTGATTAGGCTACAATTAAATCGGAGAGATTGCTGGGCAGCGTAGCTCCAGAAGGACTCATTCTGCACTGTATCTCGATAAATAGCTAGCTATGGCGAGAATGGAGAGATATGAACCAGTCACAGGAAGAAGGGATTAATTGCCATTGTCTTAATTAATTTTAAACAATATCATAGGCCAAGGGGACTGTTCTTCTACAATACTATTCTATATTATACACCGAATTCTGAAACAGCATCATTCTGGTAAATCCACTTCGTTGCAGTTGTCCTGAAGTAATTGCTAATGAATTTTTGTTACGGTCCATTTATGTTCAAGGTAAATTTATTATCAAAGTACATATGCGTCACCATATACAACCTGGAGATTCAGTTTCTTGTGGGCATACTCAATAAACCCAATAACCATAACAGAATCGACGAAAGACCATCCCCAACAGGACAAAGAATCAGTGTGCAAAGGATAACAAATTGTGCAAAAAGGAAAGAAATAATATTAATAATAAATGAATAAGCAACAAATATTGAGAAAGTGAGATGAAGATTTCTTGAAAGTGAGTCTGAAATCGGCGACAGAGTCCATCATTAAGGACCCCACCACACAGGACATGTCCTGTCCTCATTGCTACCAAGGAGGGAGGAGATATAGAAGCCTCAAGGCACACACTCAATGCTTCAGGAACAGCTTCTTCCACTCTGCCATACGATTTCTGAATGGACATTGAACCTATGAACTCTACCTCACTAACGTTTTAATTTCTGTTTTTGTACTACTTATTACATCAGAGCATAAGAAACAGGAGCAGGAGTCGGCCATCTAGCCCGTCAAACCTGCTCCGCCATTCAATAAGGTCATGGCTGATTTGACCATGGACTCATCTCCACCTACCTGACTTTTCCCCATAACCATTTTTGCATAGATGCAAAAATCTATCCAACCTTACCTTAAAAATATTTATTGAGGTAGCCTCCACTGCTTTAACTACCTGATACATACATATGTATACTGAGTTCCTCCAGCATTTTGTGTGAGTCGCTTCGGTGTATGTATATATATATATATACTTACTGTAATTTACAGTTTTTTCTCTATTATTATGTATTGCATTGTACTGCAGACACATCTCAACAAATTTCACGACATACACCGATGATATTAAACCTGGTTCTGATTCTGATTCTGAAATACATTCCACCAGGCTCAAGGACAGCTTCTACCCACTGTTAGAAGTCTATTGAACAATCCCCTAGTAAGATAAAATGTAATCTTGACATCGTTGTCCACCTTGTTTTGACCTTGCATCTTATTATTTACCTACAGTACACTTTCTCTGAAACTGCCACACTTTATTCTGCATTCTGTTATTGTTTTACTTTGTACTACCTCGATGCACTGTGTAATGAATCGATCTGTTTGAACAGTAAGCAAACACAAAGTCGTTCTCTATACCTCGGTGTATGTGACAATTACAAACCTGTTTACCGATTTACTTTGCAGCGTTCGGTCTACAATCGTGCAAGTTCAGTGCTGCTTGTGTACACCCAGGAACTGTCTGAATGTGCCAGAGTTTTAGAACATAGGGCGGTATATTCAGCCCAGAATATTGTGCCAACCTTTTAACCTACTCTGACATCTAACTCTTCCCTCCAGTTTTTTTTCTTCCATGTGCCTCTCTAAGAGGTCACTGTATGAGGAACGTCCGGCACGAGGAATGAAAGGGTTACCGTATGAGGAACGCCTGACAGCTCTTGGGCTGTATTCCCTGGAGTCCAGGAAAATGAGGGGGGATCTCATAGAAACATTCCGAATGTTAAGAGGCCTGAACAGATTAGAAACGGCAAAGTTATTTCCTATGGTTGGGTGGGGGGAGGGGAGCGTTTAGAACAAGAGGACACTACTTCAAGATTGAAGGATGTCCATTTAGAACAGAGACGTGGAGAAATTACTTTAGTGGTAAATCTGGTAAATCTGTGGAATTTTTTGCTACCAGTGGCTGTGAATGCCAAGTCATTGGGTGCATTTAAGGCAGAGATAGATAGGTTCTTGATTAGCCAGGGCATCAATGGGTATGGGGAGAAGGCAGGGGATTGGGAATGACTAGAAGAATTGGATCAGCCCATAATTGAATGGCTGAGCAGACTCGATGGGCTGAATGGCCTACTTCTGTCCCTATATCTTATGGTCTTATTCTAAATCTCCCTGACAGTTTCAGCTCTACCACCACCCTTCACAGTCACACACACACACACACACACACACACACACACACACACACACACACACACACACACACACTCACACACACACACACACACACACACTCACACACACACACACACACACACACACACACACACACACACACACACACACACTCACACACACACACACACACACCACTTTCTGTGTAAAAAAAATTTACTTCTGACAACTTCCTATACTTTCCTCCAGTCATCTTAAAATTATATTCCCTCACATTAACGGTTTTGTCCCGTGGGAATGTCTCTGGTTGTGCATTCTATCTATGACTTTTATCATTTTGTACACCTCTGTCAGGTCTCCTCTCATCTTTCTCCACTGCGAAGAGAAAAACCCCAGCTCACCCAAACTATCCACACGGGACGTGCTCTCTAATCCAGGCCGCATCCTGGTAAATCTCCTCTGCACCCTCTCCAATCCAGCCCGCATCCTGGTGAATCTCCTCTGCACCCTCTCTAATCCAGCCCGCATCCTGGTAAATCTCCTCTGCACCCTCTCTAATCCAGCCCGCATCCTGGTAAATCTCCTCTGCACCTTCTCTAAAGCCGACCACATCCTTCCGATAAGTTCAGTGCTTCATGATCCAAGATTTCTCCACCGGAGATGTTTGTCATAACGGTAACCCATTTATTGGAAAGAAAGTTGTACCCCAACAATCCTTTCATCTGGCAAATTCCAGAAACCCGTCACTTCAGAGGCACGTTGAGGAGGTTGCAAGAGAAAGTGATTAGGAAGCAGGATTAAAGTTTTGTGATCCATCATCACTGTTCCCCAGGAACAGCACTTCCTGGGGAATGTGGGATCCTGGGAAGAGTTGCCTTAAGCAGTCCTGTTTGATATAGAACCATAGGCACATGCCCCAAGGTTATCATCAATTATTGATCAAAGTCTTAATTAATCCTAACCAGTAATTGCAGGCAGTGAAATATTTTATGCTTTGCAGAATCTTCGCCTTGTAGCTTGAAAAATTCTCACATTCAGGTCTCACAACTGGACCTGATCAGTCGCATTCTATCCACGTGGTCAAAGGTCAAACATGAAAATGAACAGCATCCGACAGTCCTCATGAAGGGTCATGAGAACTGCACTGGCAATTTCTCCCCCTCCCTCTGTCTCTCCTTTTCAGTTCTCCATTTAGCTCCCTTTTTTCTTCTTCTTCTCACCTGCCCATCACCTCCCCCTGGGTCGCTTCCTCCTTCCCTTTCTGTGATGGTCCACTCTCCTCTCCTATCCTCCTCTCCAGCCCTGGTCCTTTCCCACCCACCAGGCTGCACCCACTACCGTCCAGCTATCCTTCTTCCCCTCCCCCACACCTTGTGGTGCATCAGGCGGCAACCTTGCCATTTGCGTTTTGCCTGTTTTTCTTACAAGGCCGAGTTGCTAGCTCGATGTACAACCCTGCACGGCAGGAAAGCATGCAAGGAGCTGCTCGGATTCGAATCCGGGACCACTCGCCTTGCAGTCTGGTGCTGACGTCACTACACCACCGGCCAGCTATGCGATGTAAATTAATAATCACATGTCCAACTAAAGTAATCCCCTCTGCCTACACAATGTCCATATCCCTCCATTTTAATCTTTTTTATGCGCCATTTATTTTTCCATTTTCCATTCGAAAGGTTAATTGTTCTTTGCGGGATTATTTCTGACAATAAATGAATATTATCTATTCATTATTATTTTCTTTTTGAATTTGCAGTTTTTCTTCTTTTGCTCATTTTTTGCCAGTCTTTGTGCATAATTTTTCGATGATTCTAATGTATTTTATTTATTTAAACGCAGTGCAGAACCTGCCCTTCTGGGCCTTGGATCTGTGCCACCCAGCAAACCCCGATTTAACCCGAGCCTAATCACAGGACAATTCACAATGACCAATTAACCCACCAACCAGGTCCTTTAACCTACCAACCAGTGCATCTTCAGACTGTGGGAGGAAACCGGAGCTCCTGGAGGAAACCCGTGTGGTCACAGGGAGATCGAATAAACTCCTTACAGGCAGCGGTGGGAATTGAACCTGGGTCGCTGGTACTGTAAAGTGTTGTGCTAACCCCTACGCTACTGTGTCGTCCCATGGTATTTCTGTGTTCTACTGTGAGTGTCCACAAAAAAATGAATCTCAGGGTAGTAAATGGTGACATATGCGGACTTTGAAAATAACTTTACTTTGAACTTGGAACAGATTACTTCTTCGTAATCTTGGCCTTAGGACTTTCTCTCAACTAATCTCTCTCCCCGTTAAAATGAGTTTTGACTAACTTGTCACTGAGCAGAAGTACATTTTTCTAAGCCCGGATAAGAGTCCCCAGTGTATGTTGTCCATGCCAGAGTCGCAAATCATTTCAAATCTGGACAGGCCCATTGAGCTCTTAATCCTTGCTCTCCCTTTGACTCCTTAGCAAGTTCTGCTGCTTCTTTCTTCATCATGATTCTGTTCCCACTGGCGCAGGAATACTTAATGTGCCAAAATGCACAGCCATGGGAGAACTGTTATCACGAGAGCCTGTGGAACAATACTGAATTGACTGCAGTAAATAATGTGATTGTGAGGCAGTAGCTTTGAACAATCTTCTGCATGCAATTATCAGTCTGCACAGATGTCATAGGATAAAATTAGATGTCTGCGTGATCCACGCTCGAGATTGAGACAGTACGAAGCACTTCTGCCATTGTTAAACACTTCCTCCCCCGCCTTTTCCAGACCTGGTGAAGGGACTTGGCCCGAAACTTCAACTCTTTATTCCTTTCCATAGATGCTGCCGGACCTGCTGAGTTCCTCCAACATTTTGTGTGTGTTGTAAACACAAAGTACACTGCAGATACTGTGGTCAAATCAACATGTACAAACAAGCTGGATGAACTCAGCAGATCGGGCAGCATTTTCAATGGATGCTGCCCGATCTGCTGAGTTCATCCAGCTTTTTTGTGTGTGTTGCTCTGGATTTCCAGCATCTGTAGAATATCTTGTATGTTCCTGGTGGCCAAATATTTAAGTTCCAATTCCCGTTCCTATTCCCATTATGACATGTTGGCCCGTGGCCTCCTCTCATGACTAGATGAGGCTACTCTCAAAGTGAAGGAGCAACACCTTACATTTCATCTAAATAGCCTCCAACCTGATCATGTGAAAAACACACAAAATGCTGGAGGAACTCAGCAGGCCAGGCAGCATCTAGGAGAAGAGTACAGTTGACATTTTGGGACAAAACCCTTCAGCTGTACTCTTTCCTTAGATGCTGCCTGGCCTGCTGAGTTCCTCCAGTATTTTGTGTGTGTTTCTCGGATTTCCAGCATGTGCAGGTTTCTCTTGTTTGTGATTGCATGAATATTAATTTCTCCCTCGGTAAAAAAAAATCCCCCTCCTTCCTCTATTCCCCACTGTGACCTTTAACCTCTTCTCAATTGCCTATTACCCCCCTCCTTTCCTTTCTCCTATGGTCCACTCTTCTCTCCTATCAGTTTCCTTCCTCTCCAGCCTTTGACCTTTCCCACCCACTTGACATAACCATCACCTTCCAGCTCTCCTCTTTCCCCTCCCCCGACCTTGTTATTCCGGCGTCTTCCCAATTACTCCTCAGTCCTGAAGAAGGGTCTCGGGCTGAAGTTCATCAACCACAGATGCTGCCTGACCTGCTGAGTTACTCCAGCACTTTGTGTTTGTTGCTCTGCCATTGTTGTGTGCTTTCTGCAGCTGGAACATCTTTTTGCGACAGATCGTAAGGTGTGTCCGTCTCCCTGTCTCTCCAAGTGGAAGCCATTTGATTATCGCAGTCATTAGTTTCATAGCAATACAAAGCTTTCATTGTTGCCCCCCTTTTTTTCACAGTGAGAGTACTGGAGATCTGTTGCAGAGGGAAACATTGTCATCTAAAAGCGATTCTGGCCTGAGGGTTCAGATTCCAATAGTCAACAAAACTACCTGTTGTTTTTTACTCTTACTTGATGGATTGGAAGCTTTCCTTCGATTTTGTACATAGTGTTACAAGGATCTACCCCTTAGGAATAATGATCAGAGAGGCACAGAGAGAATCTATAATTACTAATAAGTACCTTTATTGTCTCAACGGAGGAGCACATGAATTTACACAACCTGTATGCACAGCTACTGTTTTCCTGACTCTCCGTGAACAGTCAAAGACTGGAAAAGTTAATACCCAGACAAGGAGTCGATGCCCATGTCTTCCTCGTGGCCCCGCTCCACTTTCCGTGCGTCCAAGGGGCACTCCACATCCGTGATGGTAGGTCTCTGGAGAGAGTTGTCACTGCTTTTGCATTCGAAGCATCTGCTTTTATATTCATTCCTTCACCAGTTCAAAGGCTGCATTTCACTGTCATTGGCTGTGGGTCATCTGACTGACCGATAACACCTTCTTATTGGCTCTAGTCCAGGCCAGCGTCCATTTATTGCCTTCTTCCATAAGTGATGACTGGTAATTTACGGTTCTAGGTCAGTTACTGAACCAGTAACTAGCTCGAATCACTCAGGGCAGAGACAGGCCCCACCATTCACTTATCTGCATGGTGTATCTAAACAAAGAAACCTCACAAATAGTGTTTCACTGCACTGCAGAGTTAACATTTCAAGTTGGTGAGCTTTCATTGAAAAGTATTAAACACTCAATTGTATTTGTTTTAATTTATGATTTCCAGCATCCATTCCATAGCATGGTGCAGGTGCTTTGGCCCACAATGCTGTGCTGACCTTTTAAACTACGTTATCATAAGTCTAACCCTTCCCTCCCACATAACCCTCTATTTTTATCTGACACATGCTTATCTAAGAGTTATTAAAATGTCCGTAATGTATCTGCCTCTAACACCATTCTGTGCACCCACCACTCTCTGTGTGAAAAAACACTTCTGACATCCTGCCTGCTATCACCATTATTATGTGCCTTGTCATACCAAAGGAGGTATAAAGCGCTCCTTCCCTCCGCTAGCCTGCAGGTCACCCTTGGGCAAGGTGTATCACCTGCTTAGCCCCCCCCCCCACAATCAGGGTCACTTAAAGCCATGGGAGCAGGTGGTGGATGGTCGTACGAGCAGCCGGTGCAGATCACAAGTCCTGGTTATGCGACCACTGACACCAGGCAGACAATCTCTGAAGAGTATTGATAATGGCTGGGGTCACCCGTCTTGTAAAGACACTGCCCAGAAGAAGGCAATGGCAAACCACTTCTGTGGAGAAATTTGCCAAGGACAATCATGGTCTTGGAAAGACCACGATCACCCACGGCTCATGATGATGATGTCATATGACACAGCACAAGCTGGGAAATAGAGTGTGACCCTTACACCTTTTCTATCTCCCTCATAATTTTACATACGTTGTGAAGGAAGGTGGAATTGAAGCCAAGATCAGAAGCCCCATGGCCTTATTGAATGTTGGAACAGCTGTGATGGGGCGAACTGTATTTCTCTTTGGTGCGAGTAGAAAGACCCTTTCATCTCCATACCCAGCCTGCTTCCTTTCCCCCCCTTGGTCCATTTCCTCTCCCCCACCAAAATCTTCGACTGCTCGAAAATTTGTTTTAAATAGAACACTGTGGTTTTCCTTCTACTCCGTCCTTGTGTAAGTAAACGGAAAGGCTTGCTCAACACGATTAAAAGTTCTGTCTTCCCGTGTTGTTGAGATGTCTCAGTGTTGACACAGGAGCTGGGTCACATTTGGAGGGGTTTCTGGTCATCTGCTGAGTTACCTGTAATGTGGGTCATAGTGAGACCACTGAGACCATGCTGACCATCTGGCACCTAATTGTACTACCTGCTGCTGGTAGCGCTGCTGGCATTTAGGGCAGGAATGAAGGTTCTCCATCTCTGGTGGTGTTCAGAGCTTCCATCACTGTAACAGAAGGTCGGTTTTCATTACCGTCAGTCATGCAAGTCCCGGGTGGAGACTCAGGAATACCGTCGCACTCAGATGTAGGAGGATTCTTCACTGCTGCTTCTATAACAGTTTTGCTTGACCAATCAGGGTTGTCAGGCTCACAAACCTGGAGGACCCGAGGACCATTCTTAGTCTGTCCTTTACCCTTTGACCTGTTTGGCATGGGTGACCCTACCAAGAGCCAAAGCACAAAGCCCTGACTCCAGCCAACATAGTTCCCCAGGTCACTGAGGCACACAAGCCTCCAAACCCAACGACAACGTTGTGGTCCTCTTGGAGGACCAACTTGCATCTTGCAAAGGAATCACACAATAGCCTTTACGGTTAATGGGAATGACTGACTTTACTTGCACCCTTAGCTCCCAGTGGAGCATGGGCCATCGATGACGTCTGGTCCCCATCGTCCTCTGAAGTCGATGGTTTGGTTGGAACTCATCAGGGTTTCTGCAATCCATTGTATCCCCTGCACAGGGGATTGGCCTGTACAGCTTCACCAGAGCCCTGATGGCCGGCCTTACCCATTTCGTCCTCTCGCAATGGGGCCGTTGAGGGGTGATTCTGGGGATATGACTGCAAAAAAAAACTTCAGGCAATGGTGAACACTGCTGAGCACATTATAGGAACCAGCCTCCCTTCTCTTGACTCTGTCTACACCTCTCTCTGCCCCAGTAAGGCAGCCAGTTTAATCCAAGACCCTGGCCATCCCAAACATTCTCTTCCTCAGCCTCCCGCCAGATAGAAGACACAACAACCTGAAAGGGCACACCACCAGGCTCAAGGACAGTGTCTATCCCACTGCAATCAGACTCTTGAACGATAAGATGGACTGCTGATCTCACAATCTACCTTGTCATGATCTTGCATGTTATTATTTGCCAGTATTGTACTTTCTCTGTAAGTTTTATACTTTTGATGGCTCTGGGCCTGGGAATTCCGAACAGTGTGAGGGATATCATTGAAACCTATTGAATGTTGAAAGGCCTCAATAGACTGGATGTGGAGAGGCTGTTTCCCGTGGTGGGAGAGTCTAAGAGCAGAGGACACATTCTCAAAATAATGGTGGGTCCTTTTAGAACGGAGATGAGGAGGAATTTCTTTAGCCAGAGGGTGGTGAATCTGTGGAATTCATTGCCACAGATGGCTGTGGAGGCCAAGTCACTGGGTATATTTAAAGCAGAGGTTGATAGATTCTTGATTAGTCAGTGCATGAAAGGATACAGGGTGAAGACAGGAGATTGGGGCTGAGAGAGAAAATGGATCAGCCGTGACAAAATGGCAGAGCAGACTGGATGGGCTGAATGGCCTAATTCTGCCCCCTTACCTTATGGTGTTTATCCTGCATTCTGTTATTGTTTTCCCTTGTTCTACCCCAATGCACCGTGTAATGATCTGATCTGTATGGACAGTACGCAAGACAATTTTTTCACTGTATCTCAGTACATGCGACAATGATACACTGATATCAATATGTACCTGTAAGTTATCCTTGTAAACAGAAGCTGAGATGCTGCAAAGTGTCATAATGAAAAGTTTCAACTGTACGAACAAGTAGAAGGTCAGTTGAGGTCAACAGAGGAAAGGTGATTTTAAAGTCATTGAGAACAAAGGCGTCTGGGAACACTGGTCCATAATTCATTGAAAGTGGTGTCACAGGTAGATAGGGTCATGAAGGAAGTTTTGGAAAATTGGCCTATATAAATCAAAGTACTGAGTACAGAAGCTGGATGTTATGTTGAAGTTGCTTAAGTCATTGGTGGCGCCTAATTTGGAGTATTGTGTGCAGTTTTGGTCACCAACCTACAGGAAAAATGTAAACAAGGTTGAAAGTGGACAGAAAAAATTACAAGGATGTTTCCAGGTCTGAAGGACCTGAATTTTAAGGAAAGATTGAATAGGTTAGGACTTTATTCCTTGGAGTGTAGAAGATTGAGAGGAGATTTGATAGAGGTATACAAAATTATCAGGGGTATAGATAAGGTAATTACAGGTAGGCTTTTTCCACTGAGGTTGTGTGGGACTGCAATTAGAGGTCATGGGGTAAGGGTGAAAGGGGAAATATTTAAGACGAACACGAGGGGAAACTTCTTCACTCGGAGGGTGGTGAGAGTATGGAACGAGCTGCCAGCACAAGTGTTGCATGAAAGCTCGATTTCAACGTTTAAGAGAGGTTTGGATAGGTACGTGGATGGTAGGAGGTAAGGAGGGCTATGGTCCCGGTGCAGGTCGATGGGAGTAGGCAGTTTAAATGATTTTGGTAAGGACTAGATGGGCCAAAAGGTCTGTTTCTGTGCTGTATGACTTTATCCCAGTCAAAGGTTCAAGATACAAAGTCCATTTCATCAATGTACCTACGGAGTATACAACACCGAATTCTCCCTCTCTCTCTCTCTACAGACAGCCACAAAACAAGGAAAACCATGGAGCATGTTTAAAGAGAAACACCAAACCCACAAACACACCCCATACGCAGAAAAATCAACAAATCACACAAAAAGTGAAAAGCACAGAATAGAAAAACACAAAATCTATAAATTCCAGGAATACTCTGTCTAGTTATATCCCGCGCAGTGTCGTTTTCCAGCCGCAGGCCGCCCCGAAGGACTTGTATCTGGTTCGTAGCCTCCATGCTAAAGACATTAATTTCTCTGGAATTTTCACAGGAGAAAGGACTTTAGAGTGTGTGCCATTACCAATCTCTTCTACCCGTGGTAATCCCTGGCTTATAGTCCGCCTGTGTACAAAGTGTTGAAATCAAGGCAATAAAGCAGAGACGTTTGTTGGTAATGGAGTTATAGAGCATAACAGCATGGGATCAGGCCCTTCGGTCCATCAGGGCAATGCTGAACGGTTATTCAGCCTAGTTCCACTGATCTGCATCCAGATGATAGGCCTCCACACCTCTCCTGTCTGTATACCTATCCAAACTTGGCTGAAATGTTGAAATCAAGCACTCATCCAGTACTTCATCCAGTACAACTCATTCCTCACTCGCTCCACCCTCTGAGTGAAAAAGTTCAGCTTAAGTATTTCACCTTTCACCCTCAACCCATGACCTCAGTGGAAAAAGGCGTCTTGCATGTACATTATCTCTACCCCTCATCATTTTGTACACCTCGATCAAATCTTCACTTATTCTCCAATTCTCCGGGGAATAAAGTCAAAACCTATTCAACCTTTCCCTGTAACACAGGGTCCTCGAGACATACTCATAAGATAGAACACAGAGCAAAGAAAGATAGAACCCAGGGATAGGCCCCTTGGCCCACAACACTGTGCTCAACAAATTAAATAGTCATCTAATCTCTTCTGCCTGCACAAAGTCCGTACCCTTTCTTTTTCCTCAGATTCATCTGCCTATCTAAACATCTCATTAAAGTCTCTGGTGTATTTGCCTCTACCCCCACCACAGACAGCACCACCCACCACTCTCTGGGTAAAAAAAACTTGCCCCTCACACCTCATTTGAATTTACCCCCTTTCACCTTAAAAACATTCCCTCTGATATTTGACATTTCAACCCTGGGAAGAACTTGCTATCTACTCTACCTATGCCTCTCGTAATCTTATAAACCTCACTCACAGGCGCTCCCAACCCTTTTTTATGCCACGGGCCGTTACCATTAACGGGAGAGTCTGTGGAAGGGACAGCCTGTTCTATCAAATCTCCCCTCAACCTCCGCCACTCCAGAGTAAACAACCCAAGTTTGTCCAACCTCACGTTGTAGGATATGCCCTCTAATCCAGGCAGAATCCTCTTCTGCACCCTCCACAAAGCCTCGACCTCCTTCTTGTCATGGGGATCTTTCCAAACTTACAATTTACAAGACAAGATTTATAGTTTCTGGAGGAAATCCTGCCCAGGCCTTGGATTGGTTGTGTTTTTAAAACAGAGGAGACAATTTTGGATTGGGAATTCTCACAGGTTGGAGAGATAAGCTAAATTACGTGTTAGTAATAGGGCGTAAAAAGCAGATAAACAGTTGTACAGATGCTGCAGCTCACACAGCCTGTGCCAAGTTGGGGGAAATAGTCAAGAGATACAAGGAATCCTCTTACACTTTTTTTGCTTCGGAGTGCTTTGGATCCAGGGATGTATTTTGACAGTGTCGTAACTGCTGTGATATGGGAAACGTATCATGCACCCTTCACATATCAGGCCATGCCCTCTCCTCATTGCTGCCTTCAGGAAGCTGGTACTGGAGCCTTAGGTCCCACACCACCAGGTTCAGGGACAGTTACTACCTCTCAACCATCAGACTCCTTAACCAGCGTGGACATCTTCACTCACCATAACTCTGAACTGATGTCACGTACGATAGACTCACTTTGAAGGGCTCTACAACTCCTATTTTCAGTATTATTTGTTTATATATCGATCTGTCTATTTGACTATCTAGCAGTCTATCTCTTTACTTGTCTATTTGACTATCTATCAGTCTATCTATTTACCTGTCTTCCTATTGGACTATTTATCTATCTATCTGTCTATTTATTGATTGATTGTTTGATTGATTGATTGATTGATTGATTGAGTGTATTAGCAGTTTATCTTCTTTTGCACACTGGCTGTTTGTCAGACCCTAAGTGTAATTTTTCATTGATTTCATTGTATTTCTCTGTTCTATTGAACAAAAATAGCTCTCTGGGTAGGATATGGTAACATTTATGTACTTTGATAATAAACATAGAAAACCTACAGTACAATACAGGCCCTTCGGCCCACAATGCCACCCTGAACGGGTACCCAAAGTAAATTTACTTTGTGCTTTTGAGCAGAGCAACTAACTTGATCACAGCAAACTTGCAAAAGAGCAACATGATAATGACAAGATTAACCTTTTCTAGTGACCGATTAGACAATAAATATCAGGTCCATCTAATTCCAACATGGCTGCTTTATTACCCCTCTCAATGCCATTCTCCCCATAATCTGTGACCCCCTTATTAGTCAACCTATCAACCCCCACTTTAAAAATATCCAGTGACTTGACCTCCACAGTCCCTCTGTGGCAATAATTCCACATATTCAACACCCTCTGGTGAAAGAAATTCTTCCTCACCTCTGTCCTAAAGAGATGTTCTTCTATTCCGAGGCTGGCTGTCTAGTTCTAGACTTCCCTACTATAGGAAACATCCTCTCATGTCCACCTATCTAAGCCTTTCAATATCCAGTGCATTTCGGTGAGATTTCCCTCTCATTTTTTCTAAACTCCTGTGAGCACAGGCCCAGAGCCGGGATGCAGAGAGGCAAAAGAGTGTCATGGGATCTTTCAGGTCTTGTCGTAGGAAAACAGCAGCCATCATCAGAGACCCCCACCACCCAGGTGCTGCTGCCATCAGGTAGTGGGTACAAGAGCCTCAGGACTCACACCATCAAGTTCAAGAACAGTTAGTTACTACCCATCGACCATCATAATAAAAGAGGATAACTACCCTCACTTGCCCCATCATTGAAACGTTCCAACAACCAATGATCTCACTTTAAGGATTCTTTGTCTCATGTTCTCGATATTTATTGCTGTTTATTTATATTTCCATTTGCACAGTTTGTTGTCTTCTGCACTCTGGCTGATCTTTCACTGATCTTGTTATAGATTTGAAGATTATACCCACAAGAACATGAATCTCAGTGTTGTATATGGCGACATATATGTACTTGAGTAATAAAATTTACTTCGAACTTTTGAACTTTTTAAATGACAGCATCTTGGACAATGTGATGATCCCTCAGCCCTACACTAGAGTTCCACCCTCGTTCCTAGTGCCTGAAATTTTGGGTGAATCTTTCAGTCCAACCCTTCTCGCCCAGAGAACAGTGCATGATCCATGCAGACACAGAGACACCAGCAGACCACAGATTTACGGTATAACCCGAGCTCCTCCCAAGACACAATTCAATATTCATGCCGTCACGGCCAGCCAAACAAAACATCCCATCCCAACGTGGGATGGCCTAATCTGTATCAGAATGGGAAAGAAATTCTCGGGAGAGTGGGAATTTCTGGGCTGCTTAAAGTGACTGCTGACAGATCTGTGAGGAGTGAGGTTGACGTGAGTGGGATTTGATTAACACTTTCAGTACAACTGCAGTCTGTGCATACTAGGAAACGCCGCCTTGTCCTGTTCTACAGCTCGCTGTCTTGGCAGAATACTCTGTTAATACAGAGCAACATTCCACACAGAATTACCTGATCGAGTGATATGTCTTGCTTAAGATAGGAACAATATGGCAGTTCTACAACAGAGGATTAAAATCCTTGCATACATTGTGATGCTGTTAAAATTGCTTGCCTGAAGTGACTTGCCTGGCTTCTGACAGCCCTGCAGCAGAGAATGGGAAATAAATGATCTGTTCCTTATTTTCATCCTTCCTGTAGAGTTTGGGGCAGTGTTCCATGATCGTTTCCTTTAGAAAATACACATGTTTAGTTTTCTTAATTTTAAAAAGCTGACTCTGAACTGAACTAAACAGAATGCTCCTGGACTCCTGGTTTGATATTCTATATCTTTCTCGCCTGCTTTTTTGCCGTTTGCGCAATTTGTCCTCTTTTTCCACATAGGGGTGCTTGATGCTTTCTTGAACGGGTTCCATGGTGTTTCTTTGACTTGTGGCTGCCTACGGGAGGACGAACCTCAGGGTCGTTTTCTGCATGCATACTTGGGTAATAAGTGTACTTTGAATCTTTAATCGGCCAGTTGCAAAGTTTGTACCGCCACTGGGATTCCAGTGGGACGATTGGGAAGGGGAAGAAATGCAGCTGCACAGGTCCAAGTTTCCTAAGCGGTTCGGCACGGGACTAGATGGGCTGAAGCGACTTCCTTTCCCTGACTCCCTGACGCTGAAGTAAAGTAAGTTGGAAAAGGAATCCACATCAAACAACGTAAAGAATGGAGCATTTGAAAACAAAAATGTCTCCAGACCATTATGAATTCAAACAGGCCGAGGATGGAACTTGATAGAACTCTTTTGCAAAAGCCCCGATCAAATGCTGGCACAGATGCTGTTTCAAGACACTGACAGCGGTGGCTTTTCGTGCCTATGTTGTCTCCCCGTGAAATGATAGAACACAAGACTTTCTTTGTCAGACTCAACAAAGGACTTGGACTATTTCCACCCTCTTTAAATTCCAACCTCAATGCGCCTTGCCAAGAAAACCTTTTAGCCTTCTACCAGTTTATATAGTTAACAGAATTATCCTGGCAGGAATGTGTAACGAAAAAAATCAATTTTAATGAGTGGAAAACGGAGCTTAAACTGAGATCCTTAACGCTGACTCTCAGCAACCAGATCTACTGGCCTCGCAAAGCCAAGTTGAACCGGGTCCAGAATCTCCAGCACCCTCAGAACAGGCCAAAGTAATCAAATCAAGAGCACACTAAATTCTGAAAACAGGAATTGTATATCTGCCCCATCTATACAATCCTCCATCGGTCTCTCACAAAGTAAATGCATCGACTGTTCCGATCATAACAGAGGAGGAAATACATATTCTTGTGATTCATTCAGGAATTCCTCTGAAACACATTGTTTTTCTGCTAATAAGTCATCATATTTTTATGCTACTGTGTACACAATTTACTTCTCTTAACTGGGGCAGCACGGTGGCACGATTGTTTACAATACAGATGGCCAGGGTTCAATTCCCGCCGCTGCCTGTAAGGAGGCGTTGCTGATGCCGGAAGTCCAGAGCAAGACGTACAATGTGCTGGAGGAGCTCAGCAGGTCAGGCGACATTGGTGGGTGGGGATAAACTGTCGACGTTTCGTGGCGAGGTCGTTCATCAGGACTGGGAATTTGCAAGCAGACCATTTCCACTGAGGTTGGGTGGGCCTACAACCAGGGGTCATGGGTTAAGGTTGAAAGGTGAAAAGTTCAAGGGGAACATGAGGGGAGACGATAGGTACGTGTGTTGGTGCGTGGCTATGGCATCAGTCTAGTGATTTGAAGGTCGCTAGTTCGAGCCTTGGCTGAGGCTGTGTGTTGTGTCCTTGAGCAAGACACTTAACCACACATTGCTCTGCGACGACACCGGTGCCAAGCTGTATCATCCCTTCCCTTGGACATCGGTGGCATGGAGAGGGGAAACTTGCAGCATGGGCAACTGCCGGTCTTCCATACAACCCTACCCAGGCCTCAGTCAACATCGAAATCGATGGACGTAGGCCTCCGTTAGTCTCGATAGACCATGGATTTGCACCTTGGAAAGTTTCCAGGGCGCAAGCCTGGGCAAGGTTTTTTTTTAAATGGAAGACCAGCAGTTGCCCAAGCTGCAAGTCTCCCCTCTCCACGCCTCCGATGTTGTCCAAGGGAAGGGCATTAGCAGCCGAAGAAGATGGATAGCCGAAGAAGAGAGAGATAGATATATGGATACTAGGGTATGGAGGGCTATGGTCCCAGTGCAGGACGATGGGAGTTGGCAGTTTAAATGGTTTGGCACAGACTAGATGGGCTGAAGGGCCGGTGACTCTGTGACTCTGTAATGTGCTATAGTTGCAGAGAAAGGGCGGTGCAGATGAACAGTAAGGTGTACGGCCACGACAATGTGGACTGACAGTTCTAGAGTCGTCTTTCTCGGATAGGAGGTCCATTCAAAAGTCTTATAACAGTGGGCTAGAAGCTGTCCTTGAGCCTGGTGGCACGTGCTTTCAGAGTTGAGTATCTCTTGCCTGGGGGAATGAATGTCCAGCACAAGAGATTCTGCAGGTGCTGGGTCTTGAGCAGCACGCATGAAATTCTGGGGGACCTCAGCCGGTCATCTATGGAGAAGTTCTGACGAAGGGTGTCGTTGATTCTTTATTCCTCCCTATTGATGTTGCCTCCAGCATTTTGTGTGTGCTACTCAGGAGAATGTCCAGGCCGGGCGGGGTCTTTGATTGTCCTCTAAGGCAGCGAGAGGAGCGGACAGAGTGCCTGGAGGGGAGGCTGAGCAGTGTGAAAATGCTAGTGACTTCATTCACAGCTGACTGGATCCAAGTTTGCCTTGCGTATTGTGGCCTTTTGATCACTCTGAACTGTCCATGAGCTCTAGATTAGCCTGTCGAACCTGTTGCTCTGGAAGTTAGTTTATGGAGGATGGCCTGTGAGAGGTGCGTAAGGCTAACATTAGAATCGAATCCCTCAGACCTCCGTGCTTACCTGCATCTGTATTTCATGGTTGCGTTGCGGCTAACGTGATGCTATTACAGCTCAGGGCATCGGAGTTCGGAGTTCAATTCTGGCGACCTCTGTAAAAAAGTTTGTGAGTTCTTCCCTTGTGCGCTGGGGTTCCCTCCAGGTGCTCTGGTTTCCTCCCGCAGTCCAAAGGCGTACCGATTAGCAGGTGGAAAAAAACTCGGAAAATGTGTACCTCGGGTGGCTGATGGTTGGGTTGAGCTGTTCCCTGATCTTGGCAATTCATTTGCAAATCCTTTGTCACTCTATGAGAAGATGTCATCAGCGTACTGTTAGTTGTGCACGTTCTCTGAATACTTTACCTGTATCTACTTATCAATCAGCTGATTGGACATATTCACAGAAACTCAATGATGATGTAGGTGGGGAGTCTCATTGCTAATTGGTCATTGTAAATTGTAAATTGTTCCGTGATTGGACTAGGTTGCCGAGGTTGGAAGGATCTGTTCTGCACTGCATCCCGAAATAAAAAATTTAAAAATGGAAATAAAATAACCCAATTTATGTGGGTGACTTGTGCCAGGCACTGCCAACAGGCCTTTGAATTGGGTACAAGGTGGCTGGAAATTGCCAGAGATTCATTGCTGGGACAGGCCCTCAGAACATCCTTCCACAACCCATGATGACAAAGCTCACGTGAGCCTCAGGCTCTCAGCTTCATCAGCTGCTGTTAAAGGACTGATGGAAATATGGGAAGAATATAACGGGATTTGTATGCATGGGAGTTTATGGTTGTCATGGATCTGGTGGCACAAAGGGATTTTGAGTCGACATATCCGCAGACGGCTGTGGAGACCAAGTCATTGGGCATATTTAAAACAGAGGGTGAAAGGGTCTTGATTAGTCAACGTGTCAAAGGTTATGGGGAGAAGGCAGGAGAAGGGGATTGTGGGGGATCATAATCAGCCATCATGGAATGGTAGAACAGACTCGATGGGCTGAGTAGCCTAATACTGCTCCAATGACTGTATGACTCCGACATTAAAATCTGCCAATAAGGTAGAAAATACAACATAGAGCAGTACAGCACGAAAACAAGCCCCCATCACCCAGCTCTTGCCCTCTTCTCATTGTTACAATCAGGGAGGAGGTACAGGAGTCTGAAGACACACACTCGACGATTCAGGAACAGCTTCTTCCCTTCTGCCATCCAGTTTCTGAATGGATATTGAACCCATGAACACTACCTCAATACTTTTTAATTTCTGTTTTACACTACCTATTTAATTTAACTATTTAATATCTATGTACTTACTATAGTTCAGTTTTTCTCTATTATCCTGCATTGCATTGTACTGCCGCCGCAAAGTCACAAATTTCATGACATATTAAATCTGATTCTGATAACAAAAATAACAACAAATGTAAGGAACACAATGGCCCAGCGACGGTGAAGGAACAGCGATATATCTGGAGGTTAGCTTTCCCCGTGATTTTCCTGGCCTTGTCCTTCCACCTGAGGAGGAGGTGAGTTTGGAAGGTGCTGTGTGAGGAATCACGGTGAGTTGTTTCTTTGCATTTACAGACAGAGCACGTTGTTGTCGGTGTGCGTCGGTGGTGCAGAGGGTGAATGGCTGTGGATGGGATACCCGTTCTAGAGGCTGCTATGTCCGAACTTCTTGAACGTTGCTGAATTGACAAGCAGTACTGGGCACACACACATATATATATATATAGAGCCAGGATGCCTAAGGCTTTTGCACAGTACCACGTATTTGGCAGCCTGGAGCGGAGAACGAGTTTGTAAGTCTGGCTAGAGCAGAGGATGTTGGGAATGGAGAGGGAAGAGTGCTGCAGGAGGGGTGTGGGACAGGTGGCGGAGAAGGAGTGCCAGGGGTGGGTTTGGTGCAGGTGCAGACTCACCCGGCCCTGAGACACCAGGCGAGGTCATTTGATTCCAAACAATTGGTTTATTGATCATTACAGAATGTCTCTCTGGTGCTTCGCGCTCCCTCCCCTCTCCCTTCCCCTTTTCCCAACTGTGATTCCCCTCTCCCTGCCCCCCCTTCCCACTCTCAGTCCACGATAGAGACCCACATCAGAATCAGGTTTATCATCACTCAGGTATGACGTGAAAGTTTTTTTAGCAGCAGCTATGCAGTGCAATACATAAAATTACTACAGTACTGTGCAAAAGTCTTAGCCACCATAGCTGAATAAATATGTACCTAAGACTTTTGTACAAGACTGTAGATGGTGGAATAGTTTTATGGAATTAGGAGATGAATTTTTGGTGCAGTAGATGCAGTCATGATTTTAAAACTAAGAACATAATACCATAAGACATAGGAGTAAAATTAGGCCAATCGGCCAATCAAGTCTACTCCACCATTCCATCATGGCTGAGTTATTATCCCTCTCAACCCCATTCTCCTGCCTTCTCCCCATAACATTTGATGCCCTGACTAATCAAGAACCTACCAACCTTCCTTTTAAATATACCCAATGACTTGGCCTCCACAGCCACCTGTAGCAACGAATTCCACAGACGCGCCACTCGCTGGCTAAAGAAATTCCTCCTCGTCTCTGTTCAGATGGACATCCCTCTATTTGGAGGCTGTGCTCTCAGGTCCTAGATACCCCCACTGTAGGAAACATCTTCTCTGCGTCCACTCTACCAAGGCCTTTCAATATTTAGAGATAACAACATCTCTTAAAAGTACTTTATTGGCTGTTAGGCACTTAGTGATGCCCTGAAATAGATGTTTCAAGGACTATATAAATCCAAGTCTTCCTCTTTATTCAAGGCTGCCTCGTGGGTTTTGCAGGTTCTTGTACCATCATATGTTACAGAACCAACAATTCCAGGCTCAGAAAATCATATAAAAAAAGCCAGAAACACTCAGCAGGTCAAGCAGCCTCCGGAGAGAGGGAAAAAAGTTATCATTTCAGTTCAGTTCAGGCCTTTCCTCTGAACAGGACAGTCTGTCGTTGATACAAACTGTGATCTATTTTGGGTGCTCTGCGCAGTAATGTGCACTTGGCCTACGTTTTGAATGTAACCAGTAAATGTCAGCAAAGACGTATTCAAGCCCACACAATTAGCACTTTCATTTCTGAGCAGTTCAGAAATCATTCAGATATCTAACCCCTTTCTTTTTCCATTTCCCCTCTCACCTTTCTGCTCCTCACCTCCCTCTGTTGTTGCTCCTCCGCCTCTTTCTCCCATGGTCCACTCTCTTCTCCTATCAGATCCTTTCTTCTTTAGACCTTCACCTTTTCCACCTATCACCTCCCAACTTCTTACTTCATTTCCCCCCCCCCTCCCACCCACCTATCTTTCTCACCTACCACCTGCCACCTTCTCCCTCCAACTTTTTGTTCTGGCTTCACTGCTCTTCCTTTCCAGTCCCAATGAAGGGCCTTGGTCCGAAACATCGACTTTCCATAGATGTTGCCTGACCGGCTGAGTTCCTCCAGCACTTTGTCTCTGAAACCAATTACAAGCAGTCAGAAATATGTAATTACTGAAATATCAACTGTCGTCATGCAAGTAAAAATATTGGTATGTCAGCTTTAGTGAAATGCTTTGAGAACAAAAATGTTCCAACTTAAAATTAAAAATTAAAATGATGTTTGAATGAAAGAAACGTTAAGCGGATAATTGTTTCTTTCTGTATTTTGAGTTACCTCAGGTTATGAATGACAAGTAACCAAGCCCATGATTTGCAAAAAATGGAAATTAGCCAAGTTATTTTCACTTTCAGACGTCACAGTGGGAGAGAAAGAGCAGGCAAGGTTCACCTGTGAAACTTTGTGTTTACTCTAATTGTCCAATCAGAAGTACTCCTGCACGGGCACGCCTCCCAAATCTACAGTTGTATAAGGAACTGACTTAGAGTGGCAATTACCAGTTGCTCTATTTGAATAGTTAGGTATCAAATGGAGAGCTTTCTCCTCTGGTCTCCTCTCCTTTCCTATCAGATTCCTTCTTCTCCCTCGTTACCTTTTCCACCCACTTGGCTCCACCTGTCATCTTCCAGCAAGTCCTCCTTCGCCTCCCCCCACCCTCACCTTTTTAGTTTGGCACCTTTTCCCCTTCGTTTCCAGTCCCGGAGAAGGGTGTCGGCTCAAAACATCGACTGTTTATTCATTTCCATGGATGCTGCCTAGCCCGCTGAGTTCCTCCAGCGTTTTGTGTGTGCTGCTCTGGATTTCCAGCTCCTGCAGATTCTCGTGTGTTTGTGATCCACATGCGGCTTCTGAACTTTATACATGCATAATGAATGATAGATTCATTGTTACCTATTTATGGTCCAAATACTACCAAAGTGTTTAACTTTTTCATTTGGCGATATTAAGAGTCATTTTCGATATACAGAGCCGTGCAGAAGTCTTGGGCAAATATATATAGTTAGGACGCCCTAGACTTTTGCACAGTACTGTACCTGTCAATGTTGAGCAAAGAGCGAGTTTGTAAATCTGGTGGGAGCAAAGGATATTGGAAATGGCAAAGGTAGAGCTCCATGGGAATGGTGTGGGAAAGGTGGAAGCAAATGAGTGCCGGGGTGGGGTGGAGGGAATAACGCAGGTGCAGACACCCTCAGCCTTGAGACACCAGGCAAGGTCATTTGTTTCCAAACAGTTGGTTTATTGATCGTTACAGAATAGAAACATAGAAAACCTACAGCACAATACAGGTCCTTTGGCCCACAAAATTGTGCCAAACATGCCCCTACCTTAGAAATTACTAGGCTTACCTATAGCCCTCTATTTTACTAAGCTCCATGTATCTATCTAAAAGTCTCTTAAAAGACCCTATCGTATCCACCTCCAACACCGTTGCTGGCAGCCCATTCCACACACTCACCACTCTCTGAGTAAAAAACTTACCCCTGACATCTCCCCTGTGCCTACTCCCCAGCACCTTAAACCTGTGTCCTCTTGTGGCAACCATTTCAGCCCTGGGAAAAAGCCTCTGACTATCCACATGATCAATGCCTCTCATCATCTTATACACATCTATCAGGTCACTTCTCATCCTCCGTCGCTCCAAGGAGAAAAGGCCAAGTTCACTCAACCTATTCTCATAAGGCATGCTCCCCAATCCAGGCAACATCCTTATAAATCTCCTCTGCACCCTTTCTATAGCTTCCACATCCTTCCTGTAGTGAGGTGACCAGAACTGAGCACAGTACTCCAAGTGGGGTCTGACCAGGGTCCTATATAGCTGCAACATTACGTCTCAGCTCCTAAATTCAATTCCACAATTGACGAAGGCCAGTACACTGTATGCCTTCTTAATCACAGAGTCAACCTGCGCAGCTGCTTTGAGTGTCCTATGGACTCGGACCCCAATATCCCTCTGATCCTCCACACTGCCAAGATTCTTACCATTAATACTATATTCTGCCATCATATTTGACCTACCAAAATAAACCACCTCACACTTATCTGGGTTGAACTCTATCTGCCATTTCTCAGCCCAGTTTTGCATCCTATCAAAGTCCTGTTGTAACTTCTGACAGCCCACCACACTATCCACAACACCCCCAACCTTTGTGCCATCAGCAAACTTACTAACCCATCCCTCCACATCCTCATCCAGGTCATTTATAAAACAAAATGATTCATGCCGAACTATTTAACCTTCTTACTCCCACTGACCCACACCCACACGATAGCCCTTCCATCCATGCACCGATCCAAACTTCTCTTTAACGTTGGAATCGAGCTTGCATCCACCACATGCACTGAGAACTTGTTCCACACTCTCACCACCCTCTGTTCAAAGAAGTCTCCCCTCATATTCCCCTTAAACTTTTCACCTTTCACCCTTAACCCATGACCTCTGGTTGTAGTCCCACCCAACCCATGCCTGCTTGCATTTACTCTATCTATACCTCTCATAATTTTGAATACCTCTATCAAATCTCCCCTCAGTCTTCTATGTTCCAGGAATAAAGTGTGAACCTATTCAATCTTCCTTTATAACTCAGGTCCTCCAGACCCAGCAACAGCCTTGTAAATTTTCTCTGTGCTCTTTCAACCTTATTCACATCTTTCCTATAGGAGGATGACCAAACCTGCACACAGTACTCCAAATCTGGGCTCAACAGCATCTTATAGAACTTCTACATGACATCCTATCTACTGTGCTCAATACCTTGGAGTAATACATCTCAGAAACAGACCCTACCAGCCGGCTCCTGTAACTCAGGGCCCCTTCTGCACCCTCTCCAACTTGAATATGTCCTCAAAGTTTTTAAGTGACTTGATGGGGTGGTGGGGTGTAGATACATCTCTACCAAAGTTGTAATGTGCTCCTTCCCTCCACTAGCCTGCAGGTCACCCTTGGGCAAGGGGAAGCACCTGCTTAGCCCCCCCATCAGGGTCATGTGAAGCCATGTGAGGAGAGGGTGAATAGTCATATGAGGCAGAATAACAGTTCAGCTTGGACTAGATGGACTGAAGGGCCTGCTTCCATGACTAAAACAATCTTGCTGCTTTGAAATGATTAATTTCAAATACCCCAGCCTTTCGGCTGGGAGAATGTTATCCAGTGTTATCTACAAGTGAAAAGAAGACAGACAGAGTTTATGTTGCTGTTAGATATTTTAGCAGTCAGACAGTTTAACTGGGGGAAAGAGTATCTTTAAGGTACATTTTGACCTATTTCAGTGGCTGGTTTGAAGGATGGTTCGGAGAGTTTTATAACTTGCTTCCTCTGCCTAACTTAAACCCTCACTCCTGTGGTTTATTCCTCCTGAGGACATGGCGTCAAATTCAACAGCAAGGACGAGGTTGCAAAATCCTCATTGTTTATTTAGTGATGCGGTGTCCTGGATAGCTGTTCTGGAAAAGTAAGGATTCACTAGAGCAGACAGGGAATTCATTTCAATTAATTAAACAGCCAGGTAGAGATGCGTGGGTGTACAGGAGTGAGATAGGTCAGCTGGTTGAGTGGTGTTGCAACAAACACCTTGCACTCAACGTCAGTAAGATCAAGGAATTGAATGTGGACTTCAGGAAGGGGAAGTTGAGGTTCTCACAGAGCGATCAGGGTTGGAAAAGGTGAGCAGTTAACAAGTTCCTCGGTGTCAACATCGCTAAGGATCTATTCTGGGACAAGCATGTTGATGCAATATCAAAGAAGGCACTCCAGTGACTACAGCTTGAAGAGATTTGGGGTGCACCGAAGAAACTTGCATATTTCTACAGATGTACCGTGGGGAGCATTCTGACTTGTTGCATCACCGTCTGGTACGGAGGGGCCGCTGCACGGGATCGGAAAACACTGCAGTGGGTTGTGAAGTCAGCCAGCTCCATCATGGGCACTCGCCTCCCCGCCATCGAGGACCTGGTTTAAAGGCAATGCCTCAAAGGGGTGGCATCTGTCATTAAGAGCCCTCACTACCCAGGACGCACCCTCTTCTCACTACTACCATCAAGGAGGAGGTGCAGGACCCTGAAGGCACACACTCAACATTTTAGATAGAGCTCCCTCCTCCCACCATCAGATTTCTGACAATGAACCCATGAGCACACACCTCACTTTGCTCTCTCTTTGCACTACTTCTATAATCCTTTAAAAATATTAATATATTTCTTATTATAATTTATAATACGTTTAACACGTTTGACTGCACTGCTGTGGCAAAGCAACAAATTTCAGACATACGTCAGTCATAATAAACCTGATTCTGACTCTAGTTCTGAAAATGTCTAGTCATGGTAGGGGTGAGCAGAAAACTACCAGGTAGTTGAAAGTCCATTATCAATAACCTTCAGAGATTGTCTGCCTGGCATCAGTGGTCGCATAACCAGGACTTGTGATGTGCACCAGCTGCTCATACGACCATCTACCACCTGCTCCCATGGCTTCACGTGACCCTGATCGGGGGCTAAGCAGGTGCTACACCTCGCCCAAGGGTGACCTACAGGCTAGCGGAGGGAAGGAGCATGTTACACCTCCTTTGGTAGAGACGTATCTCCACCCCACCATCTAAAAATTAAATAGATGGTGTCCTTTCTTCCTCGATGGTGAGGGAGGGTTTTCTGATTCTCAAGTCGGAGGGAACTCCAAGTAAACAGCTCTGCAGACTGTAATGTCATATTTTGATCCAAATGCTCACTTTGTGGGGAGGAAGAGATGCAGACAAGGCTGGTAGGAGATGGACAACTACCTCAGATGACAGGAGCTGCTGGCCTCCTCTCTCACTGTGCAGGAGCCATTTCTCTCTCACTCTCCTTTATTAGCGAGGGAGCAGCTTGTTGAGATGTCGAGGTGCTGGGATGAAGAGTACTTTCTGAGGGACTTCAGGTCGAAATCTCTGGGAGCTTGCTATTGCTCAGTGAGTGGTGGGGAGGAGTGGTTCGAGCAAGCGTGTGGAGTGGGGGGGGTTGATGCTTAGCTGCTGTTGAGAGGTTCATTAGGTTTTCTCTCATTTATTCTTTGGGGTTTTCTCTGTTTCATGGATGTCTGTGGAGAGTAAGGATTTCAGGTTGTATATTTTCTACATAGTGGTTGCTCCTTCTGACAGCTTGGGGTGCATTAGGCGGCATTTTTTTCCCCATTTCTGTAGCATTTGACAATGCTTAATGGGGCTCAGTCGCTAGCTCAATGCTCAGCCAAGAGCAGATGGAAAGGATACAAGGAACAGCCGGATTCCAACTCGGGACCATTCGCCTCAATGTCCAGTGCTGATGCCGCTACACTGCCGGCCAGCGTATTGTCTGCATATCTGACATTAAATTGAACCATTGAAACATTGAAAAAGAGAGCAAAGTAATGAGGAGCTGTTCATGGGTTGATGGAACTTGCCGAAATCTGATAGCCTAGGGGAAGAAGCTGTTCCTCCTGCGCTCCAGTGAGGAAAGGGTTAATGTGCAGGATGTGCAGCTACTGGGCCAGACTATGACAAATCCTTTAAAGAGCTAACGTTCACACTCCACGTTGAAGGGCACTTTCAGATTTTGATCCAAATGTTCACTTTGTGGGGAGGAAGGGATGCAGACAGGGCCGGTAGGAAATGGACTACTTCCTCGGATGACAGGAGCTGTCTTGTGACTAAAAGCACACACGTCCACGTAAGCCAAGTCCAGCCTGCGTGTCTCTTGGCTAACAGAGTGTTATTTAAGAAAAAGACTCTGTCTGATCAAGTTTGGCTAAAATAGCCATATTGCCGTAACAACCAAAACCACACTTAACAACCAGTTGTTTGCCTGTAGTGCTAACAAAGGGTAGAGGAGTCTTCCCAGGATCATGATTACATGGGTGTGGTATGGGCATGGACTGCGAGGATAATGAAAACATGCTCTTTGGGATAGGGTCATAAGTGTAAATAGAAGTTTCTTCTTTATTTCTAACCCAAATTTTAAAAGTCTGCAATTATCCCCACCTATGTAATGTCTTCAAAAAAAATCACCATAAGGAAGTCTCCAGATGCTGAAAATCCAGAGCAACGCACACAAAACGCTTGTGGGACTCAGCAGGTCAGGCAGCATCTATGGAGATGAATAAGCAGTCCATGTTTTGGGCCGAGACTCTTCCTCAGGATGGAGGAGGAACGTGGGGAGGGGGGAGAAGATGCTGGAATAAAAAAGCGGCTAGCTGGAAGGTGGGGGGTGAAGCCAGGTAGGTGGGAAAGGTCAGGGGCTGGAGAAGAAGGAATCTGATAGGAGAGGAGAGCGGACCACAGGGGAAAGGGAAGTGGGGGGGGGGGTGGGAAGTAATAAGAAGTAATTGTCAGAGTGTGGAATAAGGGGAGAAGGAAGGGAGGTGGATTTTTTTTATTAGGAGAGTCAGTATTTATCAGGTGGAAGGGTACCCAGGCAGAACATAAGGTGTTGCTCCTCCACCCTGAGGGTGGCCTCATCACGGCACAAGAGGAGGCCAGCAGGCCAACTTACTAGAAAGGGAACAGGCATTGGAATTAAAATTTTTGGCCACCGGGAGGTCCGGCTTGTGGCAGATGGTGTGGAGGTGCCTGATGAGGCACTTTTGAAAGGCATCCGAGTGCGGTGTAGTTTATAGCCTGTGGGTAGATTTATTGAATTTCAATCATGATGATTCAAACAATGGAGGGTTATTGGATGTAAATGCAGGTATCTCAATCCACCACACAAATACTCTCCAGCTAAGCTATCTTTGCTGTTAGAGTGGAGAGAGTTTAGTGAGTCGGTCAGGATTGGAAACAAGTTCGAAGTTCAAAGTAAATTTATTATTTCTGTCACCATATGCAACCAAGGGATTAATTCTTCTGTGGGCATTCACAGTAGAAAAACAAAATCCAATCCAATCAATGAAAAACTACGCACAAAGGTGATAAACAGCCAATGTGCAAAGGAAGGCAAACTGCAAATACAAAAGAATAATAATAATACTTATTGTTATTATTAACAACAACAACAACAACAAAATAAATAACTAAATAATACTGAGGACATGAATTGTGGAATTAGTTCAGTGTTGAGGTGAGTGAGGTCACCCACTCTGGTTCATGAGTCTGATGGTTAAGGGGTAATAACTGTTCCCAACCCTGGTGGTGTAGGGGCTAAAGCTCCTATATCTCCAACCCAAACAGCAAGAAGAGACCATTGCCTGGCACGTGGGGGTTCCTTGATGATGGATGCTGCTTTCTTGCGCAGTGCTCCTTGCTCAATGGTGGGGAGGGCTTTCCCTGTGATAGACTGGGCTATATCCACTACTTCTTGTGTTTTGTTTTCATTCTTGGGCATTGGAGCTTGCAAAGCAGGCTGTGGTGCAATGAGTCAGGATACTCTCCATCGTGCGTGTATAGAAGGTTGTCGAAGTTTGTGGCAAACTTTGTCAAAAGCGTTGGCAACTGTAAAGAAAATAGTTGGATGTGGCACTGTTGTTAATTTAACCAGCCTGTTTGATATTTTGAAGCAAGTTTATTAAGAACCACAGTTTGTAAAGTTACAACACCAAGAATAGCAAATGTTTACTTTAAAGTAGGGCTTCCCAACCTGAGGTGCACGGACCCCTTGCTTAAGGGTATTGGTCCATAGCAGAAGAAAAGTTGAGAAGCCCTACTATAAATTATTTGATCTAAAAGATTATATAGTTGACTAGGTTCTAGCTGTGGCTCAACTCAGATGGTTATGAATTCAAGCAGTTATGAGATCATCATCTGGACCAGGGACTCCCAAACTGGGGTCCACAGACCCTTTGCTTAATGGTATTGGTCCATGGCATTTAAAAAGGTTGGGAACCCCTGATTTAGACCAAGACTTCAGTCCAGTGCTGGTTGAGTGTTGTTTTGACCGAAATGATTTGAAGAAGAATTATTGACTGAAGACAGTAGACACAAAGTGGAGGAGTTCGAGCTGATGTTTTGGTTCAACATCAGTCCCTTCATGAGGACTCGTGAAGGATCCCAATGATGGGCCTCGGTCCAAACCTTCATGACTGTTTATTCTTCTCCACGGATGCTGCCTGGCCTGCTGAGCTCCTCCTGCAGCTTGTGTGTTCGTCTGATCTTCAGCATCTGTGAAATCTCTTGTATTTGTAAACCGAGACCGTTTGCTTCATTGGGTGGATATAGCCCTGCCAGTAGTAGAGCAGGGAAGTTATTCCAAGTCTTCTGGTCCATTTTATCCATCAATTCCCATCAGATAAACAGATTTTATTGGACTTTCCGAAATTTCAAATTGACATTAATAGAAATTTAGGTCATTTGAAAAGCTTTGCAGTGGCTTTAAATTATGACGGATCTAAATGAATTGAAGTCCTTTATTGCTTGGGAGTTAAGAGAAAAAGTATAAAATGTTTCCAACTGGGCTGTGTGTGGTAGTGCAAATAAACATCGCACCCAGTGTGTGATGCTTGGCCATTACGAGGTGTGATTGACATGTTCGTGGCCTAAGGTTCCTAGCACATTTATTTCCAACATAGTCCCCTCCTACACTTACACACTTGGTCCAGCGGTCGTGGAGCATACGGATCTTGGACTCCAGAAAGTACCCACAGCAGGGGTGATTGATAAGTTTGTGGCCTAACGTAGAACGAGATGAGTTATACAGCTCTTGTTATGTGCACATGCAGGTTCAGTCTTTGAGTGATTATGCAGAAAGTTTGAAGTTAATAACTCATCAGTTAATTACTCATCGGGGTGATTGATAAGTTCGTGGCCTAAGGTAGAATAAGATATTAGCTTCAAACTTTCTGCATAATCATTCAAGGAGTGGACCTGCATGTGCATGTAACGAGAGCTGTATAACTCAACTCTTTCTACCTTAGGCCACAAACTTATCAATCACCCCTCGTATTTATGAAACCAATGGACTGTGGGTGTCTGTTGTCCATTTCTGGTAAAAAAAAAGGAGCCAGTAACGTCATGAAAGATTGCACTCACTGGACTGTTTGTCCTAGTCTCATCAGAGAGGAGGCGACACCGGACCACCTGACTCAAAATTAGTTACTTTTCCCAAGCAGTAAGACTGATCAACACCTCTACTCACCAACTCCACCACTGCCTTCTTATTTCCTGCCGGTCACCTTATGTACAGACACTCCTGTGCCTAGCGTCACTTTGAGGTCGTAGAATAAATCAATATGTATATAAGCTATCTTATGTACTTAGAACATAGAACTTAGAAATCTACAGCACATTACAGGCCCTTCAGCCCACAATTTTGTGCTGACCATGTAACCTACTCTAGACACTGCCTAGAATTTCCCTGCTGAATGGCCTTCTATTTTACTAAGCTCGATGTCCCTATTTAAGAGTCTCTTAAAAGACCCTATTTTGTCCACCCCCACTACCGTCGCTGGCAGTGTATTCCCACACACTGTGTGTATTCACACTCCCTCTGTGTGAAAAACTTACCCCTGACATCTCCTCGGTCCCTATTTCCAAGCACCTTAAAACTGTGCCCCCTCGTGTTAGCCATTTCAGCCCTGGGAAAAAGCCTCTAGCTATCCACATGATCAATGCCTTTTGTGGATATTTGTATTTATAGTGTTTTTTTATTATTGTGTTCTTTATTTTATTGTGTTTTCTTGTGTGTGGCATCGGATGCAGAGTAACAATTATTTCATTCTCCTTTGCACTCATACTGGAAATCACTTTAAGCGATCTTGAATCTCGGCGCCTCCTTTTCCCAAAGCAAAGAGAGCATAACCAGTAATTTCAGTAAGATCTTGGCACGCTTGGCCACAGCAGCCTCTCCAGATGCAACCAACGGTGGAAACATCGCACGGACCAGTCCCTCATGCCACTGCATTGCCTGTAACAGCCACCCAGAGGAAGTGGCACCGGAGGCGGTGTGGGAGGTAACAGAGGCACAACAGGTCTGCTGGAATCTATACCGGGTTGGGATCTGACCCAGCAGACAGGCTCTCCAGTGTTCTCTCCCAGGAAGACAATCTGGATTGCCTTCGTCTCCAGCTGTGGGAGATGAGAAACTGCTGCGTGCTTGTTCACGCAGAAACATGGCCTCAGGGTAGCATCCCATGCAACTTCAATCTTCAAACTTGTGCTAATACTATTTTGTGACTGTGTGTTCTGTGTTTTCCACCTTGCCCCCGGAAATGCTTTTCCCACTAGATCTGTTTTATTTGGCTGTATGCTTGTGTACGGTTGAATGACAATTGACTATGAACTTGAAAATCAAAAAAAAACTTCAGAAATCTGAAAGCTTCAGAACATGCTGAAAATACTCAGTGGGTCAGGCAGCATCTGTGGAGACAGAAATGGGGGTAGAAATCTTTAATTAACTCTTTTTCTTCTTCTCCCTGACTGTCTCAATGTTTTGGGCTTCTGCCAGGAAAGTTCACTCTGTAATATATTTATAAATGCAGTCTTTGAAGTTGTGGCATTCAGGGTTAGAGATGACATTAATAAACTTTGCTCTTGCGGTTGATGACTCAGTGCCTGTCTCCTTCCCCCTTGCTCTCATCGTCCCTCACCTCACCTCTGGTTGAGCAAGCGCACAAGCTCACCAGATGTGCAGCAAGACACTGCTCTCCAGGCAAACAGAATTAGTCAGTCCTTTAAGAAAATTCCCACTGCTGGCAAGAGAATATAAGTTCTCCATGATGGAATTATGTGGGTTTTTGGATGATGACAGCCTCTTTCGCTAATTAGAGCTTATCCTCCTCGAGTACCAGCCTATTGTCTTTTCATTGCTTTAACAAACACTCAACAGCCTGACCTCTGTGTGGTACCTCTCAATGAAAGACAATAGCCACTGACCAGTGGATTGTCAGGATAAATAATGTAGAGCCTGAACTGCAAAACTGACCCAGAGGCAAGGGTAGAATCGAAGGAGCCGAGTTCATCTTGTTATTCTCCCTGCGCTAACTTCAGCCAGGGTGAATTTGTAACAACCTCTCTTCTTGCTGGCGCTGTCAGCTCTGCGCATTGGGTCACACCCACGCCCCAAGGTCAGCAGGTCGACGATTCAAGACCTGCTTCTGAGACTTAAGCACCAAAGCTTTGATCAGTACGTGTTAGTGAAGTCCGGCAGAAAGTCCCTGAGAGGAGTTCAAGGACTAGGAAATACGGATTCAGAATTGGGTGTGGTGAGAGGAATTTATTCAAAGATCAAGAGTATAAATTCAGATTTGGATTTAATGTTACTGGCATATGTCGTCAAATTTGTTGTTTTGTGGCAGAGGTGCTTTGCAATACATAAGGTTTAAAAATTAAAGTAAGTGTATAGTGTATGAGTGTACAGTATGTCTATTTAAATACGCAGGAAATTGGGGCTGAGAGGGAAATGGATCAGCCATGATGGAATGGCAGAGCAGACTTGATGGGCCAAATGGCCTAATTCTGCTCCTATGTCTTGTGGTCTTGTGGATTTGGAGGTGCAGTCTGCTCAGTCAGGAAAAAGAGTGCGTGGCACCATCTTGGAGGCAAGTAAGGGAGTTCGAAATCAGGTTTGTTATCACTAACATATGCTGCAAAATTTGTTTCGCTGCGGTAGTGCAGTGCAAAAAAAAGTCAAATATACCAGAAAAAAAATCAGGAAATACAGTTTACAGTACTGTGAAAAAGTTGTAGGCAAGCGCGCGCGCACGCACGCACACACGCGCACGCACACACACTCACACACACACACACGCACACGCACACACACACACACATATATATTTATATTGGGTGTCTAAGACTTTTGCACAGTACTGTAGTCATTTTATGTATTGCATTGTACTGCTGTCACAACCAAAAAAATTCATAACATATGCATGTGATGATAAACCTGATTCTGATATTGTGGACTGAGATTGGGAAGGGGACATGAGTCTAATCAATTCCCTTTTAAAAGCCTAACTCCCAAAGCCCTTTCGCCGACAAGCCATGAGTGCAGCTCCAGCAAAACTCTAGCAGCTCAACACCAACTGGGAAAGTTAGCTTACACTTTTAAAGTGCATGGGTGGAGTGGTAGGAGGCAGGTGCAGGTCATTGGCACCAGGCAGAATAATAGTTCAGCACTGACCAGATGGGCTGAAGGGCCTGTTTCTATGCTCCAATGCTCTATGACTCTAAATACTCATGCTTATCAGCAATAGTTCAGCACAAATGCAAATCAAATAATATTTAGAGCTTACCGCCAGCTTGTAACTGTTAAAGAGAATCCAATGGAGGAAGAAATTTAGCACAGGAAAAAGAAACGTCAGTATAACCTGCCTGACCCTACATTACATGATACTTTACATGCTAAAGATCAAAGGACAATTCTGTATTTACGATGTATCTACAATGCTTCCTTTGAAATACATGTAACTTTCTCACCTCCTTCTTCGCACCCACACTCCAGACACCAAAAGTGAATATTAATCTATATTCTCTAGTTTTCTACATAACTGCTGTCCGCAGCTCCAGGAACCTATTGTTCGGGGCTACATTTTAAATTTAATCACCCATCCACGTTCAGGTTTAAAGTCTGATTGCTGAAGTTATTTGATGTTTTGGTATATCCCCTAAGTCCAGAATGTGCCCTAACATTGCATACATCAGTTTTTGCACATTACATTGGGTGGTTCACCTTGAAATGAATCACACAGCCCTCTGCATAATGCTGGCTTGTAAAGCTGGTGGGGAAATGAAGGCAACTCATAGAATTACCTTCAGGCCATGCATGTGTTATGTTTACTTCCCATTTGCACTTGTGGATTTAGCCCAGCAGCATATTCCTCGTCCTCTCACTGTCAAACAGTAGCAGTGTGTGTTCAATATTTGGCCATCAGACTGTTGTGGTTTAGAGGAATAGGCCTTTCCTGCCCTTCGAGTCACGTCGCCCAGCAACCCTCCGATTTAACCCTAGCCTAATTGTGGGTCAATTTACCATGGCCAGTCAACCTACTAACTGATACATCTTTGGACTGTGGGAAGAAACCAGAGCACCCGGAGGAAACCCATGCATTTCCATAGAGAGGACATACAGACTCCTTACAGATGACATCAGAATTGAACTCTGAACTCTGACACTTGCTTGCTGTCCATTATGCTGTTGGCTTTTAGGGCAGCAATGAAGGTCCTCCATCTCTGTCGGTGTTCAGGGCTTCCTTCATCGTGTCAGTAGCTTCCTCTTGGTTTTCACTTCTGTCAATCATGCAAGTCCCGGGTGGAGACTCAGGAATACCGTCGCACACCGATGTAGAAGGAATCTTCATTGCTGTTTCTGTAGCAACTTTGTCTTGAACCCCCGAACCTGGAGGACCAGTGGGCCACTCTTAGTCTGCCCTCTACCCTTTGACCTGTTTGGCATAGGTAACCCTACCTACCTAGAGCCAAAGCATAAAGCCCTGATTCCATCCAGCATAGCTCTCTGGGTCATTGAGGCACGCAAGCCTCCAAACCCTAGGACAAAAATCCGATCCTCTTGGACCCCCATCTGTAATAGCACTGCGCTAACTGTGGTAGACAGATTTTTTGTAATCTTTGTAGCTGTTTAACAAGTCTATGTCTATTAAAAGTCTTTGTCAAGTCTTGTCCCCCAGGTCGGGCAGCCCAACACAAGCAGTTACAGATTTGGGGTGATTGGGGACAAGTTTGAAAGGGACAAGAGATATAACTGTTTGATGCCGATGGTATGCCAGGGGAAGTGAGTGAGGCAGGGACAATAATATTAATTGTCATGGAATCCCTCCCAATGTGAGATAAGCCCACTTGGTCATATAACAAGCAATGAATACATTTGTCCTTTCCTAAACTGATACGATTTGAAGGAAGTTTCCCTGAAGTATTACTTTGACTTCATTCCTGGGAAGTGATGACACCACACATTGTCTAGCCTGATCATGAGTTTTAGCTGTGGTGACATTAGTACACGAGAAGGGTGATTTCAGTCATGGCACAGATGTTTTTTGATCACTGAAGTGTCTTTTACAGAAGGACTGAACACTTAAAGGTCACACCAGCAAAAATTGTACTTGTTCAGTCATAAAGTCATAGAACAGTGCAGCACAGAAATCTTGTCAAATGTCTTGCTGTAGTCCATGTAGACAATGTCTACTGCCTTATCTTCATCATCTTTCTTAAAAACTCCCTTGAAAGATTGGTTAAACACGACCTACCATGCTCAACGATGACTATCCCTAATCCGTCTCTGTCTGTCCAAATACTTATGTATAAGGCCCATTAGAATACCTTCCAATAACTCTCCCACTACTGATGTCAGCCTCACCAGCCTATCATTTCCTGGTTAATTTTTAGAGCCTTTCTTAAACAGTGGAACATTACTGTCTCCAGTAGCTCATCTCAGTGAGGTTGTCATCCGTCTGTCTCGAAGGACAATGGATGATGATCATCATCACAAGCCTGGGCGGAAGGTATGGAGATCCTGAGCTGCCCAGTCATCAAGATTCCCTTCTGGATCTCACCAGTGTCGTCCAAAGGAAAGCTTATAAAGAAATATGTTTGGCACCAGCTTGGCTGCAGGAGCTGCCAGAAAGTTGTTCAATAACGCCTAGCTGGCTAAGGGGATTTGATGTCTGGGTTTACCCCCGTAGTTTTCGTCTCGCCCGAGGCCACCCACAAGGCAGTGGGGCTATTTACCCATAGCTGAGGATCTGGTTCGCGAGCACCAGGGCGTGTCCACACCCCAGTGGGCCTGCGTGCTACGTGTGCAGGGGCCAGACCTCCTCCCCGTCCTCTGTAGCTCAGCCTGAGTCCGAAAGGAGTTCCGTTTCCGTGTGTCGCTAGCGAGGAGGCGCTACATGAGGCTTGCCTTTGGTGAGGCAGGGAGAGGCTTACACACTCATCTCTCCTTTTCGCTATTCTGCTAGCCAGCGGTGGAAGCTGAAAGTGAGAGTGACAAGCACTACCCACTACACTACCACACTAGACGCATCACAGCAACCATTTTGGGATGATTACTGTGATGTTGTTCGGGGAAAAAACTGATCAGTTAGGCAATAGTTCAGAAGATGTGTATCTCAGGTGGTTGGGCTGAGCTGCTCTTTGGTCTTGGCAACTTGCTTGGAAATATTTCCTCACCATACGTGGAGACATTGTCAGTGCGCTGCTGAATGTGGTGTGTCCTCCGAATGCTTGGCCTTCATATATTGTCAATCAGCTGATTGGTCATCATTTCAGCAACTCATTGGGATGTGGAGGGGAAATCTCGTTGATTAGCTGTGTGGCAAAGTGTGTGTGCTGAGGCCTGGAATCTCGTCCACATTGGCTCATAAATTGGATCGAGCTCTACGTGTCTGTTTACAGACTAGTTTGCGAAAAAACAGGCCTCTAGGAATTTTCTTCCGCGCCACGTGCTTGCTTGTGCCTTGACTTTCACTCATGCCCTGTCGAGTTTGTGCCCCTCTCGATCTTCATGGGATCACAGTACATAATGATGATAAAAGTAATTCATGACATTGCTTGTCAATACTAGATACCCAGCCCCAATAAAGCAGACATCCGTCATTAAGGACCACCATCACCCAGATCACACCTTGTTCTCACTGTTACCATCGGGAAGGAGGCACACACTCAACGATTCAAGAACAACTTCTTCCCCTCTGCCATCTGATTTCTGAATGGACATTGAACCCATGAACGTGATCTCACTAGTTTTTTTTACACTACTAATTTAATTTAATGACTACACATGTTCACAGCAAAACTGTTATTCACAGTTTTTAATTATTATGTGCCACTGCTGCAAAAACAACAAATTTCACAACATATGCTGGTGACATTAAACCTGTTCCTGACTCACACCACCAGGTTCAAGAACAACTATTTCCCTTCAACTAGTCGGTTCCTGATCCAGCATCCACAGTCCAAATCACTGCCTCGTTATAGGAATACTTTGCAAGACATTGGAATTTTTTTAAGTTCTAATTGTGTCATTTGTTGAAAAAAACTCTTTACTTTGTATTTATTTTCTTGTGAATGCTTCTTTCATTTCACCTGTGCTTGTGCAGATGACAATATACCCGAGTTTGACCCTCTGAACTTATACCAACCTATCCTTCTCCATAATGGCACACACCAAATGCTGGAGGAGCCCCAGCACATCTAGAGGGGAATAAAGAGTCGACGTTTCGGGCTGAGACCCTTCGTCAGGACTGGAAAGGAAAGGGGCTGAAGCCAGAATAAGAAGGTTGGAGGAGGGGGAGGAGCATTAGCTGGCGGGTGATAGGTGAGGAGGAAGTTGGATGAAGTGAGATACTGGGAGGTGATTGGTAGGGGAAAGGTGGGTGGGTGAGGACATTGAACTGAGAAGCTTGGAGGTGATAGGTGAGACCAGGTGAGGTTGGAAGGTGGGGGGGGGGCAGGTGGATGAGGTGAGAAGCTTGGAGGTGATAGGTGAGACCAGGTGAGGTTGGAAGGTGGGGGGGGGGCAGGTGGATGAGGTGAGAAGCTTGGAGGTGATAGGTGAGACCAGGTGAGGTTGGAAGGTGGGGGGGGGGGGGCAGGTGGATGAGGTGAGAAGCTTGGAGGTGATAGGTGAGACCAGGTGAGGTTGGAAGGTGGGGGGGGGGCAGGTGGATGAGGTGAGAAGCTTGGAGGTGATAGGTGAGACCAGGTGAGGGGGAAGGTGGGTAGGTGAGGGAGGGGAATAAAGTAAGAAGCTGAAAGGTGATAGGTGAGACCAGGCGAGGGGGGAAGGTGGGTAGGTGAGGGACAGGGGATGAAGTGAGAAGCTGGGAGGTGATAGGTGGAAGAGGCAGAGGGTTGAAGAATAAATCATGGCTACAGATTCTAGAATTTATGGGCCAGTGCCCAGTGAGGACAACAGAAAGCAGTTGAAATCATGATGGATTCTCTAAGTCACTCCTTTATTTTTTTTACTGTAAATGCCTGCAAGAAAATGAATCTCAATATATGCACTTTGATCATAAATTTACTCTGAACTTTTGAACTTTGAATTTATACTATAATGCTTGGCATACTGACTACTCATCCATGTTGGGACCACCAGACTCAAATCAGTAACTTACCCTTGATTAGCATCTCCACTCACTAACCCATCCCACCACCATTATTTCATCAATCCTTTCAGTCACTCCTGAGCATAGTATCACTTTATATACATTCAGTCAATTGATGTATCTATTACATTATGTATTTATATATTTACTTATTTATTATTCCGGACCGTCAAGTCACACCATACACCAATCCCCTAGCCTAATCAAGGAACAATTTACAATGACCAATTAATCCACCAACTGGTGCTTCTTTGGACCGTGGGAGGAAACCCACGTGGTCACAGGGAGAACAGGAATCGAACCCTGTAAAGAGTTGTGCTAACCACTACGCTACAGTGTCGCCTCGTGTTTGTTTTATTATTGTGTACCTGATCTTATTGGGGTTTTTTTGTGCTGTATTGGATCCAGCATAATAATTATTTCATTCTCCTTTACTCTTGTGCACTGGAAATGACATTAAACTATCTTCAATCATTGAGTCTTTGAAGTCGTGTCAAACACGCAGTCAAAGGGATTCTGTCCCAGGTCACAAGCTCCTGGACGTCAGTAGTTTCCATAACAAGTTGCATCAACTTTAGACCCCGTCTAGGCAGCTAAATATAGAGAAAAATGTAAGGGAATCATGGAATATGACTCCTGCAGAGAGAGGTAACCTTACTGACCAGTTCAGGGACAGGTAATCATTGCTATCGTTCGTGGGACAGACTTGAACTCCTCGCAGAACGGTGAAATTGGGTCTTCAGGCCAACAATAGCAGCTGGAAGCAGGTTTACAACATTAAGGCTATTTAAATATGTGACAGTAGGTTTTCTGGCCAAATGTTTAGTACAGCCCAGGGAACCTGTTGACCTTATTGATAACACACTAGTGACCAAAAGAGGAACTTAACTGGCAAACTGGCCCATGTTAATAATTAAAGAGTTTAATGAATGATATGAGAGGTGTATATTTTCTTGGAGTCATGTTACAACAGAGTGAGATTAGTTTCTACAGTGTGTGTCACGTTAAATAGCATAAGGTAAATTTTCAACGTCAAAGCCAACGTGCTATTTTTTGTGGCGTGGGTCACTCAGCACTCTGAAGAATTTCAGCCCACACCACCAACCATGCTATGGCTGGAAGAAATGGGAAAAGGATTGAGCAGATTATCTCCACCTGAGCACACCTCCACCGGTCTGCTCAGCTGGTCATTCTGCAACTTGGCATGCCTTCTGAATCTCCTACACTTACGTCATCTCACATTGAGCACATCTTCATGAAACGCTATTGCCAGAAAGCAGCATCCATCATCAGGGATGCCCACTCCCACCCAGTCCATGCTCTCCTCTCGCTGCTGCCATCTGGTAGAAGGTACAAGAGCCACAGGACTCTTAAACCAGGTTCGAGAACAGTTACTACACCTCAGCCATCAAGCTCCTCAATAAAAGGGGATATCTTCACTCAATTTCAATTGCCCCATCTTTGAGATGTTCCCACAAACAATGATCTCACTTTCAAGGACTCTTTACCTCATTAGCTCATGTTCTCATTATTTTTTGCTTTTTATTTATCTTTGCATTTACACACACTCAGCAGCAGCTTCTGCCCCTCCGCCATCAGATTTCTGAATAAACAATGAACCCATGAACTCTACCTCACTACTATTTTTCCTCTTTTTGCCCTACTTATTTAAAATAACTTTTTCCCTATAAATATATATATGTGTGTGTGTGTGTGTGTGTGTGTGTGTGTGTGTGTGTATACAAGTTTTATATATATATAAACTTCTAACTGTAATTAACAGTTTTATTATGATGTATTGCTTTGTACTGCTACTGCAAAGTTAACAAATTTCACAACATATGCTGGGTGATATTAAACCTGATTCTGATATTCTTTGTCTTTTGCATCTGTGGAAATCTGAGCCTCTATATTTTCTGCTCTACTGCTTGCAACTTTCATTATTTACCAACTTTTCTCTGATCTATTTTGTTCCTACGATCGAACTTTCCAAAACTCTAACCCTGGAATTACAAAGAGAGTCCACGAGAGCACAGACCTAAACGACCTGTGCTGAAGCGAGTCCTTCTGCTGGGCCCTGAGTCACACAGCTAGCAGGACTATCATCATCACTATGTGCCGTGTCATACGACGTGAGCGGTCGTGGTCTTTCCATGACTGTGATTGTTCTTGGCAAATTTTTCCACAGAAAGTGATTTGCCATTGTCTTCTTCTGGGCAGTGTCTTTACAAGATGGTTGCCCCCCACCCCCCCGAGCCATTACTAATACTCTTCAGAGATTGTCTGCCTGGCATCAGTGGTTGCATAACCAGGACTTGTGATGTGCACCAGTTGCTCATATATGACCATCCACCACCTGCTCCCATGGCTTCATGTGACCCTGATCGGGGGCTAAGCAGGTGCTACACAGGTGCTACAAGGGTGACCTGCATGCTAGCGGAAGGAAAGAGTGCCTTACACCTCCTTTGGCAGGGATATACTTCCAACCCACCACCCATCTCCCCCTTAGCTAAGTCGATCTACCCCTTAAACTGAAGTCAAATACCTCAGATGCTCGCAATCTGAAATAAAGACCTTAAAGGGCTGCGGTTTGCAGAGCACATATAAAGAGGGAAACGAGCTATCAATTCAGGTCAAGTTAGGAAAAGTTAGAAATGAAGATCAACTTAATTGCTAAAAAAATTGGAGAGGAGCAAGGGGAAAGGATGGAGACAATGAGCGATCGAGTGGTATAGGTTAGGTTCCATCAGCTAAATCCGTGACTGAAACAGGCATGAAAAGTGTGTCTGAATGAATTGTCGTTAGGACAGAGGTATACAGTAATATGGGATACCAGAAGGGGAAAGGGGGAATTAAATGAAATCTGGAAATGTGAGTTAAAAGATTAAAATTGTGGTTTAACTGAAACTCTTGCATCTGATATTGAGTCTAAAATTCATATTGAGCCATGCTGGGAGATGAGTTATTGGTCCTAAAGCTTACATTAGGCTTTGTTGGAACGGTTTAGGAATCCAAAGACTGGGAAGTTGAAAGAAAAAAAATATGGGTTTCTTTGAAGGTTAGCTTTATTTGTCACATGCACGGTACCGTATTTGTCAACGCGGAGAGGAGAGCGAGTTTCTAAATCTGACGGGAGCAAAGAATGTTGGGAATGGCGAAGGTGGAGCATCGTGGGAGGGGTATGGGACAGGTGGTTGAGAAGGAGTGCCAGGGAAGGGTGGGTGTGGTTTGGGTGCAGACACACCCAGCCCTGTGACACCAGGCGAAGTAATTTGAGTCCAAACAATTGATCATTACAGAATGTCTCTCTGGTGCTTCCCACTCCCTTCCCTCTCCCTTCCCCTTTTCCCAACCATGATTCCCCTCTCCCTGCCCCCCTTCCCACTCTCAGTCCACAATAGAGACCCATATCAGAATCAGGTTTATCATCACTCATATGTCATGAAATTTGTTTTCCTTTTGCGGCAAAATACAGTGCCCTCCGCTAGCCAGCAAGTCCTTGTTATGTGACCACTGACACCAGGCAGACAATCTCTGGAGTATTGATAATGGCTGGGATCACCCGTCTTGTGAAGAAAGCAATGGCAAACCACTTCTGCAGAAAAATTTGCCAAGAACAATCACAGTCATGAGACCATAATTGTCTGTGTCATACAACATGGCAAATGATGCTGATGTCAAACACAACACACATAATGATGATGATAATGGCTGTAATGTGATTTGTGATTGCTTTTGTAAATAAGGAGTTTGAACATACACAAGGTTAACGACTGGACAGTATCTCTATCCGACTGGTCAACTTGTGTATAAAAATAGCATTTCTTTGTTGAAACTTCAGAGCAGTGTGGTGACAGAAGCCATTCTGTCCTACATGGGCACAAGTATGTAAAATGGGGCTGAGAAGCCAGTTTTCAGAGCCCAGTTAATCAGCGAGGAGAATCTGCCCTTGTAATGTTCTTTCTGTCGGCACTCTGGGACGCTTCCAATTACAAGGTGGTTCACAACTATCTTGAAGACAATTAGGGATGGGCCATAAATGCCAGCCTTGGCAGAGATGCCCTCATCCAACAATGGAAATAGTGGAGAGGTCCTCTGTTTCTTGGAAGGTGTTAGTGACTTCCTCTGGCTCGTTTCCACGGAGACGTGGTACCCATTCCAAACCAAGCTCCATTTCTGCCAGTTAGCTGCACATCGAGACAAGTGCAAATGAAGTAAGTAGCCTGTGGTTGTCCTTGGCAGTGAAGATGGGTCAATTCTGATCCAGTGTGACATCTGACAGGAACTGGTTGCCTGCCAATCTCAGTATTTTGGGAATCATTTGAGAAAAGAATGCCTGTGGCAGACCTAGAGTCACATCGCCTTGCATAATTCATTAAATTGCCATAAGACCATAAAACATAGGGGCAGAATAAGGTCATTCAGCCCATTGAGTTTGTTCTGCCATTCCTTAATGGCTAATTTATTATTCCTCTCAGATTTATTATTCCTCTCAATCCCATTCACCTACCTTCTCCCTGTGACCTTTGACGTCTTCATTAACCTACCAACCTTTGCTTTAAATATATCCAAAGACTTGGCCTTTCCGGCCTTCTGTGGCAACGAATTCTACAGGTCCAACATTCTCTGGTGTTATGTTTTGTAACTTCAAAACATTAAACTAAACCAAAGAATGACACGGGAGTCCAAACTGTGGGTGTAACTTCGAGATTGCTTTTAACGAGGTGACATACGCAATTCACATATTTATACATATAACATGTATTTAATCATTTAAACAGACAAGAATGCTTAATCAACCAATGTATATCCAAGATTATTCAAATATTATTGAAATATCAAATTCGCAAAGTCTGGCTAAAAAAATTCCTCCTCTTATAACCATATAACAATCACAGCACGGAAACAGGCCATCTCGGCCCTCCTAGTCCGTGCCAAACTCTTAATCTCACCTAGTCGCACCTACTCACACTCAGCCCATAACCCTCCACTCCTTTCCTGTCCATATACCTATCCAATTTTACCTTAAATGACACAACTGAACTGGCCTCTACTACTTCTACAGGAAGCTCATTCCACACAGCTAACACTCTCTGAGTAAAGAAATACCCCCTCGTGTTTCCCTTAAAGTTCTGCCCCCTAACTCTCAAATCATATCCTCTCATTTGAATCTCCCCTACTCTCAATTGAAACAGCCTATTCTCGTCAACTCTATCTATCCCTCTCAAAATTTTAAATACCTTGATCAAATCCCCCCTCAACCTTCTACGCTCTTCTCTGTTCTGGATGGATGTCCCTCTATTCTGAGGCTATGTCCTCTGGTCTTAGACTTCCACAACACAGGAAACATCCTCTCCACATCCACTCTATCGAGGCCTTTCAACATTCAATAAGTTGCAATGAGATCCCCCTCGTTCTTCTGAATTCCAGGCACGCAGGCCCAGAGCCATGATTCGGTCAACTGTTTTCACAAAAAGTCAGAATCAGGTTTATTATCACCGGCATGTGATGTGAAGTTTGTTAACTTAGCTGAAGCAGTTCAATGGCAATGCATAATCTAGTAGAGAGAGAAAATAATAATAACAATAATTAACAAAATAAAGCATAATAATAAATAAACAGGTAAATCAATTACGTATGTTAAATAGATTTTTAAAAATGTGCAAAAACAGAAATACTGTACATTAAAAGAAAGTGAGTTAGTGTCCAAAGCTTGAATGTCCATTTAGGAATCTGATAGCAGAGGGGAAGAAGCTGTTCCTGAATCGCTGAGTGTGTGCCTTCAGGCTTCTGTATCTCCTCTCTGATGGTAACAGTGAGAAAAGGGCATGCCTGGAGGTCCTTAATAATCTGTTACTGGGCTGTATCTCTAAATACAAAAAACTCAAATCAGGTTCATTATCAGTAACACACTCTGTCAGGGAAATCTGTTGTTTTGTAGCAGAAGTACGGTGCAAGATATAAAAATTACTATTAGATACAAAATTAAATAAAGGTTGCAAAGGAGGAATAACGAAGGAGTATTCATGGGCACAGAAACAGCATTAGGTCATAAGACACTAATTCCATTATACATAGGAGCAGAATTAGGCCACTCAGCCCATCTAGTCTGCTCTACCTTCAATCATTTATTTTCCCTCTCAATGCCATTCTCCTGCCTTCTCCCCATAATCTTTGCCCAACAAGAACCCATCAACCTCTGCTTTAAATATACCCAATAACTTGGCCTCCACAGCTGTCTGAGGGAATGAATTTCACAGATTCACCAGTCTCTGGCTAAAGAAATTCCTCCTCATCTGTGTTCAAAAGATATGTCTTTCTATTCTGAGGCTGCACCCTCTGGTCCTAGACTACCCCACTCTTGGAAGCATCCTCTCCACATCCACTCTATTTGGGTCTTCCAATGTTCGATAGGTTTGTTTGAGATCCCTCCTCATTATTCCACCTGCAGTGAGTACAGGCCCAGAGCCCTGAAGTACGTTGGAGATTAGGTCTGAATGTGTCACTGGAGATGTGATGCAGCAAACTGTAAACGCAAGGAAGTCTGCAGGTTCTGGAAGTCCAAAGCAACACATAAAACACCGGAGGAACTCAACAGGTCGGGCAGCAACTATGGAGGGGAACAAAGAGTCAATGTTTTGGGCCGAGGTCCTTCTTCAGGACTGAGAGGGAAGAGAGAAGTTGCCAGAATCAAACGGTGGGGGGAGGGGAGGGAAGCCAGCCGGAAGGTGAGAGGTGAAACCAGGTGGGTGGGAAAGGTCAAGGGCTGGAGAAGAAGGAATCTGATAGCAGAGGGGAGTGGACAATTGGAGACAGGGAAGGTGGAGGGGACCCATGGGAGGTAATAGGCAGGAGGGATTAAGTGAAAAGTTGGAGGGTAGGGGGGGAAATTTTTCATAGCAGGTCTGGGTGAGCACCTGGTCCAGAGATCACAGAGCGGGGAGCAGTGAGAGAGGGACTTTCATTGAACTCCTGTCGAATGGAGGACTTGAACTTCTTCAGGGTAGGCACCCCTGGAAGAGACTTCACTATTTTTAGCTGCGCCATTGATATCCCCCATTCCAACCCTGCGAGGGGGTTCGTTAGATGGGGCAGTCTCTCAGGTAATGTGTAAAGTGAAACCTTTCTCTACTTGCAGCGGACGTCAAACATTGAAGGGTAGGGGAACTCTAATCCTCAATGTTCTGGCTAATATTTATCCTTCAACTACCAGGCACTCAGTCACCACTTTATTGGGTTCCTCCCGCACCAATAAAGTGGCCACTTGAGTGTATGTTTGTGGTCTTCTGCTGCTGAATCTACCCACTTCAACATGAGCATTCAGAGATGTTGTAACGTCACCTTCCTGTCAGCTGTCACCAGTCTGGCCATTCTCCTCTGACCTCTCTCATTAACAAGGCGTTTTCACTGGACGATTTTTGTTTATAGAACCATTCTCTCTAAGCTTTAAAGACTGCCGTGCATAAAAATCCCAGGGGATTAGCAGTTTCTGAGATATTCAACCCACCCCGTCTGGCATTAACAATCATTCCGTGGTCAGAGACACACTGTTTTTCCTCATTCTCATGTTTGGTCTGAACAACAATCTTCACCGTGTCTGCATGTTTCTGTGAAATTTATTGCCGCAGGCGGCTGTGGAGGCCAAGTCATTGGGTGTATTTAAGATTCTTGATTACGGGGAGAAGGCAGGAGATCGGGGCTCAGAGGGAAATGGGCCGGTCATGATGAAATGGCAAAAACAGACTTCCAGCAAAACAACTAGCCATTTGGCCCATTTCTGCTCCTATATCTTATGGCCTTATACTTTAATGTATTGAGTTCCTGCCACATGATTGGCTGTTTAGATATTTGCATGAATAAGCGGTTGTGCAGGTGTACCTATTAAAGTGGCCACTGAGTGTTTAAAAAAATATAGCAGGCTATCTACAGATTACTGCTGTGATGTTCTGAGGGAACTTGTCCTAAGGTAATTTTCTGCCGAATTACAATAACGGGTACACCTTGCGCATGATAGCGTAGTGCTTAGCGCAATGCTTTACAGTACCAGTGACCCGGGTTCAATTCCCTTCATTGCCTGCAAGGAGTTTGATGTTCTCACCATGACCACGCGAGTTTTCTCCGGGTGCCCTGGTTTCCTCCCACAGTCCAAAAGGCCTACCGATTGGTAGATTAACTGGTCATTGTAAATTGTCCCGTGATTAGGCTAGGGTTAAATCGAGGGCTTACTGGGTGACACAGCTCAATAGTCCCAAAGGGCCTATTCTGCACTGTATCTCAATAATAAATAAATAAAAAGACAGATAGATAAATAGATAGATATAGATAGATTGATAGATAGATAGATAGATTGATAGATGGGTAGATAGATAGATAGACAGATAGATAGACAGACAGATAGATAGATGATAGATAGATAGATAGATAGATAGATAGATAGATAGAAAGAGAGACAGACAGATAGATAGATGATAGATAGATAGATAAACATTGTTGCTATGCTGTTCTGAGGGAACTTGTCCTGAGGTAATTTTGTGCTGAATCTCCTACATTACGACAGTGAGCACACTTCAAAAGTACTTCAGTAGTAGTAAAGCACTTTTGGATGACCTGAGGGTGGGAAAGGAGCCGCATACAATATAAGTCTTTTATCTGTCATTAGAAGGGAATGAGGTTTGCATTTTGCAGTACTCAGCCTGACCTGATCATAGTTGATGCTGATATTTGAGTTTTTGAAATGGAATATTATTCTATTTCCAGACGTCACCATCTTCTTCTCTGATCAGTACAAAAACAACCCAAAAATTGTTAAAGAAAAAGATAGACAATCTATAATTTGTATGTTTTAAGTAATGAATGCGTTAAACTGGATGAATTATGATGAGATCATAATTTCTTTCCTTATGATCCAATAGATGAACCAGACATTTATTCTTGTTCAATGTCTCCGTTTAATATCAGAGAACGTATACAGTACACAACTTGAAATTCTTACTCTTCACGAACATCCACAAAACAGAAGAAAACCCCAAAGAATGAATGACAGAACACCGTTAGACCCACAAAGCCATGCTCCCCCTCCTACACATCAATCCTCCCCCCACTTGTTCCAGCAGAAAAGCATCAGCTCCCTGACATCCCACCATGCAAGCAACAGCACAGCTTCCAAAGAGGCCATGATCTGAAACCCGTCAAAAAAACACTGTTCGCCTGGCGGTTCGAAACCCCACAGGCTCTCTCTCTGTAGTGAGGGGAGAGAGAATGATATCACCCCTGCCACCATGAGAGGGGAGACCAACAGCTCACTGTTTCCATGTTACAGTTTTTATTTCGCGTTCCCTGACTTGAAAATCAACAACATCCTCTTTCTCACCGTCGAGAGAGAGAGAGAGTACAAAGACCTCCGACATCCATACCCACTGTCTCGATGTTCCGATCTCCCACAACGCTTTATTCTATTGATTATTTTATTTAGCGATACAGCACCGTAACTGGCCCTCTTGGTCCAACGAGTTCCCACTGCTTAAACACACCCATGTGGCCAATCTACCTACTAACCCGTACGTCTTTGGAATGTGGGAGGGGACTGGAGCATCAGAGGGAAACATACTCGGTCGTGAGGAGAACGTGCAAACTCCTTACAGACAGCGGCGGGGATTGATGATTTTATGATAAACGCAATGCTGCTGTGCCGCCCCTCTCCCCGAATCGTTGGGTGAGCTAGGAATGTGAGAACTAGCCTGATCCTTTCACAGGACACCGAGGGAAAGCCACTCTGTCAGTGACAGCGCGCTTCACATTAAACCTCAACTCAGGACCTGTACTCCCAGGTCCTTTTGTTCTACCATTCACTGAGTAAAACCTGCCCCGGTTGGTTCTCCCAAAGTGCAACACCTGTATTAAATTCCTTCTGCCATTTTCCCAGCTGGTTCAGATCCCGCTGCAAGCCATGATTCCCTTCTTCGCTGTCCTCTACACCCCCAATATTGGTGGCATCTGCAACTTTGCTGATCCAGTTCATCATGTTATCACACAGATCATTGATACAGATGACAAACTTGTTTATTTCTGATACATTATTGTGCAAAAAGTCTTAGGCTGGGGTGCCTAAGGCTATTGCAGAGTGCTGTATTTGTCAACGTGAAGTGGAGAGCGAGTTTGTAAATTTGGTGGGAGCAAAGGACACTGGGAATGGTGAGGGTGGTGTTCCGCGGGAAGGGCATGGGACAGGTGGCAGGGGTGTAATGCCAGTGGTGGGGGGGTGGGGTGACACGTATGCAGACACACCCAGCCCCGAGACACCAGGCAAGGTCATTTGCTTCCAAACAATTGGTTTGTCATTACAGAATGTCAGTCTGGTGTTACCCACTCCCTCCCCTTTCCCTTCCCCTTTTCCCAACCATGATTCCCCTCTCCCCACCCCCCTTCCCACTCTCAGTCCACAACAGAGACCCAGATCAGAATCAGGTTTATCATCACTCACATATGTCATGAAATTTGTTTTTTAATGTGGTAGCAGTACAATGCAATACATAAAATTTCTTCTGTACTGTGCGGAAGACTTAGACACCTTAGCTATATATATATAAGTGCCTATGACTTTTGCATGGTACAGTATTTCTACTGTAAAAATTTACAAGGCTCAGCAGGATAGGGGAGGAGATTATAGACACGAGAAAGTCTGCAAAAGTTGGAAATCTAGAGCAACACACACAAAAAGCTGGGGGAGCTCAGCAGGTCAGCCAACATCTATGGAAATGAATCAACAGTTGACTTTTCGGGCCGAGCCCCTTCTTCAGGATTGAGAAAGAAGGAGGAAGATGCCAGGATAAAAAGATGGGGAAGTTGGGGGGGGGGGTGTGAAAGGAGGTCAGCTGGAAGGTGATAGGTGAAGGCAGCTGAGTGGGGAAGGTCAAGGGCTGGAGAGGAAGGAATCTGATAGGAGAGGAGAGTAGCGGAATGTAGGTCTCGATAGATAGACCATGGATTTGGAAAGCCTGGACGGGGTATTTTTTTAAATGGAAGACTGGCAGTTGCCCAAGCTGCAAGTCTCCCCTCTCCACGCCACCGATGTTGTCCAAGAGAAGGGCATTCGCACCCATACAGCTTGGCACCGGTGTCATCGCAGAGCAGTGTGTGGTTAAGTGCTTTGCTCAAGGACAAACGCGCAAGCCTCAGCCAAGGCTCGAACTAGCGACCTTCAGATCACTAGATGAACGCCTTAACCTCTCGGCCAAGCGCCAACACGAGAGGAGAGTGGACCATAGGAGGAAGGAAAGAATGAGGGGGGTGCACAGGGAGGTAATAGGCAGGTGAGAAGAGATAAAAGGTCAGAGTGGGAAATAGAGGAAGAGGTAAGGGAAATCTATTTACAGGAAGAGAAATAGATATTAGTCTGGGAGTTAGATGATGAGATGATGATTTTCATTGGGCTGGAGTTCCCTACCCAAGGGCGCTTGGTCGGGCTCCGTTGCAGAGAATATTTAGGGCAGAGGCGAGGGAAGTAAGGTCACTGATATAAAAGAAGATCTGACCAAAGGACAGAGAAGGCGATAAGTGACCAGATGGAATACTCTTGTGTCTATTTCGTCCTCCAAATGTAGAAAATGGCCTTGGTAGATATAAAGCTGTCCTTTCTCTATTTTGGTCATGTTCTCTTGGATTTCTGACCTCTGCGTTTTTAATGTTGATATCCGTTTCCTTCTATGTTGTTACTTTAGTATTCTTATGATGCAACTACTGATGTTATCAGGTCAATTTATATTCTGTAACAATTACAGAGTTTATCTGATTGCCCAGCCTGGACTTGAGCAACCAATCCCAAACCTGAATTTCATTTCCAAATTTGCTGACTGAATATTTCACATCTTAAAAGGACATTTTTGATTTTGTTTACTTAGAGATGCCGCATGGGCCCTTCTGGCCCAACAAGCCCATGCCGCACCAATTACACCCTTGTGATCAATTGACCTAATAACCGGTACGTTTTGGGACTGTGGGAGGAAATCGGAGCACCCGGAGGAAACCCAGGCAGTCATAGGAAGAAGGTGCAAACTCCTTACAGGCAACGGTGGGGTTTGAACCCGCGGGACTGGTGCCGCGACACCATTAAGCTAAAAGCTACCCTGCCGCCCGCTAATTGGGCTGAGGAGCACTGGTGTCGAAGGAAACTTGGTTCATCCTGGTTGAATATTTCACTTAAAGGATCGGTTGTATATCATGGCAATTAAAAGAAAACTACATGAGCTGGGAATCCAAAATAAAAATTAAGATCGAGTTTATTACTGCATGCACAAATACGGTCAGGTACAGGAACAATCAAGAACTTGCAACAGCATCACAGGCTCATAGATACACACATCACATCCAGTTTATTTACTGGTGATATTAAACCTGATTCTGATATCCTTGTCTTTTGCACCTGTGGAAATCCGAGCCTCTATGTTTTATACTCTAGTACTTGCAGTCTACATTAGGTACCAGATTTTCTCTGATCTATTTTCTTCCTACAATCCAGCGTTCCAAAACTCTAATCATGAAATTACAAAGAGAGCGCAGGAGAGGACCAGGGTTAACTGTGCTGAAACTTGTCCTTCTGGTAGGCCCTGTCTCACACAATTAGCAAGTTCATCATCACTATCTGCTGTGTCGTATCACGTGGGCGATCATGATCTTCCATGCCCATGATAGTTCTTGGCAAATTTTTCTACTAGAATGCTTTGCCAGTGCCTTCTTCTGGGCGGTGTCTTTACTAGACGGATGACCCCAGCCTTTGTCGACACTTGTCAGAGATCGCCTATCTGATGGCAGTGGTCAAGTGGTCAAGGCTCAGTAGAAAAATCATGTTTGTTTGATGACCAAGATCGCCCCCTAAATTGGTATGTTGGTTGAATATTGTCACATGTACCAAGACACAGAGAAAACCTTAGCGTATCACCCAGCCGGATCATTTCACTGTTTATTAGTACATTGAAATAGTACGCAGAGCGAAGTGTTACAGTCTTAAGGAAAATGCACTGCAGGCACTGAATAAAACGCAAGAGTCAGGTCAAGAGTCCTTCTTGTCGTACCAGGGGACTGTTCAACAGTCTTATAACAGCGGGATAGAAGCTGTCCTTGAGACTGGTGGTTCGTGCAATTCAGTCTTTTGGATCTTCTGCAACACACACAAAATGCTGGAGGAACTCAGCAGGTCGGGCAGCATCTATGGTATTAAATAAACAGTTAACGTTTCAGGCCAGGATCCATCTTCCGGACTGAGTGGGGAGGTGGTGGGGGAGATGCCTAAATAATAGATACCGCCTTTCTGAGGCATCGCTCCTTGAAGATGTCCTGGTACTATGGAGGCTAGTGCCCAAGATAGAGTTGACTAAATTCACCTCCATCTTGTGCAGTAGCCCCCTGCCCCCACCCCACCCATCAATACCAGACAGCTGTAAGAATGCTCTCCACTGTACATCTGTAGAAATTTGCCAGTGGTTTTGGTGACGTACCAAATCTCCTCAAACTTCTAATGAAATATCGCCACTGGTGTGCCTTCTTCGTAGCTGCATCGATATGCTGAGTCCAGGATAGATCCTCAGAGATGTTCAAGTCCGGGAACTTGAAATTGCTCACTCTCCCCACTTCTGATGAGGACCAGTGCGTGTTCCCTCGTCTTACCCTTTCTGAAGGCTTTCAACAGCAAGTCGGCTAATAGTAACAAAACTATAACTAATTGGCTGTAAATACTGCGCAGCGTTCCGAGGCGCTATATAAATGCAAGTTTATGTTCAGCTGGAATTCCGAATTTTCTATTCACTACCAGTGGTGATTGAAATGCGCTGTTTTGTTCTGTTAAAAAAAAATTGACGGCTTGGTGTTATTCAGATTATTTACGTGCATTTTATTTTAATAATCGGGTATCTTCCAACAGGGAGGGTAAATTTACCTGAAGTTTTCTTTCAGATCATCTGACACTTGGGAGTTTTCAGGTGTCACTTCAAATCGCCCACTGTGAGGTGGAGACATAGCTCCGGGGGAAACAAAAGCCCTAAAAATTGGTGTTTGCGCTGGCAGGGAGCGACCTGGAGACACGGAGCCTGCCAATTACACTTGCTGGTTGTTACTGCTAATGCGCACCGCACCGGTCGGGCAGGAGCGGCCGGCTCCCCGCGTCTCCCGGCCGGCCGGCCGGCCGGCCCCTCTCCCTGCCCGGCACATCACTCCGTCTCGATAAGTCGCTCCAGGACGAGGAAGCAGCGCCTGCTTTCCCTTCCCCCTCCTCCTCTCATTATCTCCCTCCTGTCGTCAGGAAGTCGAAGTATAAGCATTGTACGTCCCTCTTGAAATTAGTCCAGGGATTTTTTTTTAAAAAAAGAAAGAAAAGGGCTCTCGTGACAGCAAAAAATAACTTGCTGACACATAGAGCTCTGAATGCTCCAGCTAATGACTAACCCCAACTATAATGACTAACCGTGGCAGCCGCAGAAAATGGAATAAGTTTAACCCTTTGAGATCTGAGGCGCCGCCGAGCCGCGGGAAGCCTTCGTCCCTCCGCCCAGACCCGCCTGGCTACTCGGCCCGCTCGTTCGCTGGGTGCCGGGCCGTCTGGCGCGGGCGATCGTGGTCTGTGACCATGATTTGCTTTTAGCGAATTTTCCTACAGAAGGGGGTTGCCATGGCCTCCTTCAGGGCGGTGTCTTCACAAGACGGGCCCCCACGGTCGTTATCTCTTCAGCGGTCGCATAACCAGGACTTCTGATAGGCACCTACTGTTTCTACGACCTGCCCCATGGCTCCACTTAACCCTGATCGGGGGGGGGGGGGGGGGGCTAAGCGGGTGCTATACCTTGCCCAAGGGTGACCTGCAGGCTAGTGGAGGCCTTACACCTCCTTTGGTAGAGACATATCTCTACCCAAACACTACTTGTTACATCACCTAGCACAATATTGTAGCTCAGACATTGCTGAGAGTTTATTGTGACAGTGTTTAGTCTGAGGAACATGCTCAGATATCCTCGGGCAAAATTCTCTGAATATTAACATGTCATTGCCCATTTGCCCCTCCCCAGTACTGTCCATTCACTTCCTCCCCCACCTCCGTTCAGGGCCCCAGGCACTCCTTCCAGGCGAGGCCGCACCCCACCTGCGAATCTACTTGGGTCGCCTATAGTGCCCGGGTGCTTCCGATGCGACCTCCTCCACATTGATGAGGCCTGGCGTAAGTCAGGTACCGCTTCATCGAGCACCTCCACTCCATCCGCCAAAAGCGGAACTTCCCAGTGGCTAAACATCTTAATTCTGATTCCCATTTCTGTTCCGACATGTCGGCCCATCACCTCCTCTTGTGCCACGAAGAGGCCGCCCTCAGGGTGGAGGAGCAATACCTTATATTCCATCTGGGGAGCCTCCAACCCGTTGGCATGAATATCAATTTCTCCTGGTTAAAAACAAACTTCTCCCCCATCCCTCCCCTCTTCTATTACCCACTCTGGCCTCTTACCTGTTATCACAGTCCATCACCTCCTTCTCTGTCCCCTTCCCTTCCTCCCACAGTCCACTCTCCTCTTCTATCAAATTCCTGCCTCTCCAGCCTTTTACCTTTTCTACCCACCTGGCTTCACCTATCATCTTCTAGCTATCTACTTTCTGATGAAGGGTCTCCGCCCGAAACGTTGACTGCTCATTTCAACAGATGCTGCCCGACCTGCTGAGTTCCTCCAGCTTGTTTGTACGTGTTGATAACTTCTTTCCCTGCCCCCCCCCCCACCATTTTATTCCGGCATCTTTCCCCTTCCTTTCCAGTCCTAGAGAAGGATCTTGGCCTGAAACGTTGGCTGATTATTCATTTCCATAGGTGCTGTCCGACCTGCTGAGTTCCTCCAGCATCTTGTGTATGTCGCTCTGGATTCTCATCTGCAGACTTTCTTGAGATTAAGATAAATGCTGTGTTGGTCTTTAGTGCAAGAACCTTTAAACACTCAAGTAGACACATCTTGCTCCAATTATATAAGGTCCTAGTGTGACACATCTGAAATATTAGGACATAGAACACAGAAGCATACAACGCAACTCCGCCTCTTCGGCCCACAGTATTGTGCCAGTGCATTTGTTCTGTCAGCTTTAGAACACAGAACTTAGAACTTAAAACATTAAAGCACAGTACAGGCCCTTCAGCCCACAAAGTTGTGCCGAGCTTTTAAGATCAATCTGACCTTTCCCTCCCACATAGAACCATAGAACATTACAGCACAGAAACAGGCCTTTTGGCCCTTCTTGGCTGTGCCAAACCATTTTTCTGCCTAGTCCCACTGACCTGCTCCTGGACCATTTCCCTCCATACACCTCTCATTCATGTACCTGTCTAAGTTTTTCTTAAGTGTTAAAAGTGAGCCCACATTTACCACTTCATCTGGCAGCTCACTCCACACTCCCACCACTCTCTGTGTGAAGCAGCCCCCCCACCAATTTTCCCTTTAAACTCCTCCCCTCCCCGTCACCCTTAACCCAAGTCCTCTGTTTTTTTTTTCTCCCCTAGCCTCAGTGGAAAAAGCCTGCTTGCATTCACTCTATCTATACCCATCATAATTTTATACACCTCTATCAAATCTCCCCTCATTCTTCTACGCTCCAGGGAATAATGTCCTAACCTATTCAACTTTTCTCTGTAACTCAGTTTCTCAAGTCCTGGCAACATCCTTGTAAACCTTCTCTGCATTCTTTCAACCTTATTAATATCCTTCCTGTAATTAGGTGACCAAAACTGCACACAATACTCCAAATTCGGTCTCACCAATGTCTTATACAACCTTATACAACATTACATTCCAACTCTTATACTCAGCACTTTGATTTATAAAGGCCAATGTACCAAAAGCTCTCTTTATGACCCTATCTACCCATAGCCCTCCATTTTTCTTTCAACCATGTGTCAGTCTCAATTTTGTGCAGATATTGTGTTCAAGTCTGGTCTCCTTACCCAAGCAAGGGTAGGGTCACCTACACGACTCTTAGGATGCTGGGCTTGCCTTTTGGTGAGAGGTTAAGCTAATTGATCTGAACTTTCTTGAGCTGGAGGAATAAAAAGCCATTTTATTGTAATGTGCAGAGTTCCTAAGGTACTGATAGGGTATTAGGAGAGGTGAGGTATCCCACGTCTGAGAAATCGAAAGCCAGGGGTACAGGTTCAAGACAAAGGATTGGCCATTCAGCATAAAGATATGAGTCAATATCTCCACCTAGATGTTGGTGAATCGTTGGATTTCTCCACCCAGACAGACTGTGGAGACCCAAACGCACTCAGACATTCAAGTCAGAGGTGGGATATAAACTTGATGGTATTGTTGTAAAGGATCAGCCACCCTCTTATAAGACCACAAGACAGAGGAGCAGAATTAGGCCATTTGGTCCTTCGTCTGCTCAGTCATTTCACCTTGGTTGATGCATTTCCTCTCAGTCCCAATCACCTGCCTTCTCTCCGTATCCTTCATGTCCTAATTAATCAAGACTCCATCAACCTCTCCCTTAAATATACTCAATGACAGGGCCAGGCAGCATCTATGGAAAGGAGAAAACAGTCGATGTTTTGGGTCAAGATGAGGGGCCTGTTTACGCTTTTCCGTTGATTCTGCCTGGTCTGCAGAGCTCCTCCAGCATTTTGTGTGTGTTGGCCAGGTTGGGAAGCCCTGGTTCGGAGAGATATGGGTCAACAGTGATCGTATCAAATCAAAAGCAGTCAATCAAATCGGACAAGCAACACACACAAAATGCTGGTGGAACGTAGCAGGCCAGGCAGCATCTATAGGAAGAAGTACAGTCGAAGTTTCAGGCCGAGATTTTTCGTCAGGACAAATCAAATCAGACAGCTTGGATTGGGATCTTGGTCCGCATGGTTGAACTGGGCCAAAGAGTTTTTTTCCGTTTGGTGTGACTCTGTGACTCAACAGTTAAAGCCACATTTTTGAAATGCAATCAATTGGAAAAGGTCGGCTTTTATGTCATAAGGAAAGGGTGAAAATATGAAAGAAATGTTGCTGTTAATTTATGCATTGGAAGAATCCCCAAAGAGCAACATGATAATAGCTGGATAATCTGATGGGTGTGTTAAGTAATCATTGATTTCTCTTTGAATACTGCACTGGAACGTCAGCACAGATTTTGCACTCAACCCTCCGAAATGGGGCTGTTTCCTTTGGAGCAACAGAGGCTTTGAGGGGTGGGGTGAGCTGATAGAGGTTTATAAAACTATGAGGGGCACTGATAAGGTGAGTGGTCTCAAGCCTTTTTCCCAGTTCAGGGATCTTGAAACCAGAGGGCACAGGTTTAAGGGGAGAGAAGAAAGATTTAATGGGGAGCTGAGAGGTAATTTTTTTCACGCTGAAGCTATGAGGTACTAGGAAGGAGCTGCCAGAGAAGTTCAAAATGTACTTACTGTCCTGCTGAAGGGTTTTGGCCTAAAACGTCGACTGTATATTTTTTCCAGAGATGCTGCCTGCCCTACTGAGTTCCTCCTACATTTTGTGTTTATTGTCAAAGTATTTGTGCAACCTCAAAATTCTTCTTACAAAAGAACCTATAAAAAAAAGAACGTCAAACACCCAATGTGCAGAGAGAAAGAGAGAGAAAGCACAAATTGTGCAAACAACAAAAGTAAGCAAATAGCATTCAGAACAAAAATGAGTTTGTAGACACAAAGCCCAGAGCAGCCAGACCAGGCCCACAGCCTCTGCCTCATTTCAGCTCAGAGTCCAGTAAATGTCGCGGAACCCATGGACGCGAAGCCCAGAGCAGCTGGAGCAGGCCACATTATTTAAACTATAGCAATTAAAAGACATTTGGACTGATACATTGATATAGAAAAGTTTGAGAGACATGAAAGGCATCTTCATCCGCATGGGAATGTAGGCCAAAGGGCCTATTTCTGTCCTGTGTGACTCCAGAACCTTCTAACCAGCAAACAAATAGATTACCATCTGAGGGATCATGATCTGACAAGGAGAGTTTGATCACTGCTCTTTGAGTTGGGCTTATCCCAATGAAACTGTCCTCTTCCCACACATAGCTCCTCCATGCCGTAAAACAACAGATTTCCCAATATATGCCAGTGATAGGTAGGTACAAATGAGGTACTTAAGTAATGCAAGAGAACAGTTAAGAAGGAAAGCTATTAGAAGGCATAAGATTGCTCTGGCAGACAAGGTGAAGGAGGATCCTGAGTGATCCTACAGATATATTGAGAGCAAAAGGATAGCAATGGACAAAATGGGTACTCTGGAAGATCAGAATGCTAATGTACGTGTGGAGCCCAAGGAGACGGGGGAGATTGGGAAGTGAACCTAGGTTGCCTTTACTGTAAAGCATTGTGCTAACCTCTGCATTAACATGCTGCTCATTCTCATTCTGATTCTGACGTCTTAAGGCCTTATGGTCTTATATCTCACTCACCTTGGAATATCAGTAAATGTCACCATCCAGTGCAGCAAAAGGTGAAGGATTATAGCATCTGTTAATGTCACGGTGGTGTATACTGTAGATGAGACACAGACAGTTTCAAATTAATTAAGTTAAGCTCAATAATTAACTGTGGCTGTCTTCTACACTGCAGGGCCGATTTAATCATAATGCTATCTCAACGATAAAGTATAACAAGTAGAAACTGTGTTGCAGTAAGGTAAAACGTTTCAAACCTTCAGCACTAGTGTTAGCAAACAGAATTTTTCTGGGCAGCCTTCAATCTGAGGGCATGAAAACGAATTATTTGACTTCCAGTAATTTCTCCCCGCAGAGGCCCCCTTGTCTTCTTCCATTCCCCACTCTATCTCCCCTCTTACCCCTTCTCTTCTCCTCACCTGCGTTACGGTATGCACCTAATCACGCCAACATCCGGTAGCTTAGATGCTCCCATTTGCCAGAGTATGGATAGCTGGGGCGGTTGCTTTAAAGGTTCTGACCCGCTCCGCTAATGGACAGCCATGTTTTGGTGGCAAGGTTTGTATATTTACAGAGCACCTAAATTCAGGTTTGGTGCTCGATCGTCAGCTGAAATTTGGTTCACTCTGCAATTGTGTTTAGGATTTCTGTCTCATTTAGATTTTCATCTGGTCATATCAGGTTTTCATGTAGCATTGTCAAGAACTCTGTTATGGCAGCAGTCTTGAAATCGTATCTCCATCCTAGTTAGAAGTTTCAAAGGTTCTCAGGTGCCTCAGCATTGACTCCTTACCATCCTCAGCTAGACCTCTAGTCACAATGTGCCCATCACCTCTCTCTGGTGTCCCTCCATCTTCCCTTTCTCCTGTGGCCCAATCTCATCTCCTATCAGATTCCTTCTCCTTCTCTTTATCTTTTCCACCAATCACGTCCCAGCTTCTAGCTTCATCCCACCTCCATTCCCCCACCCACCTACCTTCCCCATCATCTGGCTTTACCTACCACCTTCTAGCTATGAGACTTAGATTGAAGATTCAAGATTCAAAGTACATTTATTATTATTACCGACAGGAAACAAAGAAACACCATGGAATCTGTTCAAAGAAAAGCATCAAACCCCAACCCCACGCACAAAAAAAGAACAAATTGCGCAAAAAGAGAAAAACACAGGATATAAAACACAAAATTCAACGAGTTTGGACTTATTCAGTTCAATTCAGTCTAGCTTACTGTATTTTGGAGTTGTTCATCAAATTCTTTGAAAAAATGATACCATTAAAATGGAAGAGAGTGAGGCATAGACTTTTGTGGAGAGAATTCCAGAGTATGTGGCCTTTGGGTAAGACTTCAACTGGAGGTCATGTGTTAAGGGTGAAATGTGAAATACTTAAAGGGATCATGAGGGGGAAACGTCTTCACTCAGAGGCTGATGAGAGTGGGGAACGAGTTGCCTGCACAAGTGGTGAATGCAAGCTTGATATCAATGTTTAAGACAAGTTTGGATAGGTCCCTTCTAGTGAGAGAGAGAGTGAGTCTGTGGCATGTCAAACTGTTTGGTGACCAGTGGTTTTTGGTGGACTGTAGATCATGGTCTTCTAGTCACGTCGCCCACCAATTTAATGTTAGCCTTATCATGGGACAATTTACAATGACCAATGGCTCTGCAAACCAGCACATCTTTGGCTGGTGGGAGGAAACCCACATGGTCATGGGAACGGTTTGGCAGCATCAGGAATCGAACCCGGGTCACTTGCTCTGTACAACGTTGTGCTAACCACTATGCTACCATGCCACTTTTTTTTGTCGGAATAGATGGGGGTGGGTTGTTACCTTTGCTGCTGCTTGTGTGGGGGGGGGGCTTTGTGATTCTTATGTATTCTTTATCATTCATTCTTTGAGGTTTCTCTGTTTTGTGGATGTCTGTGAAGATTCAGTTTGTGTATCGTATACATTCTCTGCTATTGAATGGAACCACTGAACCACTGGATGGGAGGGGTATAGTCCAGGTGTAGATTGATGGGTCTAGGCAGTTTAAATGGTTTGACGTCAACCAGATGGGCTGAAGGGCCTGTTTCTGTGCTGCAGTGTGGATACAGTGCTGTGGTGATTAAATGGGGAAGTAATTAAGGGGGTGGAATTAGAGAAGTGCAGAGATCTTGCAGAGTTGGAAAGCGGAGGTTACAGGGATAAGGAGGATCTAGGTCATTATCTGGAAAAAACTATAATGCATGTGGGTGTAATTTGTCTAATGAGTATCAGTAATTCCTGAACTGCAACGCAACGTGATCTTCCTTTGCTGAGAAATATTGAGAAATGTGCCGCAGAATTACAAGTTCCTCTTTTGTGTCTCTCTGTTCGGCTTTTATTAAGAGAGCTTCGAAGTGCTGAGTCATTTTCAGATCTGCCTTAGAGTGTGCCTGCAGCTGGGAGCTCTGAGCCCCAGAGGACTGAGATCATCTGGAAATGGCGCCAGACTGAAGTGCCTGTTAGGGTAGGCCTGCTTTCCATCTCGTATGCAGCAGAAGGCTGCTGCTATCTCGGAGAATCTGTCACTCTAGGTGTCGCTCCTCGGCACATGGTTCGATTATTGTTCCGTCAGTTCTTGTTCCTGTCAGTGGAGTCAGTGACCTGAACACAGTAGCATGTTATGTCATGCTCCAATTGCTAATAGCTGGTTTAAGAAACCTATCACTAAGTGCTGGCAGGAAGAATACATTGTGACTTGTCTCAGAACCAAACTTCTTAATTCTTTTATACTAATAGAGAGTCTGATAATAATCTGATTTAAAGAGGCAAAACGCATTCTGATGGCTCTTGTACATTTAAAATATTTCCTCCAATTGGAGTAGGCAACATTTCATTTGACAAAAGCTCAACTTATAAAGAAAGCACGGATGTATTTTTCTCTGTGTTGTCACCTGCATTGCACAATCACAGACTGCTGCAAGAAATTTCCCCCACTCGAGACGGTAGCGTAGCAATTAGTGTGAAGCTATTATGGTTCATGGGCTCAGAGTTCAAAGTTCAGTCCTCCATAAGGAGTCTGTACGTCCTCCCCTGGAACACACGGGTTTCCTCCAGGTGCTCCAGTTTCCTCCCACAGTCCAATGATGTACCGGTTGGTCGGTTATTGGTCATTATAAATTGTCCTGTGATTAATAGGCATCCGTTAGTCTCGTGAGACCATGGATTTGCACCTTGGAAAGTTTTCAGGATGCAGGCCTGGGCAGGGTTTTATGGGGGACTGGCAGTTGTCCATGCTGAAAGTCTCCTCTCTCCACGCCACCGATGTTGTCCAAGGGAAAAGCAAGGGCCGATACAGCTTGGCACTGGTGTTGTCGCAGAGCAATGTGTGGTTAAGTGCCTCGCTCAAGGACACAACATGCTGCTTTAGCTGAGGCTCAAACTAGTGACCTTCAAATCACTAGACCAACACCTTAACCACTTGGCCACGCGCCAACACAATCCCGCGATTAGGCTAGCGTTAAATCAGAGGCTTCCAGGTGGAGTGGCTCAAAGGGCTAGTAGGGCCTGTTCCATCCTATATCTCTAAATTTTAAAAATATTAAAATTATAAGAACAAAAGTTTTAAAAATACAAGCTGGCAAAAACTTAAACACAGATTCTGAGGTGGTGACGAATCAGTATAAAGAAGGGTGATTGAAAATCTGGCTGAGTGGCACAACAACAACCTCTCACTCAGTGTCAGCGAGACCAAAGAGCTGATTATTGAGTTCAGGAAGAGGTCCATGTGTAGGTCCTCATTGGTGGATCAGAGGTGGAGAGGGTCTGAAACTTTAAATTCCTTTAGTCAAGTCATGTCAAGTTTATTGTCATTTTGACCATAAGCTGCTGGTACAGTACACAGTAAAAACAAAACAACGTTCCTCCAGGAACCTGGTGCTACATGAAACACAAAACTACACTAGACTATGTGAGACAGCACAAGGCTACACTAGACTACATAAAACAACATAAAAAACTGCACTAGACTACACACCTGCACAGGACTACATAAAGTGCACAAAACAGTGCAGGGCAGTACAATAATTGTATAAATAAGACAATCGGCACAGTAGAGGACAAATTACAATAAATGATGTAGATGTCAATCTAGACTCTGAGTATTGAGGAGTCTGATAGCTTGGGGGAAGAAACTGTTGCACAGTCTGGTTGTGAGAGCCTGAATGCTTCAGTACCTTTTGCCAGATGGCAGGAGGGAGAAGAGATTGTGTGAGGGGTACTTGGGGTCCTTCACAATACTGTTAGCTTTGCGGGTGCAGTGTGTGGTGTAAATGTCTGTAATAGCGGGAAGAGACACCCTGATGATCTTCTCAGCTGACTTCACTATCTGCTGCAGGGTCTTGCGATCCGAGGCGGTGCAATTCCCGAGCCGGGCAGTGATGCAGCTACTCGAGATGATCTCGACCAGATTGCGTTATCATTTCAGAGGACCTGTCCTGGGCCCAGCACTGAGGTGGAATTATGAAGAAAGCATGGCAGTTCCTCTACTTCCTTAGGAGTTTTTGAAGATTCAGCATGTCATCTAAAACTTTCGCAAACTTCTGAAGATGTGTGGTGGAGAGAATATTGACCGGCTGTATCACAGCTTAGCACAGAAACACCAATGCCCTTGAATGGAAAATCCTACAGAGTCATGGACTCGGCCCAGTGCATCATGGGTAAGGCCTTTCCACCATAGAGTACCTTTACACAGAGCATTGACGCAGGAAAGCGGCATCCATCATCAGAAATCCCCACTCCTCAGATCATACTTGCTTCTCGCTGCTGCCATCAGGAAGAAGGTACAGGAGCCTCATGAGTCACGCCACCAGGTTCAGGAATAGTTACTACCCCTCAGCCATCAGGCTCCTGAACCAAAGGGGATAACTTCACTCAACTTCACTTGCCCCATCACCGAAATGTTCCCACAACCTGTGGACTGACTTTCAAGGACTCTTCATCTCATGTTCTTGATATTCATTGTTTATTTATTTATTATTATTTCAATCAATTCCTTTCCTTCTTTCTATATTTGCACAGTTTGTTGTCTTTTGCAAACTGATTGTCCACCCTGTTGAAGTCTTTCATTGATTCCATTGTGGTCATTGGATTCATGAATCTCAGGGATGTTTATGCTGATGTATATGCACCTTGATAATATATTTACTTTGAACTTGAACTTTGAGTTGCTGGAAATCCAGAGTAACACAGAAAATGCTGCAGAATCAGCAGGTCAGGTGACGTCTATAGAGAGGAATGAACAGGGCCTGGATCTTTCCTCAGTCCATTATCCCCGAGGCCTGAAAGTTCAGTATTTTTACAGGATTTTCAGAATTCCCCAATCCTTCTTGTGATTCTCATTAAGATTCCTCTCCCTCTTTGGTTTCTATTTCCAAAGCCCCAGCTGTATTCATTTCAGAACATGGTCACCATCTTAATCATTCTTTCTTTCATTTAAAGGTGTCTGGGATTGGACGTAGCAGGGAGAATCTGTCCTGCATTTATTCCTTCCTTTGAGAATCAGAATCAGATTTATCATCACTGTCTTACACAATGTGAAATTTTAAATGCATGAGATTCTGCAGTTGCTGGAAATCTCGAGCAATGCACACAAAGTACTGGAGGAACTCAGCACACCCATCTACCCATCCTCCCCCTCACCTGGTTCCACTTATCACCTGCCAGCTTGGACTCCTTTCCTTCCCCCCCCCCCCCACCTTCTTCTGGCTTCTTCCCCTTCCTTTTCAGTCCTGACGAAGGGTCTCGGCCTGAAAAGTTGACTCTCTATTCCTCTCCACAGATGCTGCCTGACCTGCCGAGTTCCTCCAGCTCAGAGGTTCCCGAACTTCTGTATGCCACAGGACCCTCGCATTAACCAAGGGGTCCGTGAATCCCTTGTTGGAATCCTCTGCTCAGCACAATATGCAATTTGTTGTATTGCAAAGACTTAAAATGACTATAGATTACAAAATAAATTAAATAATTAAAATAAATCTTTAAAAAATTAAAATAAATTAAAGATAGTACCAAATTAAAGCAGTAATGGGATATTGCTCATGGACCATTCAGAGACCTGATGACAGAGGGGAAGAACCTGTTCCTTACTTTCTCTAAGGTACTGACAGAGGGTCTCGGCCCAAAACATTGATTGTTTATTCCCCTCCACAGATGCTGCCTGACCTGCTGAGTTCCTCCAGCATTTTGTGTCTGTAACTCAAGAGTCCAGCGTCTGCAGAATCACTTCTATCCTTACTTTTTCTTCTTTTTTCTTTCTGTTTCTTTCTACATCTGGTCAGAGCTCAGCTTATCGGCTTTTCAAAGTTCAATGTTCAAAGTACGTTTATTTATTGAGATACAGCACGGAATAGGCCCTTCGAGCCGTGCCACCCAGCAATCCCCAATTTAATCCACACCTAGTCATGGGACAATTTACAATGACCAATTAACCTATCAGCCGCTATGTCTTTGGACTGTGAAAGGAACAGGCCCTTCAGTTCTTCGAGCCTCACTGCCCAGCAATCCCCAATTTAATCCGAGCCTCCTCACCAGTCAATTTACCATGGGCACCAATGAAAGTCATGGCGCAAGTGAACACCGGGCATGCAAGAGAGCTCCCAGGAGCTCATTTTTCCGCAAACAATTCTGTAAACAGAAACATAGACCTTGGTCCTATTTAAGAGCAGATGTGGGCTAAATTTCAGACCTCAAAGCAAGACGTTTGCCACACAACCAATCAGCAAATGACATTTCCTCCCCAGGTTACTACTGGGTTTTTGAAATGAGCTCCAGTCAGCTGATTGATAAGTATATAAAGGCCAAGCATTCGGTGGACACATCACAATCAACAGCACACTGATTATGTCTCTTCACGTGGTGACGAAAAGTTTGAAAGTAAATTGCTAGGATCGGAGAACAACTCAACCCAACCATCAGCCACCTGAGCTACACACCTTCTGAATTATTTGCAATGACCAATTAACCGGAAACAACACACACAAAATGCTGGTGGAACACAGCAGGCCAGGCAGCATCTATAGGAGAAGCACTGTCGACGTTTCGGGCCCAGACCCTTCGTCAGGACGAAATTAACCGGAAACGATAGGGTCTTTTAAGAGACTCCTGGATAGGTACATGGAGCTTAGAAAAATAGAGTGCTATGGGTAAGCCTAGGTAGTTCTAAGGTAAGGGCATGTTTGGCACAGCTTTGTGGGCCAAAGAACCTGTATTGTGTTGTAGGTTTTCTATGTTTCTATGTTTTTAACCTACCAACCGGTAGGTTTTGGACTGCAGGAGGAAACTGGAGCACCTAGAGGAAACCCATGTGGTTATGGGAGAACATAACCAGCGGCAGGAATTGAACCCGGGTCGCCTGTACTGTGAAGTGTTGTGCTAACCATGGCACTACCTAAGTATGTATACTATATACAGCATTGAGATTCGTCTCCTTACAGGCAGCCACCAAACAGAGAAACCCAGTAGAACCCATTGCAAAAGAGAAGACTGTCAAATACCCAATATGCAGAAAAAACACAGAAATCATGCCAGCAATAAGGCTTTGAGCTCTTGACAGCTATTTGTGAAGTAACTCAGTTAGTGACTTTGTGGAGCAGCCTGCCACATCTGCCTTCAGGATGAATGCCTAGCTGCCCAGTAGAGGTCACTGGATTATGGTTGGGGACTATAGATTCTGAACCCTAATGTCATTATTTCCCATTGGGAATATTGAGTTAATATAACGCAAAGTGGATATCAAACTATTTTCTAGTTTGAATAGTTTAATCAGTTGGCGTATTTACTCAAGTCAAGTCAAGTTTATTGTTATTTAACTATGTACATGTACATCGTCAAATGAGACAGCATTTCTCTGGACCATTGTGTAAAGCACAGACACACGTATAACACACAATAACTTGGGAAAGTAAAAATTATATCTACAAATGAACTATGCATAACTAAAGTAAACCTGATTCTGGTAAGGGTCTCTATTGTGGACTGAGAGTGGGAAGGGGCAGGGAGAGGGGGGATCATGGTTAGGAAAAGGGGAAGGGAGAGGGGAGGGAACAGGAAGAACCAGAGAAACATTCAGTAATAGAAACAAAATGTTGGAGGAGTTCAGCAGGCCAGGCAGTATCAATGGAAAAAAGTAAACAATTGGATTTTTGGGCTGAGAAGATGGAGAAGGGATTTGATAGAGGTATACCAAATTATGAGGGGTATAGACAGGGTAAGTGCAAGCAGGCTTTTTCCTCTGAGGTTGGGTGAGACTACAACCAGAGGTCATGGGTTAAGTGTGAAAAGTGAAAAGTTTAAGGGAAACATTAGGGGAAACTTTTTCAGAGGGTTGCGGGAATATGGAACGAGCTGCCAGCTCAAGTGAAGCATGTAAGCTTAATTTCAACATTTAAGAGAAGTTTGGATAGGTACGTGGATGGTAGGGGTATGGAGGGCTATGGTCCAGGTTAGTGGGAGTAGGCAGTTTAAATGGTTTGGCATGGACTAGATGGGCTGAATGCCTGTTTCTACACTGTACTTTCCTATGACTCTATGATTCTAAAATTGTTTCTTTGGATCAGAGATATTTTGGAACATATCTTTAAATCAGATATAAATCCAAGCTTTTTATTTTGAAATATTTTAGTGCAGTAAAATGTAAATCAAAATTCTGTGCCCAGAAATAAAATATCTTATATGGCGCGAACAGCAGAGAATGCCTTTTCTGTTGTGCTCACCAGCAGAATAAACTTGTTGGGAACGAAGTATCACCGATTGCTTAGATGTTCCATTTGTGAAGAACGTACTTGGAACCCATGCTGGCTGGTGTCACCAGGCCTGTGACCGTCTCTTGATTTGCATTGTTTTCTCCACAGAATAAGTTTGAATCACTGCTAGGAACTCCCCAGGCACTTTCTTCAAAAGAGCATGAGTAAGGAGAGCCTATTAGGGTGGTGTTGGCAAGGAACTACCGACTGAGAGGACAGTGCTGGGAATATTGACTATTTAGGACTGTATGAAGAAACGGCTTTATCTGGAATGTCTTGTGTTTAATACTTAAAGAGTCACAGAAAAGCACTGCTTAGAAATAGGCCCTTTGGCCCATCTAGTCCGTGCTGAACCATTTAAACTGTCTACTCCCATCAACCTGCACTGGACCAGATGGATTAAAAGGCCAGGTGTTGGGACAAGAGAGTCGGGTCCTTTCTGCTGCAGTGAGGCTGAGGCTGTGGGCCTGTTCTGGCTACTCTGGGCTTAATGTCTGAGGACCCACTTTCGTTTTAAATGCTATTTATTTACTTTTGTTGTTTGCATGATGTCTCTCTCTCTCACACACACAGACACACCACATTAGGTGTTTGTTGATTTTTTTTATGGATTCTTTTGTGTTGCTTGTTTTGTGCCTGCCTGTAAGGAGACAAATCTCAAGGTTTTATAGTGTGTACATACTTTGATAATAAAAGTACTTTGAACTTTGATCATAGCCCTCCATACCCCTACCATCCATGTACCTATTTAAACTTCTCTTAAACATTGAAATCGAACTCACATGCACCACTTGGCAGCCCTTGACCTACTGAGTGAAGAAGTTTCCCTTTAAATTTCTCACCTTTCACCCTCAACCCATGACCTTTAGTTATCATTTCACCCAACCTCAGCGGAAAAAGCCTAATTGCATTTACCCTATCTGTACCCTCCTCCCATAATTTTGTATGCCTCTATCAAATCTCCTCTCAATCCTCTGCGTTCCAAGGAATAAAGTCCTAACCTACCCAGTCTTTCCTTATAACTCAAATCCTCCAGTCCCGGCAACATCCTTGTAAATTTTCTCTGTTGTCTTTCAACCTTATTTACATCTTTCCTGTCAGTAGGTGACATTTGAGTAATATTGTAAAAGTGTTGTTTGATTAAGCATTGCCTGTGGTTTATATAATTTATTACAGGTTGTATGTACAAAGTTTGTGAATGGCCATTGAGGCACACAAGCCTCCAAACCACAACAAGGATAGATAGGGGTGAGAGACTCTTCCTCGCTGGGCGGAAGTTGGTCAACGCTGGGTTGTTTGGGACTAAGGTGAGACAGGGAAAGTTATTTTTTTAACAGAACGGTAGGTGACTGGAATGTGCTGCTAAGGTGGGTAGTGGTGGCAGGAATGATAGAGACTTTCAAGAGGCTCTTTGATAGGCATACGAATGTACAGGGACGGGAGTGATGTTGATCATATTTAGGCAGAAGGGACTAGTTTCGTTAGGTGTTTAATTACCCCTTTAATTAGTCTGGCACCATATTGTGAGCTAAATGACTCATTCCTGTGCAGTACTGTCCCTTTTTTTATGTTCTACATTTTGTCCTAAGTTGTTTTAAATAACTTAAGACCAAGTGAACTGTTTTAAATGCTGGGTTGAGATGGTCTCTGATCTTGGTCATGTCACCATGTGCGCTGTTGGGGTTGTAGTGTGTCCTTCAAATGCTTGGCCTTCAGATCCTTTTCAATCACCTGATCGGTCATCATTTCAGAAGCTCAATTGTGACTTGGAGAGGAAATCTCATTGTTTATCGGCCGTGTGGCGAACTTTCTGCATTGTGGTCTGGAATTTTGCCCTCATCTGCTCATAAGTAGGATTAAGGTCTACGTGTTTCTTTACAGAATTACTCACATAAAACCATTTTCTTGCATGCCGCGTGTTTGCCTGCGCCATGACTCTCACCGATGCCCAGTCGAATTTGTCCCCCTTTCAAGCTTCATGGGTAGAGACTAGGGAGAGTTGGCCATGCCACTTTACAGTCAGTTGGATCCTTGTGGGTAGTTTTCTCCCAGTTTGGCTGACGTAACATTTGCTGCGGTCCCCTGCGTTGGATTTTGTAGACAACATCGATCTTGTCTAATAGCTTTGCTTCTGCTTATTAGGAACCTGAAAGAGAAATTTTTTTAAAAAGGCCTTTGATAGGAGAAAGCTGGCTAAAGGCCAAACACCCACTAAATGAGGCCTAGTTGCTGCTCGGGGCCGTCTCTGCCTGTAACAGTCAGGCCTGCAGGCTGATTGAAGCCTCACGATGGCAAAAAGTAATTATGGCCATAAGCAGGCCGGAGTGAATGGGGGGTGGGGTGGGAGTGCAGTCAGTGGATCAGATCATGCACCATTTGACCTTTTGTGGTTTGAAGCAGTTTGCTACATGCAAATTGGACGGGACCAGTAATTTGGGACTTCCTGAGACTGTGAAGGGTGTGTCAGAAAGGCAAGTCGCAGAGCTATGTCGCCAGTGTGTCTGTGCCAACCATTTTGCCCACAGTCTGTACCTGGGTTATAAATAGGTATTATCAGTGTAGCTCTAAAAGTGGATAAGGCACTAGAGAGAGCCCTGTGCAAAGATCTCAGGTACATATATATAGCTAGGCTGCCTAAGACTTTTGCACAGTACTGTATTTGTCAATGTGGAGCGGAGAGCATGTTTGTAAATCTGGTGGGCACAAAGTTTGTTGGGAATGGCGAAGGTGGAAGGGTGTGGGACAGGTGGCAGAGAAGGAGTGCCGGGGTAGGGGGTGGCGCAGGTGCAGACACACTCAGCCCTGAAACACCAGGCAAAGCCATTTGATTCCAAACAATTGGTTTATTGATCATTACTGAATGTCTCTCTGGTGCGTCCTGCTCCCTTCTCCTTTTCCCAAACAATATTTCCCTTCTCCCTTCTCCTTTTCCCATCTATGATTCTCCTCTCCCCATCCATGATTCCCCTCTCCCTGCCCCCTTCCCAATCTCAGTCCACAACAGAGACCCATATCAGAATCAGGTTCATCATTGCTCACATATATCATGAAATTTGTTTTCGTCTCTGCAGCAGCAGTACAGTGCAATACATAAAATTACTACAGTACCGTGCAGATGTCCTAGCTATATAGCATGTGTCTAAAACTTTTGCACCGCACTGTAATTACTGACTGCCCCACCTTCTCTCAGATGATGTGCTGTTTGTGGAACTGATACTAGATTCAGGCACTGAGCCAACCCAATCACTTTACAATGTGCACTTAGCAATAAATGCATAGGCTCTTGCTAATTGTGCTTGGAGATCCTCTGGTGATAAGGGTGTGAGTAACAATGGCACGACAAAGTCTGCGTGACCTAGTTTCTCATCCTGTTCACCCATGGGCTGACAGCCTGATTCTCATGTGGAAATCCAGTGAGACCAGTTCTTGTTTTCTAAAGGGAAATGAGAGAAATTTGTCGAACAAAAGGGGAGCCCTCGCAGAAGTACATTTTACCTTTCCTTCTCGGCTTCCTCTTCAAAGCTCAAAGTAAATTTATTATCAAAGTGTGCATATGCCATCAAATACTACCCTAAGATTCACACACAAGTACGCTGGAGGAGCTCAGCAGGTCAGGCAGCATCTATGGAAATGAGGAAACAGTCGATGTTTCGGGCTGAGACCCTTCTTCAGGACTGAGAAGGAAGGGGCAGGACACCAGTTGGGTAGAGGGGGAAGGAGGATAGGTAGTGATGTGTCTGTGCGCAACCTCATATCAATTATGTAAAAGCACCACCGCGAGAGATGGCTTTAACTGGTGTATTCATATTGTAGCGAGAGAGAGAGAGGGGGAGAGAGAACAAGCACATGTGTAGACAACAGCTCAATACGTAGTGCTGGGTGGGGGGGTGGGGATCATTGCTTTAAAAGAAATAGATCCATACATTACACTTCCCTGGAGATTAATGCAACCGTAAACAGTATATGTACAAAACGTTCAATTTTCCTTCATAACCCCCATTCCAAATAAACATGCTTTCACAGTAACAGTCCATAACTAACTGCACTGCTCTAAAGAGTCAGTCTTTTGGGTGACACTCTTTTTTTCAGGATAGCGCCTCTAGACCCTCGGAGTGGCATCGGGTTTGGTAGGTGTCTTGTCAACAATAACATTCTCGTCACGCCTCTGGTCCTATGAAGTGGCTTCAGGTTCGGTAGATGTTTTATCAACAATAGCATTTTCGTCACGCCTCTGGTCCTGTGAAGTGGCTTCAGTTTCGGTAGGTGTCTCATCTAAGACAACGTTCTCAGTACCCAGTGTCACATTGCTGTCAGTGACACTATCACTGAGAAGTAAGTCCAGTGACTGTAATGTGTCCGCCTTCTTGGATGCAGTTGACTCAGGTGTATTCTTTAGTTGAGCATCCAGTATCTGGTCTCCATGTCTGAACTCCAACATCCACTGTGTACGTCCGTGGTCCAGTTTCTGTAGCTATCCTACCGGGTGTCCACTTGTCTTCTCGGTAGTCACGTGCTAGGACTTCCTGTTCAAACCCGAAGCCCCTTGCTGCTTCACTTGGCAACTGATAGAAAAGTTTATTCTTCACTTCCCTCTGTAGGTCTGGCTTCGGGAGGTCTATGTGAGATCTCAGATTCCTGCTCATGTACAGCACTGCAGGTGTTTTGATTTGTCATTGCATGAACAGAGTTCTCATACATAAAAAGGAAGTTGTCTGCCTTGTGTTATAGAGGAACATCCTCCCTGCCCTTCACTTTTATAGACGTATTGAATGTTTGGGGGGGATAAAACACCTTTCAGTTAACCCATTTGTTGCTGGGTGGTGAGGAGCTGACTTGAAATGTCTGATGTCATTTTACTTCATGAACAGTTGGAATTCTTCTGATGTGTATTGTGGTCCATTGTCAGTCACAGTATGTTCTGGTAAGCCATTTCTTGTGAAGTTTGTCCACAACGCTGAGAGAGTCTTTACTGATGTGGTTGAATTCATTGGAATGACCTCCGGCCACTTCAAATGAGCACGCACAGAAATCAGAAACACGGAGTCCATGAGTGGTCCAGTAAAGTTATTATGTACTCTTCGCCATGGTGACGACAGCCACTCCCATGGGTGTAACGGTGCCTGGGGGAGGCAGGGGGTGCATTTTGAACTTTATGACATTCTGAACAGCTCTTGGCCAGGTCTTCAATCTGTTTATCTGTTCCCAGCGGCCACACGTGGTTCTGGGCGAGACCCTTCACTGCCGGTACCCAGGTGACCTGCGTGCAGATTCTCTAACACTCTGGCGCGCAGTTTGGAGGGGACCACCACACGATATCCACATAGCAGTATTCTTTGCCGTACCGACAGTTAGTCTCGTCTCACTGAGATCTCTGAAAACACGGGGTTTACCATGAGCTGGCCATCCTTGCCGGGTGATTTCACAGACTTCTGCTAATGTCAAGCCATTCCTTGTTTCTCTTCTGATATCAGAATTTGTAACCGGGAACCGGTTCGCCAATGTGGTGTGGAACACGCCTGCTGAGTCACAGTGTGAAGACTTTTCCTTTCTTAGCTGCCAGTACTGGAGGTTGTGACAAGCCATCAGTGTTGCTGTGTTGTTTGTTGCCCTTGTCATAAGAGTGGGGTCCTCGGAGCAGTGCCCAATGTTGTAACCCAGTAGCAGTCATCACTGGAACTCCCTTCCTGAGATTGGAAATGGACACAAAGGGCTGGTGGTCTGACACTTTGTCAGTAAAAGTAGTGGTGGAACTTCTTTATTCCCCTTACTAGACCAAGAGCCTCTCAGTTGATCTGGGATTAGTTGCGATCTGTGTTTGCCAGTAATCAGGCATTCAAAAAAACGGCTCCAAGGCCATAAAAGGGGATGCATCACACGCCAGTCTGATGAGCAGGGATGGGTCAGAATGGGTGAGCAGTTCTTCCAATGTTATTAGTCTCTTTGTTTCCTTGAATGCTCTTTCACATCTTCCTGACCATTCCCACTCTGCTCGTGTCTGTAACGGTGCGTTCAATGGGTGCAGCACTGCAGCAATATTTGGGAGAAACCAATGATAGTAGCTTACAAGGCCCAAGTATGACCTGAGTTGTGACACAGTTGTGCTTTGGGTGCCTGTAGCACTGCTTCGGTCTTCTCTTGTGACTTATGTAAGCCCTGCACATCAAATGCAATGTCCACCATATGAGATTTTGTTCTTGAAAAGCTCACCTTTCTCTCTCTCTGTGCACAGACCTTACTCTCTCAGCCTGTAAACACCTTACCAAGGTTCTGGAGGTGCCCTTCACCATTCTTGCCAGTCACGATGATGCCATCAAGGTAACATTGTCTTCCTGGGATATCTTGGAGTACCTGGGCCATTGCTTTTGCCAACTTGCTGGAGCTGATGCGATGCAAAAGACGAGATGATCACAGTGTCTTGTGAGTGTCAATTGTGAAGGATTTCCTGCTTGACAGGATTTGAAATCCCCACATATGTGAAAAGCTCCAGCCTTCCCTTTCTTGATCACTGGGACAATGGGCCCAATCACTCCACTCAACATTGGAGAGAATTCCAGACGCCTCCAAGCTCTGCGGTTCAGAATCCACTTTAGGACTTAGTGCCTAAGGCACGAGACGCACTTTGTGGAATCTTGGTGTTGCTGTTTCATCCAGTTCGATTCTGGCCTTCATGGTTTTAAGTTTACCAATCCCCTTCTTAAACACCATCTCATTAGCATTAAGCAGCTGTGCCCGTCTCTGGGTAGTGCTACCAGTTGGGCTCCCATTGCCAGTTGATGTCATACTGAGAGCTTTGATTGAGTTCCATTTTAGTTGGATTTTTCTCAACCAGTTCTGGCCATTCACTTTTCAATACATAAAACTCTAACTGTTGTGCTTGGCCTCCATCCGTCACCTTCGCTTTCAGTTTGCCTTTGGGAGACTCTTTCTCGCCAGTGTAAGTCTTCACCATCCCTGAGGTCTTGTCTAATGGTATCTTGTAGTCGGCCTCTGGAATTATGGACAAAATGGACCCTGTATCCAGCTTCATTTTCCTTTTTACACTGAACACCTCTCAGCCATTAGGCTCTATAATGAGACAACCTATAGCTGGGGAAGTGATGACCCCCTCCTGTTAGACAGCTTGTGGTAACTTATTTTTTATTCTTTCTACATCTCTTCTAATATTTATATCTGTGCGCTAGTAATGTTACTGTGACACTGCAATTTCCTTTGGGATCAAAACATCTTCTGTCTATACATCTGTTGTGATCCAGATGATTTTGTGATCTGCTTCAGTTATACTACGCAGTTCTAGGAATAACAGTTCACCTTTGTCAGACTCTATGTAGTCTGTTTCTATTTCACATTCAGTAGCTTCATCCACGCGTTTAGTTCTGTGTTTCGCTTGGTTGTTCTTTTTGTCCACCTTGCACGCTCTCTCTGTGTGATCTTGTCTCTGACACTCACTGTAGTCTTTTTCTTTGAACCAACATTCGTTTGTGTCACGGGAGGATTCGCGACATCGATAACACCTTCGGCTTTTTGCAACATTCAGGGACATCTTGTGCATTTCACATTCTAACCTCCTTTTCTGTAATTGTGCTGCATTCTTTGCTGCAGTCTCTAATGATATTGCAATGATCAATGTCTGTTCTAAGGCTAGATCTCTCTCAGATAATAGCCTCTTTTGATAGCTTTGACTATGCATGCTACGTATAAGCCTGTCCCTTAATGCATCAGAAAGTCCAGCTCTGAAGTCACTGAGAAAGTTTGTGCAGTTCTGCAATGTATTCAGAAATGCTTTCATCTTTTGACTGGTTCTTTTCATAAAATCTAAATTTCTCAGCTATTGGCAGCAGGTTAGGCCTCGTGATTTTGTAAAATTACAACAATTTCATCGAACGTCTTTCTTTCTGGCTTTTCAGGGGTTACTAGGTTGTGTACGAGTCTGTATGTTCTTGGGCCCATTAAGCTAAAATGTGTAGGGGCTTTCTTTTGCCCCTTCACGTTGTTCAAGTTACAACACGGTTCGACCCTCTTGGTATCTGATTCCCAGCCTTTATTAGCACTATCAAGTTCGTCAAGCGTCCTGACTGAAGCCATTGCCACACTATGTTCACTTTAAATTCCACATCTCTTTCACCGTTACTCACAGGCCCTTTGGTTTTCTCGCGCTGTTTCGTCCCATAACTGTGCAGTTCGCAATATTTTCTGACATTCATGTTCGTACTCATCACCAATTTGTTGTGTCTGCGCACAGCTACATATCGATTGAACAAAAGCACACATGCGGGAGATGCGTTTAACTGGTGTATTCACGTTGCAGCAGAGAGCAAGGCGTATGCACAGACAACAAGTCAAAACATAGTGCTGGGGTGGGGGGGGGGGTTCATTGCTCTAACAGAAATAGATCCATACATTACAGGTAGAAGGTGAGAGGTGAAGCCAAGTGGGTGGGGAGGGTCAAGGCCTGGAGAGAAAGGAATCTGATAGGAGAAGAGAGTGTGATTGGCTACCCTAACATTAATTTTCTTATGGACGTTCACTATAGAACAGAGATATACAATAGAATCAGTAAAAAAACGATGCACAAAGACTGACAATCAACCAATTTTGTGAAAAAGACAAATCGTACTTCAAAAAAAACACAAATAATAATAAAGTCCTGAGGAAGGGTCTCAGCAGGAAACGTAGACTGTTTATTCATTTCCATGGCTGATGCCTGAGTTCCTCCAGCATTTTGTGTGTGTTGCTCTGGATTTCCAGCATCTGTAGACTTTCTCGTGTAAATAATGATAATAATAATTGTCATCATCATTATGTGCTGTGTCATATGACATCATCATTATGTGCTGTGTCGTATGATGATGATCATGGTCTTTCCATGACCGTGATCGTCCTTGGTAAACTTTTCTACAGAAATGGTTTGCCATTGGCTTCTTCCAGGCAGTGATTTCACAAGATGGGTGACCCCACAACCGTTATCAATACTCTTCAGAGATTGTCTTCCTGGTGTCAGTGGTCATATAACCAGGACTTGTAATATGCACCAGTTGCTCATACGACCATTCACCACCTGCTCCCACGGCTTCACGTGACCCTGATTAGGGGGCTAAGCTGGAGCTACTCCTTACCCAAGAGAGTCCTGCATCTAGCAGAGGAAAGGAGTGCCTTACACCTCCTTTGGTAGAGACATATCCCCATCCTGCCACCTAAAATAATAATGGTAAATTAGTAAATAAATAATACTGGGAAGATGAGCTGTTGAATCCTTGAAAATGAGTCCACAGGTTGTGATCAGTGATCAGTTCAGTGTTGTGATGAGTGAAGTTGTTCCTCACCTCCTGGTTCTCTTCCTCCTCCTCATGCGCATTTTCCCTCCACCTCCTACTTTCAAATCTCTTACCTTTCAGTTAGTCCTGACGAAGGGTCTTGGCCTGAATCGTCAGCAGTGCTTCTCCCCATAGATGCTGCCTGGTCTGCTGCGTTCCACCAGCATTTTGTGTGTGTTGCTTGAATTTCCAGCATCTGCAGATTTCCTCATGTTTTCTGAGTTCTCACTCCTGTTTTCAGGTTGAGCTTGGATTTCCTGGCTTGTCTCTCCTGTCCACAGCCTCCAGTTTTGGCCTCTTGTGCATCCTCGTGTTGAATGGCAACACTAGAAGGGCTGGGGGATCTCAGCAGGCCAGGCAGCATCTGTGGAAGGAGATGAATGGTCAATGTTTCATTCTGAGAGCCTTCATCTGGACTCCTCAATCCTCCAGATCCCAGTATTTGTTGTCTTTTGTGAGTCTGATTTAATGACTGTCTGACCACCAGTGGCCAAACCTTCAGCTCCTATCAATCCCAGATCTGAAGTGCCCTCCCTAACACTCCCCACTTTTGGTTTAAGACATCCCATAAGATGTAGGAGCAGAATTAAGCCATTCAGGTCTGCAGTGACTTTCAATCACGGCTGATTTATTTTCCCTCTCAACCACTTCTCATGTCTTCTCTCCTGCCCTTACTAAAACACCATTTGACAACCAACCTGAACCCCACCTCACCCTGTGTCTACTCCCCCAGCCACAAGCCAGGACAGGGAACCGAGGAGGTTAGAGAATAACCACCTATTCAATGGTTCAGTGGTTCCATTGAATATCAGAGAATGTAGGCAGTATACAACCTGAAATTCTTATTCTTCACAACCATCCATGAAACTGAAAAAAAAACCCTCGGAAGGATGGACAGGAAAACATTAGAACCCAAAGGAACCCCTCCCCCTCCCATGCACAAGCAGCAGCAAAAGCATTGAGTCTCCCCCACCTGCCCCAGCAAAATCATCAGCCCCCCCCCCCACCGCCCACCATGCAAACAATAGCAAAGACCCCTAAGAATCCATCAAAAAAGCCACTGTTCATTCAACAACACACACAAAATGCTGGTGGAACACAGCAGGCCAGGCAGCATCTAGAGGGAGAAGCGCTGTTGACGTTTCAGCACTTCGTCAGGACCCATAGTTCATTCCAACACTTTGATATTCACGGGCTCTCACTCTCTCAATAACAAGAGAGAGAAAGGGGGTATCGCTCCTGCCACAGCAAGAGGGATCAAGCATCTCACAGTTTCAATGATACAGTCTGCAGTGCTGCTTATTTCTACAGCAGTGTACACTGCTGTCTCGACGTTCCGGTCTCCCACCACGCTTCAGCGAGGAATCGGGTCGACCGCAGGGCCACAGAACAGCACCTTGAAGGCAAACGTCTTCCAGGATGCTCCTGGAGATATCAAAAATGCTAAGCCCTTCAGCTAGCTCCAAGCGGGAACCCACCACCGTGAAGAACCACAGTTTGAGTGCAGCTGTAGATCACAGACTCCAACGGGACCCCATCCATCTTGAAAAGGAAAGAAGGGACATTAAAGTGAACATTTTAATCTGCTTCACAGATCAACTGGAAGAAATTGTCCTCTGGCGCCATCTTTAGCGCCTCCTCTTTTTCTTCTCTCTTCATCCAAATTTATGTAGCCTGACCTTAGCAACACATAAGAAGCTAGAGAAATCCTTCAGCATCTTGTGTGCTGCTTCAGATTTCTAGCCCCTCTTGTGTCTCTGATATATCTTTAGTTAACTAACCATCAAATTTTTTTTGGCTATTTTACCTCAGTTAAGTTGGTTTGTGAAAGTAGACTGCTTTGTGTGCAACACCCAGAACTTTAGAGATACTGAGCAAGTCAGGTAGCAGCCGTGGAGGTAACAGTATAACTGACATTTCACGCAAACAGGAGGAAATCTGCAGATGCGGGAGATTCAAGCAACACACACAAAATGCTGGTGGAACGCGGTGGAATGCAGTGGTCCGGGCAGCATCTATAGGAAGATGTACAGTCAATGTTTCAGGCCGAGACGTCGACTGTACACCTTCCTGTAGGGGCTGCCTGGCCTTTTGTGTGTGTTACACTAACATTTTGTGTGTGCTGCTGACATTTCACGTCAGGATTCGAGCAGTCTCTTGTGTCTATTCTTTACTTAGACTGTCAAGATGTTCCAGGCTCATGCCCTGCTTCCTACTTCAAGTGTTGTCTCATCAAGAGTTCTTATTTCAGCAAGTGTTGGTGTTTGAGAGTTAGCAGAAGCTCTCATATTCTTTGAATAGACTGGGGGTTGTAGTAGACGGTAAGGCAGACTATCAGATCTTGCAATGGGATCTGAACCACCTGGAATAATGGGCTGAAAAATGGCAGATAGAATTTAATGCAGAGAAGTGCAAAGTGTCGCACTTTGATATGACCAACCAAGGTAGGTCGTACACAGCGAGCGGTAGGAGGGTGGTAGAACAAAGGGATCTGGGAATGCGGGTCTATAATTCATTGAAAGTGGCGTCACAGGTAGATAGGGTCCGAAAGAAAGCCTTTGGCACATTGGCCTTCATAAATGAAAGTACTGAATACAGGAGATGGGACATAATATTTGAAGTTGTGTAAGATATAAGATTAGGTGACACCTAATTTGGATTATTGTGTGCAATTTTGGTCACCTACCTACAGGAAATATATAAATAAGGTTGAAAAAGTATGTAGAAAGTTTACAAGGATGTTGCTTGGTCTGGAGGATCTGAGCTATTAGGAAAGATTGAATAGGTTAGGACTGCATTCCTGTAACATAGAAGATTGATGAATCAGAATAAGAATCATGTTAATGTCTGTATGTCAAACCTACCAGAATTGATTGTGGTCAGTGCCAAGAAAAATACCATAAATGCCAACACAATAGCAACCAACAATTTACAAGACAACAGTGCAAACAGCCGCAAGCAATTAACAATTAGCAGAACGGTCACATGGGGAAATGCCTGTATTCAAACTGAAATAAATGTGACCATATGAACAGACTCAATAATTATCAGCAGAATAAGGAAAGCAGGAAAGACCATTTAACAAATGTTGTGCAGGGACAGGTACGTAGTTCAAAGTTCAAAGTAAAACTAATTATCAGAGTACATACATGTCACCACATACAACCCTGAGATTCTGTCTCTGCGAGTATCTTGGCAGAATTGAGAGGAGATTTGACAGAGGTGTACTAAATTATGAGGGGTATAGACAGGGTAAATGCAAGCTGGCTTTTTCCACTGAGGTTGGGTGGGACTACAACCAGAGGTCATGGGTTAAGGTTGGAAAGTTTAAGGGGAGCATGGGGGAGACTCCTTCACTCAGATGGTCGTGGGTGTGTGGAGTTCCAGGGTCTGGATAAACTAGTACTACAATATACACTCAGTGGCCACTTTATTAGGTACCCCCTGCACCCGATAAAGTCGCCACTCAGTGTGTGTTCCTGGTGTCTTCTGCTGCTGTGGCCCATCCGCTTCAAGGTTCGATGTGTTGTGCATTCGGAGATGCTCTTCTGCACATCACTATTGTAACATGTGGTTATTTGAGTTACTGTCACCTTCCTGTTAGTTTGACCAGTCTGGCCGTTCTCCTCTGACCTCCCTCATTATCAAAGCATTTTCACCCACAGAACTGCTGCTCACTGGATGTTTTTTTTCCTTAGTTTTTTGCACCATTCTCTGTAAACTCTAGAGACTGCTGTGCGTGAAAATGCCAGGAGACCAGCAGTTTCTGAGATACTCAAACCACCCCATCTGGCACCAACAATCATTCCACGATTAAAGTCACTTCAATCACATTTCTATCCGGTTCTGATTTTTGGTCTGAACCCCATGACCACGTCTGCATGCTTTTATGCATCGAGTTGCTGCCACGTGATTGGCTGATTAGATATATGCCTAAGCAAGCAGGTGTAGAGATGTATTTCCAAATCAGGACTCGGAGGGGCTCCTTTTGATTCGTGCTGGCGTTCATGGGTGCTGTCAAAATTAGAAGAATTCAATCACACCCCTGGGGGTGTGGGTGTTTGGAGGTAGCAGCAAGTGACGGACTCACTGCAGAATTCCGAGTATAATTTCTGTTTTGCTTGTTAAGTGTGGTTGTGCTGCATTGCTGGAATTTAAATGAATGAGATTGCATTAGAAACCTTACCCAGGAAGAAAATCTTATTCCCTGTCTCATAACAAGTCTGTTGGATATAATCCTAATGAAACACAATATGAGCAGTGCAGAGGTGTCCTGGGTGAATAATTGATATTCTCTTAACTATCTCAGGAGCCCGTGCCGAGAGTGAGAAGAATTTAACAGCGAGTGCTAGAAATATTCAAAGGGTCATATAGGAGTTGTGGAGGGGCAACCAGAACACAGCCTTGACGTTAGGTTTTGCTCCTCGTTGTCCGAAGCCTTATCAGTTTTGGTCACCTACCTACAGCAAAGTTGTCGATAAGCAACACACGCGAAACGCTGGAGGAACTCAGCAGGTCAGGCAGTATCTGTGGAAATGCATAAACAGCCGTTGTTTCGGGCCGAGACCCTTCTTCAGTACTGGAAAGGAAGGGGGAAGATGCCGGAATAAAAAGGCGGGGCAAGGGAAAGGAGGATAGGAGGATGATGGGGGAAAGGAGGAGGATGGAGGAGAGGGAACGAGGATAGCCAGAAGGCAATAGGTGAAGCCGGATGGACAGGAAAGATCAAGGACTAGAGAGGAAGGAATCCGATAGGAGAAGAGAGTGGACCGTAGGAGAAAGGGAAGGAGGAGGGGTCAAAAGGGAAGGTGATAGGCAGGGGTGAGAAGAGATAAGAGGCCACAATGGGTTATAGAAGAAGTGGGGAGGGGGAGGGATTTTTTTTACTGGAAGGCAAAATCGATATTCATTCCAGCAGGTAGGAGGGTAGCCAGATGGAATATAAGGTGTTGCTCCTCCACCCTGAGGGTGGCCTCATCATGGCACATGAGGAGGCCGTGGACCAACATGTCAGAGGGGGAATGGGAATGCGAATGGGAATGGGAATATTTGGCCAATGGGAAGCTCTGCTGGCAGACAGCTTGGAGGTACTCGACGAAGCAGTCCCCCAATTTACATTGGGTCTCACCAATGTAGAGGAGGCCGCATCGGGAGCACTAGACACAGTAGACGACCCCAGAGGATTTGCAGGTGAAGTGTTGCCTCACCTGGAAGGACTGTTTGTGGCCCTGAGTGGAGGAGAGGGAGAAAGTGAATGGGCAGGTGTAGTATACTGATATTAATAAGTATTTTATCTCTAAATAAATTAATGAATGGAATAAATATAAACAGGCTTTTTCCACCAGGGTTGGGTGAGACCAGAGCGAGAGGTCATAGGTTAAGGGTGAGAAGTGAAATATTTATGGAGAACGTGAGGGGGAACTTCTTCTCTCAGAGGGAGGAGAGAATATGGAACAAGCTGCCAGTGGAAGTGTTAACGTTTAAGAGAAATTTGGATAAGTGCCTGGATGGGGTATGGAGGGCTGTGGTCTTGGTGTAGGACAATGGAACTAGGCAGAATAGTAGCTCGGTATGGACTAGATAGGCTGAATGGCCTACTTTGGTGCTGTAATGCTCATTGACTCTACAAATGCCCATTAAAGTCAGGAATGAGGTAGAATCTTGAACTACAGAGGAACCGAAGATCATGAGTGTTGGGCAGGAAAGTGGTATCAACAATCAGAATGTCCATGGTGGAATGGTGGACCAGCTCAAGGGATACACACTTTTGCTCTAATATATCCAGAGTTCAAAGTTCAAAGGGAAGTTATTATCTCCTCATACAACCCTGAGATTCATTTTCTTGCAGGCATTCACAGTAAACACAATAGAATCAATGAACAAATGCACACAACAGAGGTGGGCAAACAACCAATATGCAAAAGACAACACACCGTGGAAATACAGAAAGAATGAGGACAATGTAATAATAATAATAATAATTAATGAATAGGCAATGAGTTAAAGAGTGCTTGAATGTGAATTCATAGGTTGTGGTGGTGGAGATCCCAATGCAATCCTGTAATCACTATCATGTTAACACTTCATGCTTCTGCCAAGGCTCTTGTGTTTTATTTCTGAGCTCATCTGATAGACATCGAGTTTCCTGGATAGAGTCAGAGGAAAAGTACAACACAGAAACAAGCCATTCAGCCCATCTAGTGTATACTGAACCATTTAAATTGTCTACTCCCACTGACCTGCACTGGACCACAGCCCTCCATACCCTTACCATCCCTGTACCTATCCAAACTTTTCTTAAACGTTGAAATTGAACTTCCATGCACCACGTGTGCTGGCAGATCGTTCCAGACTCTCACCACCCTCTGAGTGAAGAAGTTTCCCCTCATGTTCCCCTTTAACTTTTCACCTTTCACCCTTTACCCAAGACCACCGGCTGTAGTCCACCTCAGTGGAAAAATCCTGCTTGCATTTACCCTGTCTCGATGGCCACTCATCAAAAATATTTCCTTGGCTGGAGATCTCTTTGAGTTCCTGTAGGCATTATAGAAATGCAAATAATTCAAAAAAAACAGTTAATTAAATCAGGATCACTTCATTCTCAGATGCAGGTAATGTTAGCAACCAATCAATTAACATAATAGCTTCTGCAGATTCTAGAAATCCAGAGTTCATTCATTCATTTTGTGCCGTGACTTTTGACATGGGTGATCATGGTCTTTCTGTGACCATGACTGTTCAAATTTCTCTACAGAAGTGGTTTGCCATTGCCTTCTTCTGGGCAGTGTCTTTACAAGACGGGTGACCCCAGTCATTATCAATACTCTTCAGAGATTGTCTGCCTGGTGCCAGTGGTCACATAACCAGGACTTGTGATGTGCACCAGCTGCTCATACGACCATCCGCCACCTGCTCCCATGGCTTCATGCAACCCTGATCAGGGGCCCCAAGGGAGACCTGCAGGCTAGCAGAGAGAAGGAGTGTCTCACACCTCCTTTGGTAGAGATGTATCTCCACCCCACTACCCAAGATCCAGAGTAACACACACAAAATGCTGCAGGAACACAGCAGGCCAGGCAGCATCTATAGAGAAATGTCAATGTTTCGGGCCAAGACCCTTCATCAGCAGGAGTCCCGATGAAGGGTCATGCTCTGAAATTTCCAAGTAAAGAAAGATGCTCTTCATTGCTCTGTGAAACACCCAACATAATCAAAGACACCACCCTCCCCAGACATTCTCCCTTCTCTCCCTCCCATCAGACAAAAGATACAAAGCACATACAACCGGGCTCAAGGAGAGCTTCTACGCTGCTGTTATAACCATATAACAATCACAGCACGGAAACAGGCCATCTCGGCCCGCCTAGTCTGTGCTGAACTCTTAATCTCACCTAGTCCCACCTACCCACACTCAGCCCATAACCCTCCACTCCTTTCCTGTCCATATACCTATCCAATTTTACCTTAAATGACACAACTGAACTGGCCTCTACTACTTCTACAGGAAGCTCATTCCACACAGCTATCACTCTCTGAGTAAAGAAATACCCCCTCGTGTTTCCCTTAAACTTCTGCCCCCTAACTCTCAACTCATGTCCTCTCGTTTGAATCTCCCCTACTCTCAATGGAAACAGCCTATCCACGTCAACTCTATCTATCCCTCTCAAAATTTTAAATACCTTGATCAAATCCCCCTTCAACCTTCTACGCTCCAATGAATAGAGACCTAACTTGTTCAACCTTTCTTGTAACTTAAGTGCTATTAAGTGTTATAAGACTATTGAATGACGCCCTAGCCCAATAAGATGAACTCATGACCTAATTGTCGACTTCGTTATGACCTTTCACTTCGTCGTCCGCTTGCACGGCGCTTAAATCCTGAAGAAGGGTCTCGGTCCAAAACGTCGGCCGTTCATTCCTCTCTGCAGATGCTGCCTGACCTGCCGAATCTGTCCAGGTGTGTGTGTGTGTGTGTGTGTGTGTGTGTGTGTGTGTGTGTGTGTGTGTGTGTGTGTGTGTGTGTGTGTGTGCATGCGTGCGTGCGTGTGAGTGTGTGTGTGTGTGTGTGTGTGTGTGTGCGCGCGCGTGTGTGTGTGTGCGTGTGTGTGTGTGTGAGTGTGTGTGCGTGTGTGTGTGTGTGTGTGCGTGTGTGTGTGTGTGAGTGAGTGTGTGTGCGTGTGTGTGTGTGTGTGTGTGCGCGTGTGTGTGTGTGCGTGTGTGTGTGTGTGTGTGTGTGTGTGTGTGTGTGTGTGTGTGTGTGTGTGTGTGTGTGTGTGTGTGTGTGAGAGTAACTGGCACCCATGACAGGGTCAGGCACGGAGTAGACTGTTGTAACATGTTTGTGGGTGTGAATGGGCTACACTGAGACTTACCTGTGCATTATGTGGATGTATAACCAGTAGAGCTGGTAGGAGGATTATTATAATTATATCTGACATGATAACTGATCTTCAAACCTCTGACAGCATTTCCAATGCTGCTTAGTAACTTTTTATGCAGGCAGAGTGTATCATTTCCTTTTACCTCCTCCTCCTCTCTGAGATTATAAATCTGCTGATGCCTTCTCCACAATCAGGCATCAACCCTGAGGCAGTCTCTCCGAGCACATTTTAATGAGATGTTCGCTTAGGCTGACAGTCCGAGGAATCAGACTGAAGCTGCAGCGCTGTGCTGAGCTCTCTTCCAGGGACCGAACACCGGGCTGTAGCGTTTGTTTTTTCTCAGGGAGAAGAGAAGGCAGCGTGTTGTGCCGGGACCAAGCGAACGGTTCATCTCCAGCACACTAAGTATCCTGCAGATGCTGGAAATCTTCAGCAATACGCACACGGGTGCCCGAGGAACACAGCATCTATGGAGGGGAATAGGCAGTCCACAGTCATAAAATTAGTTACACATTCACACAGCATGGGGAAAGGCCATTCGGCCTCTCACACCCATACTGACCAGAAGGCATACATCTGGATTAATCCCAACTCCCAGAGCCCAGAGCCTTCTAGACCAGGGCTTCCCAACCTTTCGTGTGCCATGGACCAATACCATTAAGCAAGGGGTCCATGGGCCACAGTTTGGGAGCCCCTGTTCTAGACCCAGTGCTCATAGAACTATGTAGATCAATACAGGACAGGCAAACATTTGGCCAATGATATTGTTGCCTAACCAGGGCTCAACACATTGATGCAGCTATAAAGAAGGCAAGACAGCGGCTATACTTCATTCGGAGTTTGAAGAGATTTGGTCTGTCACCAAAAAGACTCGCAAGTTTCTACAGATGTACTGTGGGGAGCATTCCAACTGGCTGCATCACCGTCTGGTCTGGGGGGTGGTGCAGAGGTGCTACTGCACAGGATCGAAGTAAGATGCAGAGTTGTAAACTTAGTCAGCTCCATCATGGTCTCTAGCCTACATCGTATCTAGGTCATCTTCAAGGAGTGGTGCCTCAGAAAGGCAGCATCCGTCATTAAGGACCTCCACTACACAAGTCATATCCTGTTCTCATTGCTACCATCAGGGAGGAGGTACAGGAGCCTGAAGGCACACACTCAACGATTCAGGGACAGTTTCTTCCACTCTGCCAGTGAACGCATGAACACTAACTCAGAACTTTTTTAAATTTCCTACTTTTTGCACTAATTTAACTATTTAGTATCTATATCCTTACAGTTTGTTTGCTATTATATATTGCATTGTACTGCTGCCAGAAAGACAACAAATTTCATGACATTTGCCAGTGATATGGAATTTGATTCTGATTCTGATTGATATTAGACGTCCTCCTTCTGTCCATCATCTACATCCCTTCATACCCTTCCTGTTCATGTGTCTATCTAAAAACTTCTTAAACTCTACCAAAATGCTTGCTTCCACTGCAACACACACAAAATGCTGGAAGAATTCAGCTGGTCGGGCAGCGTCTATGGAGGGGAATAAATAGTTGGCATTTCAGGCTGCACTGCCCCCACTGTCTCCATCTGCCCATCACCCTCTCATTTCTCCAATCAGTTCCCCTCCCTACCTCATTTTCTCCATGGTCCACTGCCCTCTCCTAACCAGACCTGATGAAAGATCTCGGCCAGAATGGTCAACTGTTTATTCCTCTTCATGGGGACTGGATTCTTCACAAATCAACTTCACTAGCATCTGGTAACAACTTCCCTCTATCCGTTCCCAGTTTTTTCCTCTGATCCCACAGGTCCCCATCACCATGTCACTTTTCCTTCCCTTATTTTCTGCACCTGTCCATCACCCATTCATTTCCCCATTGTTTCCCCTCTTACCTTCCCACCTGTCCATGATCCACTGTCCTCTCCTCTCAGATTGCATCACCTTTTACCTTTCGTCACACCTGCCAACCACCTCCCAGCTTCCGACACCTTTCCCATTTCCGCCTCCTTCACCTCCTGTCTTCGATATCCACCTGTCACCCACCAGCTTTCGCTCCACCCCTTCCCTTCACCTCCTTATACCACCTAGCTCCCCCTCATCCTTTCTGGTTTTGATGAAGGGGCAGAGAGGGAAAAAAAGTCAGCTGTGATTGAATGGCCCAGCAGATTCGATGGGCCGAACTGTTCTTGAACGTGTTAGGGTTCCAACAGTTGGTAGACCCAAAGACCATAAGTTAAAGGAGAAGATTTAGGCCATTTGGCCCATCGAGTCTGCTCTGCCATTTCATCACGGCTGATCCATTTTCCCTCTCAGCCCAAATCTCCTGCCGTCAGCCTGTTTCCCTTCAAGCCCTGACTAATCAAGAATCTATCAACCTCTGTCTTAAATATACCCAATGACTTGGCCTCCACAGTTGCCTTTGTTTTGAAGGACATCTGAACATTGTCACAGTTCCGTCACATAGACAAGACGATTCAGTGGGGAAGGTTCCCTCTTTAAACCTCACTATCAGAGCTGCTCTGCGGATTGCGAGGATCAGCCTGCTGTCGCCTGTCACTCTCTCTGTCACACTGTGCAGACAGGAAGGCCGAGTCGGAGGTGCCGCGAGGTGCCGGTGCATCTCTGAAGCCAGGGAACAGCAGCCCCTTTTGCAATGACATCTTTTTCCCTCTGTTAATTGTAGCCTTGGGTGTTTGAGCACCGCCGGCCGGTGCCAGTTGAAACATATTCGTAACCGGCAGGAGGCAGCAGAAAGTCACGGCCTTTGCTTGTCCATCTGGCTTTACAGACTGGAGTCTTCTGAAAACAGGGAGCCTCGGCCACAACAGGGATGGTTCAATCCAGAACTGAGGAATAGAGCTGCCTGTGAATTATAGAGAGATCCACAGCAGACACTGTTTACAGAACATAGAACACAGACCAGTGCTGACCTTAACCTTCTCCAAGGTCAATCTAACCCTTCCCTGCATAGCTCTCCATGTGCCTAAGAGTTCCATGTGCCTCTACAATCACCCATGGCAGGCTTTCCACACCCATACCACTCTCTGTGGAAACTTAACCTCTGACATCTCCTCTATACTTTCCTCCGATCACCTGAAAGTTATGGCCTCTAGTATAAGCCATATGCATCCTGGGAAATGTCTCTGATTGTCCTTTGGATCTATGCCTCTTATCATCTTGCACATCGTTATCAAGTCACCTCTCATCCCTTTTCACTCCAACAAGAAAACCCCTGGCTCACTTAGACTGTCCTCAGACGACGTGCCCTCTAATCAGAATCAGGTCTAATTTCACCGGCATACGTTGTGAAATTTGTTGTCTTTGCAGCAGCAGTAGAATGCAATCCATAATAATAGAAAAAAATGTGAATTGCAGTGAGTATATATATTAAATAATTAAATAAGTAGTGCAAAAATAAAAATAATCAGGTAGTGAGGTAGTGTTCATGGGTTCAAGCTATTCCGAATCATTGAGTGTGCATCTTCAGGCTTCTGTACCTCTTCCCTGATGGTAGCAATGAAAACAAGGCATGTCCTGGGTGATGGGGGTCCTTAATGATGGATGCCGCCTTTTTGAGGCATCATTCCTTAAAGATATCCTGGATACTTCAAAGCCAGTAACCATGATGGAGCTGACTAATTTTACAAATATCTGCAACTTACCTGTATATTGTTCCTGCACAGTCGACCCCCGTCCCTCTCCCCCCCACCCATATCAGACGGTGATACAGCTGGTTAGAATGATCTCCACGGTATATCTATAGATACTTACTGGACATCATTCTGGTAAAACTCCTCTGCGAGCTCTCTGAAATTTCTACATCGTTCCTATAATGAGAAGACCAGAACTGGACACAATAGCCCAAGTGTGATCTCACCGGGGTTTTATAGAGTTACAAGACTGACTGGAATATAAAAGTAAGGATGTGACATTGAGGCTTTATAAAACACTGGCGAGGTCTCACTTGGGTTATTGTGAGCAGTTTTGGGCCCCTGCTCTAAGAAAGGATGTGCTGACATTGGAGAGGGTTCAAAGGAGGATCACGAAAATAATTCCAAGATTGAGCTGCTTGTCATATGAAAAGTGTTTGATGGCTCTGGGCCTGTATTCACTGGAATTCAGAGGAATGACGGGTGACCTCATTGAAACCTATTGACTGTTGAAAGGCCTCGGTAGAGTGGATGTGGAGAGGATGTTTCCTATGGTGGGAGAGTCTAAGACCAGAGGACACAGAATAGAGGGGTGATTCTGAGAATGGAAGGGCTAACATTTGAAGAACGTTTGATGGCTTTGGGTCTGTGCTTGCTGGAGTTTAGAAGAATGAATTTAGAGTGGAGATGAGGAGGAATTCCTTTAGACAGAGGGAGTTGAATCTGTGGAATTTGTTGTCACATGCGGCTGTGGAAGCCAAGTCATTGGGTATATTTAAGGCAGAGGTTGATAGATTCTTAATTGGTCAGGGCATGAAGGGCTTCGGGGAGAAGGCAGGAGATTGGGGCTGAGGGGGAAATAGGATCAATCGTGATGAAATGGTGGAGCAGACTCGTTGGGCCGAGTGGCCTAAATCTGCTCCTATATCTTATGGTCTTGATTTGGGTGGAATTCGATGCGTTCTGGTTTTATGCACCCGAAGACATTTACAAAAAAGGCTGTCGAATATCAAAGAGGTTCTTTTCAGATTATTCTTTCTCATTACTGCTTTGGTGATCCGTTCACTGGGTTTCAGTAACCCAGTGAATAATCAGTCAGATGGTAATGGGAGACAGACACGTGCAGCATTTCAAACCCACCAGAGCAGGCGGAGAATCTAAACTCAGTGCATCGATGTCAATTCTGCTGTAAGGAGGCTGTGTCGGTGTTGGTGACTGGGGTTCTCGTGAAGAACTACAAAAGTCCAGCAGTCCAAATGGTACTCAAAACCCAAAACAACGTGGTTGAGTATTAGTTGGCTTAACTTGGGAAGCCACAGTCCAAAGGTAGCTAGGGATGGGCAGCAAATTAGGTTAGCCAGCCAGTGGTGTAGTGGGATCAGCACCAGACTTCGAAGCGAGTGGTCCCGGGTTCGAATCCAGCCGGTTCCTTGCACACTTGCCATTGGGTTGCTGGGTTGAGTATCGAGCTAGCAATTTGGCCTTGTAGGAAAACAGACAAATGCCACAAGGTGCAAAAAGGAACAGCAACAAGAAGTTAGTTTAAGCTGGAGGCATTCAGCAGGTCTATGGAAATGATGTTTTGGGACAAGGCCCTTCATCAGAGAAGGAAGCGGGGAAGATGCCAGAATAAAAAAAATGATGGGGGATGGGGACCTGCTGAATTGAGCACCTCCACACCATCAGCCACAAGCAGCCGAACATTTTAACTCTGATGCTGTTTCCTGTTCCAATGTGCCAGTCCGTGGCCTCCTCTTGTGCCAGGATGAGGCCAACCATATATTCCATCTGGTTACCCTCCAACCTGATGGCATAAATTTAGATTTCTCTTTCCGGTAAACAAATTTCCCGCCCCCAGCCCCTTCCTTTATTCCCACTATTTTCTCATCTGCCAATTGCTCTCCCCGGGTCCCCTCCTCCTTCCCTTTCTCCTGTGGTCCACTCTCCTCTCCAGTCAGATTCCTTCTTCTCCAACCCTTTACCTTTCTCAACCTCCTGGCTTCACCTATCACCTTCCAGCTATCCCCCCTCCCCTTCCGCCACCTTTTTGTTCTGGGATCTTTCCTTTGCCTTCTCAGTGCTGAAGTGGGATCTCGGCCTGAGTTGTCCATTGTTTATGCATTTCCGTAGATGCTGTCTGACCTGCTCAGTTCCTCCAGCATTTTTTGTGTGTGTTGCTCTGGCTTTTCAACATCTGCAGACTTTCCCATGTTTAAAATTAGTTTGTAGCTTCACACAGCTTGGAAACAGGCCATTTGGCCTGTCATGCTCGTACTGACCAGAGGACACCCATCTGTATTAAATCCAACTCCCAGCACTTGGCCCAGAACCTCCTAGATTTTCCAAACCTTTCTTATGCCATGGACTAATACCATCAAGCAAGGGGTCCATGGACCCCAGGTTTTGAAACCCCATTCTAGACCCAGTGTTCATAGAACAATTTAGAACACGGCAGCACAGACAAGCCTTTAGGCCAATGATATTGATGCCAATTTATGCTAAGTGTCCTCCACCTGTGCATCATCTATATCCTTCCATACCTGTCCTATTCACGTGCCTATCTAAAAGCTTCTTCAACTGCAACACACACAAAGTGCTGGAGGAACTCAGCTGGTCAAACAGCACCTACAGAAGGTTATGAACAGCTGACGTTTTGGTACACAACCTTGCATCAAAGTCTCTGCCCAAACCACTTATTCTCCTCCATGGATGCCACCTGACATCCTCCAGCATTTTGTGGTGATGCTCTATAGGCTTACTTACTGCCCGTTATGCTGCTGGCGTTTAGCGCAGCAATGGAGGTCCTCCATCTCTGGCGGTGTTCAGGGCTTCTAACATTGTGTCAGTAGCTTCCTCTCGGTTTTCACTACCGTCAGTCATGCAAGTCCCGGGTGGAGACTCAGGAATACGTTTGCACTCAGATATAGAAGAGGGTTCTTCATTGCTGTTTCCATAACTACTTTGTTTGACCCGTCCTGGAGGATCGGTGGGCCACTCTTAGCCTGGCCTCTATCCTTTGACCTGTTTGGCATGGGTGACCCTACCAAGAACCAAAGCATAAAGTCCTGACTCCAGCCAACACAGCTCTCCGGGTCATTGAGGCACGCAAGCCTCCAAACCCTATGACAAGTTTGTGATCCTCTTGGAGGGATGCTTTCTATAGTATATCTAAAAAAATTGGTTCCTGTCAGCTGGGACATGCCAAACTTCTTCAGCCTCCTGAGGAAGTAGTACCTTTAACTCCTGAAGTCAACAAAGCTTCAGCGTGAGTTTGAAGCAGTGCTCCGAAATCTTTTAATAGCTGGTGTAACATTCAATTATAGAGATAAGAAGGAGGTACAGGCTTTTTAAAATGGGCAGAGTCAAAGTGCTGGGGAATTTTGAAGCAAGTTGAATTCCCGCAACAGCTTAAGCAAAAAAGAACTTGGCATTTCCTTTCCAGGAATAAAAATGTAACCAGCCTGCTTATTTTCAGTTTGTTGAAAGAATTCTGGGAATTAGTGTGACTCACTGTCTGTAGTCTGGAGGCCCCCCCCCCCCCCGCCATTCAATTTCAAGCTCAAGTTTATTATCAGTCAAACATACACATGTATACAGCTAAATGAAATGTTATTCCTTGGGAGCCAAAGTGCAAACCACAGTACAACAGTTCAACAGTTCCATCTAGTATCAGATAATGTATACAATGTACATCCTGAAATTCTTGGTCCTCGCAGACATCCATGAGAACAGAAGAGTGCCCCAAAGGATGAGTGACAGTAACTCAAAGCTCCTTCTTCCCCTCCCAAGCACAAGCAGCAACTAAGCAATGGCCCTCCCCCCCCTCCCGCTCGTCTGCACTTCAGCAAAAAGCATCAGCACCCACCACCCACTGAGCAAGAAATAGCAAAGCCCCCAAGAGAGACCGAGGTCTGCTGCACTACAAAAGCTAATCGTTCCTCCGACAATTCGACACACCTCAGACTCTCTCTCTCCCTAATAAGTGGCGGAGAGGTATAACTCAGCAAGAGCAGGGACAAAATCGAACCAGGGCGCTGATTACGGTATTAATGTCTGCTGCATAGTTTCCTTTCGAGTTCTCTGACTCAAGAATTAGCAGCAGACTCTCCCTCATCAATAAGAGAAAGAGATATTTGTCGAGTACCAAGACCTCCAACAGCTGATCCGCTGTTTTCAGTATTCCCTTTTCTACCACGATGCTTCAGTCAGCAACGCCGGCCAGGAGTCAACTCGTCCACAGGGCCGCAAACCCTCGAAACCCTGAAGGCACGCTGGTCTTGGAGGATATTGAGAAACGACTGGCCGGTGAGCCCCGGGAGCAGGTCCCATTGCCGCAACGAACTGCTGTTAGAGAGCAGCTGAAAGTCAGGGGCACTGACAGAACCCCAACCACCTTGATGAGGAAAGAAAGAGTCATTAAGGGTCTGCAGATGAGCTCGAAGACGCCGCTTGCTCATGCCATCTTGGCTGATATGGTCCACGTAGTTCATCTCGCTCAGGCTAGGTTGCAGATGAAAGAATAGAGGGATACCCAGGCTTTACTCTTTTCACTGCTGTCATCAGATAGAGGGTAAAAAAGCCACAGGCCTTGCGCCACCAGGTTCAAGAACAGTTACCTTGAATAAAGAAAGATAACGACACTCATCTATTGAGATGCTCCAACAACCAATGATCTCACTTTAATTACTCTTATCTTGTTATTTCACGTTCTCGCTATTTATCGCTATTTCTTTATACTTTCATTTGCACAGGTTGTTGCTTTCTGTGTCCGACTTGGTCTTTCACCGATCCTGTTGGAGTTACTATTCTATAGATTTGCTGAGTATGCCCACAGGAAAATAAATCTCAGGGTTGTATGTGGTGACACAAATAATAAAAAATAAAAATCACTTTGACTGTTGAAGCATTTAGAACATGGATGAGGAGCGATTTCTGTAGCCAGGGACTGGTGAATCTGTGGAGACCATGGGAGGTCAAGTCATCGGGTATATTTAAGGCAGAGGTTGATAGATGTTCAATTGGTCAGGACATGAAGGGATATAGGAAGATGGCAGGAGGTTGGGACTGAGAGGGAAATGGATCAGCCGTGATGAAATGGCAGAGCAGATAGATGGGCTGAATGGCCTAATTCTGCTCCTATGTTGCATTGTCTTATGGAAAGTAATCCAGTTTGGTCCCCAGCAAGTGGGTCACTAGTCTGGTTACCTGCAAAGTAAATGTATAAGCTGGTTTTGAACCCTCAGCAACCATCACACTTTCTGACACCTTGGATGCTGTTCCATCTCTTACGATTTTCTTCTCTCAGGGAGGTGTTGCAAATACACACCTACCTTCCCCCTCTCACCTGGGCTCACCTATCACCTGCCATTCCCCCCCCCCCCCATCACCATTTTATTCTGGCTTCTGCCTCTTTCCCCTCTTGTCCTGATGAAGGGTCTCGATCCAAAGCACATTGACTCTTCACTTCCCTCCATAGAAACTGCCTGACCTGCCCTGCTGATTTCCTCCAGCACTTTGTGTATTTTGCTCAAGACTTAAGCATTTAAGATGGGCCATGGTAGCTTGGCGGTTAGCGCAACGCTTTTACAAATTGGGGTGACAGAGTTCAGAGTTCAATCTCAGCGTCCTCTGTGAATCCTCGTGGAATGTGTGGGTTTTCTCCAGGTGATCTGGTCTCCTCCCACAATCCAATCATGAACCAGGCAGACTAATTGGTCATTATATATTGTTCTGTGATTGGGGGTTGTCGGGGGTTACCGGGTGGCATGGTTTGAAGGGCTGGAAGGTACCTACTCCATGCTCTGTCTCAAAATAAATAAATATTTCACCTTTCACCCTCAACCTCTGACCTATCCCATTAATCAGAAATGTTGGCTCTGCTCCTCCCTCGAAAGATGCTGCCCGACTCTCTGGGTGTTTCCAGCATCTGCAGGTTATTGTTTAGCTCCAGAGCAAATTTTACAGTCCTCTGGACTAAGCCGATGTTAACAGGTAGGCGCTCGAGGCAGGAAGGGTGGGAAATAAGGAGGCAGTATCTTGTCACAGTCATAGGAGAACATCTTCAAATCTAGATCAAAATAATCAGCAATAATAATAATCAAGCTGTGTTATTTTGATGGCATATGGTTTGTTCCATGGGTCATGTCCTGCAGTAGAGAATATAAAGCTAATGCTGTGACACTTAAATTAACAGATTAAGTACTTCACTCCATAGCATAGAATTAACATCAATCAGAAGCAAAATTTCAGCTGATTTTTCTTCTCCATTGTGTTGCTGCTAATTACATCTCTCCTTGAGTTAATTATTTTCACACAGTAACCTCGCACCCTGCAAATCATCTCTGCTTCATCATCCAACAGTGCGTGTGTATACACCGAGTAGAGGTGCCCACTTACTGCCCGTTACGCCACTGACGTTTAGGGCAGCACGTAGAGTTGTGAACTTAGTCAGCTCCATCATGGGCGCTAGCCACCAAGACATCTTCATGGAGTGGTGCCTCAAAAAGGCAGCATCCATCATTAAGGACACCATCACCCAGGTCATGCCCTCTTCTCATTGCTACCATCAGGGAGGAAGTACAGGAGCCTGAAGACCCCTCTTCTCATTGCTACCATCAGGGAGGAGGTACAGGAGCCTGAAGACCCCTCTTCTCATTACTACCATCGGGGAGGAGGTACAGGAGCCTGAAGACCCCTCTTCTCATTACTACCATCAGGGAGGAGGTACAGGAGCCTGAAGACCCCTCTTCTCATTGCTACCATCAGGGAGGAGGTACAGGAGCCTGAAGACCCCTCTTCTCATTACTACCATCGGGGAGGAGGTACAGGAGCCTGAAGACCCCTCTTCTCATTACTACCATCAGGGAGGAGGTACAGGAGCCTGAAGACCCCTCTTCTCATTGCTACCATCAGGGAGGAGGCACAGGAGCCTGAAGACCCTTCTTCTCATTACTACCATCAGGGAGGAGGTACAGGAGCCTGAAGACACACACTTAATGATTCAGGAACAGCTTCTTCCCCTCTGCCATAAGATTTCTGATTGGGCATTGAACCCATGAACACTAACTCACGAGTTGTTTATTTTCTATGTTTGCACTACTTATTTAACTAATAAATATACATATACTGTATATACTGCGATTTATTTATTTATTTATTTTTTCTTCTATATTATCATGTATTGCATTGCACCGCTGCCTCTAAGTTAACAAATTTCATGACATATGCCAGTGATATTAACCCTGATTCTGATTCAGTGAAGGTCTTCCATCTCTGGCGGTGTTCAGGTCTTCCTTCGGTAGCTTCCCCTCGGTTTTCACTGCTGTCAGTCAGGCAGGTCCTGGGTGGAAACTCAGGAATACCATCACTCTCAGGTGCAGAAGGATTCTTCATTGCTGTTTCCATAACAGTTTTGTTTTATCAGTCAGGGTTTTTAGCCCTGAGCAGAATCCATGACCCTGGAGAACTGGTGGATCCCTCTCAGTCTGGCATCTGCCCTTTGACCTGATTGGCATGGGTGACCCTACCAAGAGCCAAAGCATGAAGCCCTGACTCCAGCCAACGCAGCTCTCCAGGTCATTGAGGCACGCAAGCCTCCAAACCCTACGACAAGGATATGATCCATTTGGAGGACCCAATACAATAATTCAGCCAAAAGTGAACTTATTTACTGGAAGAAAATGCTTAAGTCCCACTCTGAGAGCTACTTTGGAGTCTTTGACCGTACAGGAGCTATGTGTATTAAGTCAGTCTCTTTCTACAAGTGATTACTTACACAGGCACAAACATCATGCATCAAAGTTGTGCTTTAAAATACAAATTCATAAAAGATACCATAACTTACTATAAATACAAGCCTGATCCAGTTTTAGAGTCGGAGTGCCACTGATTATATTAACACTGATTGGTTATTACAGATAGGACAATCCGTAACAACCACCGCATATAGTAATACAGGATAAATAAGGAAGATCAACTTATTTAATAGATATAACACACAAAATGCTGGAGGAACTCAGCAAGCCAGGCAGCATCTATGGCAAAAAGTCCAGTTGAAGACTCATCCAGAAACTTCGACTGTAATTTTTTCTGTAGGTGCTGCCTGGCCTGCTGAGTTCCTCCAGCATTTTGTGTGTGTTGCTCGGATTTCCAGCATCTGCAGATTCTCTCTTGTTTGTTACTTAATAGATGCAGCCATTCCGAATGCACATAAAATACAGAAACCAATACGCGAAAAACACCAGAAATATGCTGAATTAAAAGAGGAACTTTGAAAACTATGGAACATGAACAGGGTACACATTGTCCCGATAGTAATATCTCCAACTGGTGCCATCCCAATGTCACTACACAATAGCAACAATTCGGCCTACACAGTAATATCGATGTAAATCTTCAGAAAGCCAAAATACTAAACACACTAGAATAGTCTGGAAGTTCCTAGCAATTAGGAAATGAGGGAGCTTGTCTATGCCCATACCTCAGGTTTTGCCAGCTTGAGCTGAGAAAAAAATAATAATAATAAACAAATAAGCAATAAGAATCGAGAATAGGAGAGTGCAGTGTGCATTTGAACCCATATTATGTAATCGTGCCTAAAACGCTGTGCGCAGTGCTCTGACGTGACTATGTTGTGTGTTTACGGAATGAAGGATATATTTCCAGGCAATAGTGCCCAGTGATAAATAATTAATAAAGTGAAATCCAATCAATAAACTAAACGTACCGGGCTCGTGGCAATCCATGTGCATCTAAGGTGAACGGTTGTTGTGAAGGGTTAATAATTCAGAGGTGGCTGAGGGCTGCTTGTCATGGGGTGTGTCTAGGTTGAGCTCTGGCCGTGGCCCAGTAAAGTGACAGATTAAGTCCCCTGAGCGTTCCAGCAGGGTTCTGCTGTAACTCAACCTTCCTCGCCGTAAATGGCACCTTGCTGCACTGCAGACAGATGTGGCAATATAGCACCCGTCCCCAAGACCACAGTGCTCTGGAGCAGCGCCAAGGTATGAGGAACAGCCGTGCGTTGCTAGTGTGGAACGACAGTCAGAAACTTGTCTGCTGAGCGCTGGCCAGATGCATTTTAAAAATTATAAACCACACCAACACGGTGCTTTACAGCGCACGAAAAGTTTGTCAGCAGCTCTGACATTGGATGTTTCTAGAAGAAATGCTGAGTTTATTATTCTGTCTGCCCTGGGTAAACTTTGAAACTTAAACTTTTTAAACTAGAACATAGAGTGTTACAGACAGTGTAGGCCCTTCAACCCACAATGTTGTGCTAACCTTTTAAACGCCAAGATTAATCTAACCCTTCCCTCCCATATAACCCTCCATTTTCCTACCATCCATGTGCCTATCTGAGGCTCTTTTAAGTGTCCCTAAAGTATCTGCCTCTGCCATCACACCTGGCAGGTTGTTCCACATGTCCACCACTCTCTGTGTAAATAAAGGCTACCTTTGACATCCCCCCTGTACTTTCCTCCAATTACCTTAAAATTATGCCCACTTGTATTAGTCAGTTCTGCCCTGGGAGAAAGTCTCTTGCTATCCACTCAATCTATGTCTCCTATCACCTTGTACACCTCTTTCAGGTGTCCCCTCATCCTCCTTTGCCTCAAAGAGAAAAGCCCTAGTTCACTCAATTTATCCCCGTAAGACATGCTCTCTAATACGGGAAGCGTCCTGGTAAATCTCCTCTGCACCCCCTCTAAGGCTTCCGCATCCTTTTTATAATGAGGTGACCGGAACTGGCCGGTGATGTAGTGGCATCAGCACCGGACTTCAAAGCAAGTGGTCCTGGGTTCAAATCCCGCCGGCTCCTTGGACATTTTCCACCCCAGGCTGGGGCTGAACGTCGAGGTAGCAAACTCGGCCTTATAGAACTAAGCTAAGGAACCCGCAAGGTCGCCACTGCCTGACAAGCGGCAGAGAGGAGTAACAACAGAACTGAACACAACACTCCAAGTGTGGTTTAACCAGGGTTTTATCAAGCTGAAGCATGGCTCTTGAACTCAATCCCCAGACTCATGAAGGGCAACACACCATCCTATCAACTTATAAATAGCTTTTTATTTTTAAAACTAAAGACTCTAATTTTGATATCAAATACTTTGAAGATGTACAGTATTGTGTAAAATTCTTAGACACAGATATATAGCTAGTGTGCCTAAGACTTTTGCACAGTGCTGTAGTAATTTTATGTATTGCACTGTATTGCTGCTGCAAAAATGAGGAATTTCATGACAGATGTGTGTAATTTGATTCTGATACGGTGAATATTGTGTCTTGTGGAGTCAGGAAGGTAGCTTGCCAGTGAGTGGAAAAGGTGTTCTGAATGAATCATTCTGCATTTTATTGGTACGGTATGTGCTTGCTCTGCGTCCTATGAGTAACGCTGGCAAACACTCTGTAGAAATCACACACACCTAATGGTGGAGGAACTCAATGGGTCAGGCAGCAACTATGGAGGGAAAGGAATTGTCAATGTTCCAGGCCCTTCATCAGAACTGGTTATGCTAATTTGAGGCAAGCGAGGCTCCCCGCCATCTTGACTGAATTTTACAGGGGCATCATTGAGAGCGTCCTGACAAGTTGCATCACCGCCTGGTGTGGGAGCAGCCGAGCATCGGACCGGGAGTCCCTACAAAGGACTGTGAGAACGGCCGAGAGGATCGTGGGGTCTCCCTACCGTCCCTCGGGGACATTTATCAGGAGCGCTTCATACACAGGGCCCTTAGTATTATCGAGGATCCCACCCGTCCATCCAGCGTCCTCTTTGACTTTCTACCATCAGGCAGGAGACTCCGATGCATAAAGACAAGAACGGTCAGGATGGGAAACAGTTTCTTCCCTCAAGCCATTAGGCTTCTGAACTCCCTGCCACATTGCATTTGAAGTGTCACCGGATAATTTGTTCTCTACCCGATAATATTTAATTTATGGATTTTACTTTGTTTATCGATGTGTAATTCACTTGTAGATTTAATTCTTACTTCCCTAAGTTATTGTGTGTTATGTGCTTTACACCCTGGTCCAGAGAAACACTGTCTTATTTGACGGTATACATGTATATAGTTAAATGACAATAAACTCGAATTGACACTATGCTGCTGTGCTGCTTCAAAGACTCTGGTGGGACTTGAACCCACAACCATGGAACTACCTGATCACACATCAACAGAAGTCCAACATGGTACTAGAGAGCCCACAGAAGCAGGAGGTTTTCTCAAGTAGTGTTTCACTTTTACAGCAGCATATTCTCTGTGTTTCTTTGAAAGAAATGCAGAGTCTGTACACGGTCCATTTCTCCTCTGGGAAAGGAAATTATAGACAAGGTTAAGCTCAGAGGACAGAGTATCAGATCAGCGATTTCAATCCTTAGCAGAATGCAATCATTCTAAAAAAAAACTATCAAGAAGACAAGGCAGAGCAGGTAGTTGTGGTAATGAGAAAGCAAATCATAACAGAATTACGGGAACGGAGCTGCAGTCCAGATTGGTCACTGTCGAAGTTCACATTTTGGTTCGGAATCACCTGTCATACAAGCGATTTCTAAAAATCAGCAGGCATATTTTCATAACTGATAAACGCAAGAAAGTTTGCAGACACTGGAAGTCCAGATCAACACACTCAAAGCGCTGGAGAAATTCAGCAGGTCAGGCAGCATCTATGGAATTGAATAGATATTTGACATTTCGAGCCAACACTTGAGTCTTGAGTCTTGAGTCTTGATCTTGACCTTGAATTCAGAACGTCATACCTGTGCTTCCATCGCGAGCTTCGACAAGTGGGAGGAACGTGATGGGTGGGATCCAGGGCAATCCAAAGTGACACTCACAAAATGCTGGAGGAACTCAGCAGGTCACCTATAGTGAGGAATAAAGAGCTGATGTTTCAGGCCGAGAACCTTCATCAGGACTTAGCCCAAAAAGTTTTGGGTCTCAACCCGAAATGTTGACTGTTCATTCTGCTCCAGAAATGCTGCCTAACTTGTTGAGTTCCTCCAGTGTTTTGTTTGTGTTGCTCTGGATTTCCAGCGTGTAAAGAGTCTCTTATTTTTATGACCCAATGGAAAGCGTGCAGAGGAGGAGGTTTCAGGCAGGTGGCAATGATGTGCCACTGCAAGCCATCTTGGCTCCTAATAGGGGAGGCGTAGCATTGGTGTCTTGCTGGGTGTACCCCCGAGCGATGTGAAGCAGTTGTAGTGGTGTGGCTGGGCTTCACAGTCTGCAGTGGTGACTGAAGTTGGGACAAGTCTCAGCTAGCCCATGGCCAATCTGGTAAAGCACCTTGCGGCTGTTGGAAGCAGACACCGCCTCGCCCATCGCATGGTTGCACCTGTAATTATGTACTGTCAATGTTGAGCCAATTATGCCAGGGCATATTTGCCTGAAGCCATTCCATGGTAGTTTTTAATAAGGAGTGCAGCCTTTTACAATTCAATTTAATGACCAAAAATAATAATTAGATAATCCACCTGGCAGGTTCAGCTAGAATGAGGCTTGATGAGTGCATTACACAAGAGCTGGCCTGGAACCCAATAGCCATTCACTGTAAATTTATTATCAAACTCCATATATAAATCTGAGGTTCATTTTCTTGTGGGCATTCACAATGGGGTGGGTTTGATGTTCTCGTTCCCGTTTGCGCAATTTGTTTTTTTTTTTCTTTTTTGAGCATGTTGGTGGTTTGACTTTTTTTTTGAATGGCTGCCATGGCTTTCTTTGTTCTGTGGCTGTCTGGAGAAGAGGGATGAATCTCAGGGTTGTATACTGCACACATACTTTGAAAATAAATGTACTTTAAACTTGGAATCAAGGAGACAATAGAACCAATGTAAGTCCACACATAACAAGGCAGACAAATGTGCAAAAGACAACAAGCTGGGCCAATGCAGAAAGAAAATAATAATAATAATAATAATAAGAAGAAGAAGAAATAAGAAATAAATATTGAGAACATCAGAGAAGAGTCCTTGAAAGTGATTCCATAGGTCATGGGAACAATTCAGTGATGGGGCAAGTGGAAGTTATCCCCTTTGGTTCAGGATCCCGATGGTTAAGGGGTAACAACTGCTCCTGAACCTGATGGTGTGGGATGTAAGACTCCTGTACCTCCTATCTGATGGCAGCAGTGAGAAGAGAGCATGTCCCGGGTGGTGTGGGTCCCTGATGAAGGATACCGCTTTCTTGCGACAGTGCTTTGTGTAGATGTGCTCAATGGTAACAGACAGACAGACAGACATACTTTGTTGAATCCGAGGGAAATTGGGTTTCGTTACAGCCGCACCAACCAGGAATACTGAAGAAATATAACAATATAAAACCATAAATAATCAAATAATAATGTTAATCATGCCCAGTGGAAATAAGTCCAGCTTTACCTGTGATGGACTGGGCTGTATCCACTACTTTTTGTAAGCTTTGTTAGCGTAAATCAGATCTAACTGCAGCATCCTTTACCGAATAACTGTCTCTGTTTTGGCAACTTCTTCCGTAACCCACTGTGGTGCCAAGGGTCGGGTGAGAGGCAAAGATTGAGTTGACAGCCAGAGACTTTTCCCCCAAGTGGCAATGGATCATACAAGGAAGCGTAGTTATAAGGAGAATGGAGGAACATATAGTGGGCGGGGGAGGTGTCAGAGGTAAGTTTTTTACACAGAGTGTGCTGAGTGCATGGTACGCCCTGCCAGGGGTGGGGGTAGAGGCAAATACATTAGGGACGTTTAAGAGCCTCTTAGATAGGCACATGATTGATAGAAAAATGGAGAGCTATGTGCGAGGGAAAAGTTTGATTGATCTCAGAGCAGCTCAAGATTGTGGGTCGAAGGGCCCATACAGTGTTTTAGTGTTCTATGTTCTAAAATACGACACATGGTGCTACATAAGGAGATATTAGCAAAACAAGCCAAAAGTTTTGTCAAGACAGTTTTTAGAATGGTCATACAGGAGGAGAGAGGTGTAGAAACGCCAAGAGGTTTAGGGCTAAAGCAGTTCTCCGGTTAAATTAGGGCCATATAGCAGGTCAGCCTCAGTGAAGTACAGGCGACTCAGTGCTGGAGGATGTGTGGCCTTCCACAAAGTCACAGTGATTCAGAGGTGAGGAGGGTTGGGCCAGGAGGAGTGCTGCCCCTAAAATTCAGTGGGCTTCCTCCCAGCACACATACACACACACACACACACACACACACACACAGAGTCAGTCTACATATACACATACACAGACACACACACCATGCACACATCACAGAGATGTGTACATACATAGCTCTCTCTCTCTCTCTCTCTCTCTCTCTCTCTCTCTCTCTCTCTCTCTCTCTCTCACATACATACACACACACTCAGGCTGATGAGACTGAACTCTTTTCCCACGTCATGAGGCGCCGTCTCCGTCACTAGGTGCGTGCAAATATTATTGGTGCAAGCTCAGAACAAAAGTAAAAATTCTCTGCAGGTCGCAGTGAATTGGACAGGTCACAAAGCAAGCCTGTTAAGCTTCAGTTAACCCAGCCCTTGTGATCGCACTGTGACTCACATTTGTGGAGAGTGAACCTCCACAGTGACTGCACGGTGTTGTTCTCTGGGCTGTCCCTGTTACCAGGGGAACCGCGAGGACAGCCCAGGTTCTCTGGAAGAAACAACAGTCCAATTAGTTCTAACCCAGCTCATTTCCCAGTCTGGAGCAGGGGTGTTTCAAGGCAGAAGGAGGGAAGCGGTTAGTATAAATACTGATATTTATCAGTATTTGACATGATAGCATAGCGGTCAGCACTCCACTTTAGGTACCAGCAATCCAGGTTCAACTCCCATCACGGTCTCTAAGGACAAACAAGAGAAAATGTGCAGGTGCTGTAAAAGGGCCTGTTCCTCACTGTATCTCAGTAGATAGATAATTAAATTATTTTGTTGCAGAGAAAAATGTGATCAAGAGATCTAATTTGGAGTACTGGGTGCAGTTTGACCACCTACCTACAGGAAAGAGCACAGCGAAATTTTTCAAGGATGTTGCCGGGTCTGGAGGATCTGAATTATAAGGAAATATTGAATAGGTTTGGACCTCATTCCCTGGAACGTAGAAGATTGAGAGGAAACTTGATTGAGGTGTACAATATTATGAGGGTATGGATAGGGTAAATGCAAGCAGGCTTTTTCCACCGAGGATAGGTGGGACTACAGCCAGAGGTCATAGATAAAGGTGAAGGGTGAGGGGAAACTTCTCTCAGAGGATTATGAGAGAGTGGAATGAGCTGGCAGCTGTGCAGTTGTTGAAGTTTGTTTCTGAGAGTGCTCACATTCATATAGCGCCTCCCCCCCCACTCCCGCTTGCTTACCTCTGCCCTGATTGGCTACCCCTTCAGTTGACCTTTGAATCCTGTTGGCTCACGTTTCTTTGTCTCTTAGGGGTTCGTAGATGGTGTCAATTTTGGACATGTTTGTTATGGCATTATCAGAAGAAAACCACACTTCGACAAATTCTTGTCCCTGCTCTGTGTTTGCCTGCACCTGGACCTCAGCTAAAGCGGAGTCCTTCCTGGTCTTCAGGAACCGAGATTAGTGACAGTGAAACATGTCTCCATACTGCACGTTTTTATTCCTGAGAACAGGTTGAGAGTTCACGTTCTGCCTGACCAACGTAGCTCTTGTCGCAGTCTCCTCAAGTGATCCTGTGCACTGCAAAGCTTTTGTTGGTTGTCTTTACTGGTACCTTGGTTTTTGAGACGAGCTTCCTGAAAGTCGCCTTTAGTTTGTGAGCGATTGTGATGCCGTGAGGTTCGAGCAGTTGAGCTGTCATTTCTGATATATTCTTGATGAAGGGTAAGGTCATGCATTTCAGTGCGTGTTGAGAAGGTCTGAGCGATTTTCTCTCCTGGAAAGCATCTCCTGATGAAATTCAGTTGGTAACCGTGGTTCTGGAGATCCTTGAAAAAGGGCTTCTCTTCCCTGGCCTGAAGGACCATCTTGCAGTCAAAGCACTTGGGGTGTTAAACATCGCTCCTCCTCCCCTGTTCCATCAGGGCCACACACACGTTCTCAGCACTCAATCGATCAATCCATTCATGTGCCTGTCAGTCCCTCAAACATGGACAGACGTGCCCATGGCATTTCCAGCTCCCTCGAGTGACATAATTGACAAGTGTATGCATTTGATCTCTGCAAGTCAGACGCAAGTAAATTCATCTGGACTGCTCCTGTCTGGTTGACACTGAAAATCTTTGAAATTCACCCTGGCAGTCTGGGAGTTTTGTTAATCCATTTCTTAAGTAACATAACATCACCAGCACTTGAGTTTATCTGAGACAGGGGAGAAGAACAGAATACAACAATCATAAACACGAGGAAGTCTGCAGATGCTGGAAATCCAAGGTAACACACACAAAACACTGGAAAAACTCAGCAGGTCAGGCAACACTTCCTTTCAGGATTTGATGAAGGATCTCGGTGCAACACTTAGGCGCTGCGGAGTTCCTCCAGTGTTTTGTGCATGTTACGAAGGAACGAAGGGTGCAATTTTCAGTTGAATTCTGAGGAACACAAACAAGAGAAAATCTGCAGACCAATGCAGCACAAAGCAGTCCAAAGCAATGCAGACAAAATGCCGGAGGAACTCGGCAGGTCAGGCAGCACCTGTGGAAAAGAACAAAGAGTCGACGTTTCAGACCAAGACCTTTCATCTGAAGGGTCTTGACCTGAAATGTCGACTGTTTATTCTTCTCCATAGCTGCTGCCTGGCCTGCTGAATTCTGAGAAATGTACTTGATGGCACAATGCAGATAGGAGGTCAGAAATTCTTTTCAACACACACAAGATGCTGGAGGAACTCAGCAGGTCAGGGAGCATCTATGGAAACGAATAAATAGTTGACGTTTCGGGCCGAGACCCTTCTTCAGGACTGAGAAGGAAGAGGGGAGAAACTAAAATTTAAAACGGTTGGGGGAGGGAAAGGAGGATAGCTGGAAGGTGAAAGGTGAAGCCAGGTGGGTGGGAAAGGTCAAGGGCTGGAGAGGAAGGAATCTGATAGGGGAGAAGGGAGACCATAGGAGAAAGGGAAGGAGGACGGGACCCGGGGAAGTGATAAACAATGTTTGCATCAACAATATATTTTGTGCAGGGAGGAATAGTCTGAGAACTTGTATTTTGGTCTGGTATGTACCTATGTTGGGTGCTATCAATGGGCCAACATCAGAGTCAAGGTTATTGTCATAACACAAGTATGTGCATACGTACAGCAAGCACAAGAGATTCTGCACATGGGGGGGGGGGAATAAATAATCCAAGTTTCAAGGCCAGGAAACATAATCAGGTCTGGAAAAGAAAGGGGATGAAGCCAGAGTATGAGGTTGGAGCAGAGGGGATGATGTGAGAATCTTGGGAGTGATAGGTGAGACCAGGTGAAGGGGAAGATGGGTGGGTAAGGGAGGGGGATGAAGTGAGAAACAAGGAGGTGATAGGTGAGACCAGATGAGGGGTAAGAAAGGGGATGAAGTGAGACACTGGAAGGTGATAGGTGCAATCAGCTGAGGGGGAAGTTGGTGGGTGGGGGAGAGAGGATGAGGGCATGAATTGAAAAGCTGGGGAAGGGGTTGGGTGAGAAGGTGGGGGGTAAGATGGGTGGGTCGGGGAGGGGATGAAGTGAGACACTGGGAATTGATAGGTGAGACCAGGTGAGGGGGAAGGTGGGAGGCTGAGGGAGGGTGGTGAATTGAGACACTGGGAGGTGATAGGTGAGACCAGGTGAGGGGGAAGATGGGTGGGTTGAGGAGGGGAGATGGTGAGATATTGGGAGGTGATAGGTGAGACCAGGTGAGGGGGAAGGTGGGTGGGTTGGGGAGGGTGATGAAAATTAGAAGCTAGAATGTGGCAGGTAAGACCAGGTGAAGGAGGAGGTGGGTGGGTGGTGGAATGGGTGATGAAATACCAAGTTGGGGGATGGTAAGTGAGGATGTAAAGGCTGAAGAAGAAAGAATCTTCCATTATTCAATGCTCTATATACACAGGCTCAATGAGAAATTTAGTCTTGGCAGTGTTACGGGGACAGAGCAGCATACACAAATTAAACATCAATTATAAATATTTATACAAGAAAGAATATAATCAGAGCAAAATAAAAGCAAAGTTCATTTGAGTGCAAACTGTTGAAAGTGGACTTTCAATAGATGGTGTCTTTGATTATGTTGAATAGTTTGCTGAGGCATCAAGAAGTTTAGAAGGAGTCTATGGAGAGGAGGGTGGCTTTCTTGATGTGCTGAGCTGTGTCCACAACTTTCTGCAGTTTCTTCTGGTCACGAGCAGAGCAGTTGCTGTACAAAGCCTGGTTCTTGTTTACGTGTCTGTTTGAGCAAGCTTGCTGTGCAGAAATTGCCAGTTGCGTTTCCTCCGTTACGGCAGTGGCTACGCTATCTGAGTGATGCGAAGGAGCTCAGGAATACCCTGAGAGGTATCTGGAATGTGGTACACAGGGGCAGTTTACTCTTTGCAAACGTTGTTCCTGGCACTTTCAAATAGAAAGTCCTGAATGTTAGATTCACAGTCAGATTTATTATCACTGATGTATGTCAAAATCAGAATTAGATTTAATATCCTCGGCATATATTGTAAAATTTTTTAACTTTTAAAAATTATTTTTTTATTTTTTAACTTTGTGGCAGCAGTACAAAGCGATATATAATAATAGAGAAAAAACTGAATTACAGGAAGTGTATATATATTAAATAGTTAAATAAGTAGTGCAAAAATAGAAGTAAAAAAGTAGTGAGGTAATGTTCGTTTAGGAATCAGATGGCAGAGGGGAAGGAGCTTTTCCTGAATCACTGAGTGTGTGCCTTCAGGCTTCTGTACCTCCTACCTGATGGAAGCAGTGAGAACAACCAATGACCTGGGTGAAGAGGGTCCTTAATGATGGACTCCTCCTTTTTGAGGCATCGCTCCTTGAAGGTGTCCTGGATGCTATGGAGGCCAATGCCCATGATGGAGCTGACTAAGTTTACAACTTTCTGCAGCTTACTTCGATCCTGTGCAGTAGTACCCCACTTTAATACCAGACAGTGATACAGCCAGTTAGAATGCCTTCCACAGCACATCTGTAGAAATTTTTCAAAAGTGTTGCTTCCTCAGAAATTCTTTTTTGTTTATGAAGCTGAACTCAAATATAGATTCAACCTATTTGTATCACACAGGAATTTGGAGAAAGAAGAAATTAACTTTTATTGAATATAATGTGTTTAATTACATGAAGGTGCTGATGTTTTGCAATAGTTCAACTAAGCTGAAAATGTGTTGTTGATGATTTTCATTTGTACTCAGTGTCTGAGACTTCTCGTTTAAGTGTCCATCAATAATCAGCCAGCATTGATGGATTCCAGTTGTCCTGATACTGTTTCTCCATGACCGCAATGTCCTGGTGAAACCTTTCACCGTGCTCGTCTCTGACAGCAACAAGATTTGCAGGGAAGAAGTCTAAATGGGAATGCAGAAAATGAATCTTTAGTGACATGTTGCACTTCATGGTTTTGTATGCTTGAAACATGTAATCAACCAGCTGCATGTAGTTTGGTATTCTGTAATTGCCAAGAAAATTTTCAACAACATCTTCCATGTGATTTTCTCCGGTCCCACTCTAAGCTCTTTGGATGGCCTGTTTGATCTGTGGATCAACAAAAATGCCTTCTTTAATCTTGGCATCAGTTATTCTGACTTAAATTATTGATCGAAATGTCAAATATAGATTATTTCAAAAAATGGTGTGTGACAGGGAAATTTCATGGTAATTTTCATGATCAGCAGCGCAAAATCCATAAAGTGCACACAAAGGCATTCAGGAAGCAAAATCTTTGTTGTCCAGTGTAGCTTTAGAATGTGGTTGCCATGGTATTGTACTGTTGATACAGCCTTCTGATTGGTAGATTAATGAGGCCACTTGGAGAGAAAAACCAAAGGGAGATGTAAAATTTGTGAAAAGTGGGTCAGGGCTATTACAATGGACTGAAAACAAAAGAGGATGTTGGAAATACCCAGGCAGTGTTTGTATGTGTGTGGGAAGGGGGTGGGTGTGCAGAGAAACACTCAGTTAATATTATAGATCAGCAGTTCCCAACTTACAGTCTATCGACCCCTCGTTTAATGGTAGGGGTCCATGGCATAAGAAAGTTTGGGACCTCCTGTTACAGATGGATAACCATATGACAGAACTTCACAGTTCAGCCGTTCCTTTTAATATCAGAGAATGTATACAACGCAAAAGTCTTACTCTTCGCAGACATCCGCCAAACTGAAGAAAATCCCAAAGAATGATTGACAGGAAAATGTTGGAACCGCAAAGCCCCCTTTCCCCCCCTCCCATGCAGCAGTAAAGGATTAACCCTCCATCCTCCCCCTGACTCATAACCGCTTCAGCAAAAACATCAGCATTCCCCCCCGCCCCCACAACCACCCACCATTTATTTACTGGAATGTTACCTGGGTTTCAGCGCCTAAGTTACAGGGAAAGGTTGAACAAGTTAGGTCTTTATTCTTTAGAGCGTAGAAGGTTGAGGGGGGACTTGATAGAAGTATTTACAATTATGAGGGGGATAGATAGAGTTGATGTGGATAGGCTTTTTCCATTGAGAGCAGGGGAGATTCAAACAAGAGGACATGAATTGACAGTTAGGGGGCAAAAGTTTAGGGGTAATACGAGGGGGAATTTCTTTACTCAAAGAGTGGTAGCTGTGTGGAATGAGCTTTCAGTAGAAGTGGTAGAGGCAGGTCATTGGATAGGTATTTGGACAGGAAAGGAATGGAGGGTTGTGGGACTAGGTGAGAGTAAGCGTTTGGCATGGACAAGAAGGGCTGAGATGGTCTGTTCCATGCTGTAATTGTTATATGGTTATATGCAAGCAATAGCAAAGCCCCCAGTGACCAAGATCTAGAGTCTATCAAACACCACTGTCCATCCCAACACTGACATGCCACAGGCAAGGGAGAAAGAGGTGTCACTCCTGCTACAGAAAGGGAGATGACACAACCGGGGTAAATAAATCATCTGAGGTTATTGACCTCAATATTGAATCCCAAAAGCTGAATCATGTCCAATGGAAGAGAGAGAGACAAGTTTGATTTTTAGTCAATCTACCGTCTGGCACCCCTGACTGAATTTCCAGTACAATAATCTCAGGTGGTTACAGTGCACAAGTGGATTTGGAAAAACTGTTTAACATAAGTGGACCCTGGCAGAAAATCGAGCCCTACACATCTGCTCTGGGAAGCTTCTATTAAGATATCCAATATCTTTCAGCACATTACATGGGGTGGCTTTAAGAACAGCTCCAGAGTGCAACTGGTGGTGTTAATGATTGTAGTAAAGTCTTTGTAAAGAAGCAGTACATTAAAAAATAGTGCTGTAGTCCAATATTTTCAGTGCTTAAATAGATGCTTGAATTTCAATTATAAGCTGCTGAGTGTTTGCCAGATGGGAGTCCCAAAGTGAATCCTGAGGAATTGGAAGGAAATTAATATTGGCACCCTGTTTAAGTTCTTCCAAAGCCGTGAATCCCTTCCACACATGGCTCTGCCTAGAATTCAGGTTGTCAACTTGTGCCATCATTGCCGATTGATTCGAGAACCGACTGGTTGAAGGGAAGGAGCCGTTCCTTATCCTGGTGGTGTGGGACTTCAGGCTCCTGTACCTCCTTCCCGTTGGGAGCTGTGAAAAGATGGTGTGGTTCTGGTTGGTGAGGATCTCTGATGATAGATGCTGCAGATCCCTGGACCTGTGTTCAAATCCCACCACAGCAACTATGGTATTGAAATACAGTTAATAATTTGGAAACAGCTGCTCGCCTTAGCAGCTGCGTGACTTAGTTAGCTAAGTACCACACACAAAATGCTGGAGGAACTCAGCAGGCCAGGCAGCATCTATAGGAAAGAGTAAACAGTCGAAGTTTCCAAAAGCATACAGTTAGAGTTAGTGAATTGGCGTCAGAATGTGATGACTCTTGTGGGCTACCCTAGTAGATCTTTGCTGATTTGATTTGATACAGAATGAAGCATTTTGCTATATGTTCAGATAAGGCTAATTATTAGCTAAATAGGGCTAATATCTGAAATCTCTTCAGCAATGATTTAGCGGTAAAAAAACAGTGGGATGTTGTAACTGCTTCTTGGGGAAGTAATCTGCTGTCCTTTACCAGATCTGGCCCCGATGTCATCAGGAAGGAGGTACAGGAGCCTCACACCCCTAAATTTAGGAACAGTTATTACCCCTTAACCATCAGGCTCTTGAACCAAAGGGGATAAGTTCATTCAACATCACTTGCCGCATTGTTGAAATGTTCCCACAACCTATGGACTCACTTTCAGCTACTCTTCATCTTGTGTTCTTGATATTTATTGCTTATTTATTTATTATTATTGTTTCTTCTTTTTGTATTGTATTCTGCACTCTGGTTGAACGCCCAGGTTGGGTGGTTTTTCATTGATTCTGTTATGGTTATTATTGAGTATGCTCACAGGAAACTGAATTTCAGGGTTGTCTATGGTGACACATGTACTTTGATATAAAATATGCTTTGAACTTTGAACTGTTCCCACAACCCATGGACTCACTTTCAAGGACCTTTCATCTCATGTTCTCTATATTTATTGAGCATTTATTTATTATTACTTTGCATTTATTATTTTATTATTTCTTTCCACACAGAAATGGATCTCAGGGTAGTACATAAATGGTGACATATACATACTTTGATAATAAATGTACTTTGACCTTTGTACGTTGTGACTTTGAAACCACCTGAAGTAGTGACTGATATTTATTTATTGAGATAGTGCGGAGTAGGCTTTTCCAGCACACCGAGCCTCGTTGCACACCAATCCCTCTCTTTAACCCTGGCCTAAGCACGGGCCGATTTACAATGACCAATTAACCTACTTATCGGTACGTCTCTGGACTGTGGGAGGAAACCAGAGCACTTAGAGGAAGCCCTCATGTTCACGGGGAGAACGTACAAACTCCTTAAGGGCAGCAGCAGGAATTGAACCCAGGTTGCCTGTACTGTAAAGCATTATGCTAACCACTACGCTACCGTGTGTGGACGAATAAATAGCCGGTGACAGGTAGCTCATCGCCTGTTTCTCAACGGCACTTAGGGATGAGTTATAAGTACTAGCCTCATTGTTATGTCCTCTTTTCATTTAAATATTTTAGAAAGTAATAGATATTGGAAAGATTTTATCATTTAACTTTATTTTCTCTTTAATAAACCTTTACCAGTTTTGTGAGGCTTATCTCTGTCTGATAACTTTCCCTCTGTATTTGGTGACAGAATTTACATTGAGTCAGAACCAGGTTTAATATCACCAGCATATGTCGTGAAGTTTGTTGTACAGAATAATAGAGGAAAACCAATTACAGTAGGTATATATATTTAATAGTTAAGTAAGCAGTGCAAAACCAGAAATTAAATAAGTAGTGAGGTAGTGCTCGTGGGTTCAATATCCATTTATAAATCAGATGGCAGTGGGGAAGAAGCTGTTCCTGAATCGCTGAGTGTGTGTCTTCAGGCTTCTGCATATCTTCCCTGTTGGTAGCAATGAGAAGAGGAAGTGACCTGGGTGAAGGGGGTCCTTTACGATGGATGCCAGCCTTTTGAGGCATCGCTCCTTGAAGACGCTGTGGAGGTCAGCGTCCATAATGGGGTTGACTGCCTAAGAAGGAGGGTGGTTTGGCTTTGCCAAACCTGAAATTTTACTATTGGGCAGTTAATATTTGATATTTAATATTTTGGACACAAGAATCGATTATAGTATCTTGCCCACGATGGGTAAATTTGGAATGTAAATCTGTACAAGACTTATCATTGTTTTCTATTTTAGGATCTTCGCTTCCTTTTGCTTTATCTAAATTGAATAAACAAATAACCAATCCTATATTTAAACATACATTACAAATATGGTTTCAATTTCATAAATTCTTTGGCTTGAATAAGTTTATCTTATCAAGCCCTATTATATCTAACTTTTTTTTCGGCCCTCTTTTATGGATCACGCCTTTGTATTATGGAAAACAAAAGGTATAACATGTTTTCGTGATCTATTTTTAGATAATAGTTTTATGTCATTTGAACAGCTATCTAATAAATATAATTTGCCTAAAACTCATTTTTTTAGATACTTGCAAGTTAGAAATTTCTTGAATAACATGTTACAGTTTTTTCCGAAATTATGTCCAGCGGACAGTACGGAAATTTTTTAGCTCTGAATCCTTGCCAGAAGGGTTTAGTAGCCATCATTTATAATATGATCATGAAAATACGGCCAGGAGTATCAGGAAAAATTAATAAGGAATGGGAAAAAGAACTTCATTGTCTTATACCCACTGAGCAGTGGGAGAAAATTTTACAATTAGTCAATTCTTCTTCTATTTGAGATAAACATGCCCTAATACAATTTAAGGTTGTACATAGGGCTCATATGTCTAAGGATAAAGTTTCTCGATTTTATTCTTATGTTAATCCAACCTGTGACAGATGTCATTCTGAAGTTGTTTCATTGACCCATATGTTTTGGTCTTGCCCTTGCTTGAAAAATTATTGGAAAGATATATTCGGTATTATTTCAAAAGTTTTGAATATTAAATTGCAACCGCACCCTATCCCCTCAGCTCGGCGGACGACTGCATTTGTTACATTAATGGCTAGAAGATCTATCCTATTGAATTGGAAAGAAATTAATCCTCCAACCATATTTCAGTGGTTTTCTCAAACTATTTCTTATTTGACTTTAGAAAAAATTAGAAGTGTTGTTTTTGACCCTTCCATTAAATTTGAAGAAACTTGGAGACCATTTATTCAATATTTTCATATGAGCTAAACTGACTTTTCCTAAACCCTGCTTCTATTATCCTTAATTATTTGGATGGAGGTGTGGAGTTATTGACGCTGCTGTGTATATTTGACATAATGCAATGGCCCACGTTGGTTAGGTTTTTTTTTAGCGGGTTTTTTTTTCTTATTTACTCTTTTTTTCATAATCACTATGAGTTTGGGAGGTTATTATATATGGATTATCATCTATTTGTATTTATACTTTAACCTATTAATTATGAATTCTCAAACTCTCTATACCTATGTTTCTCTTATGTTTGTTTAAAATTAATAAAAAGATATAAAAAGAAAAAGAAAGGTGGGGTTGACTATGTTTACAACTCTCTGCAGCTTATTTCGTTCCTGTGCAGTAGCGCCCTTCCCCATACCAGACGGTGATGCAGCCAGTTAGAATGCTTTCCACATACATCTGAAGAAATTTGTAAGTGTCTTTGGTGACATTCCAAATCTCCTCAAACTCCTAATGAAGTATAGCCACTGCTGTGCCTTATTTGTTGCTGCATTGATAGGTTAGATCCAGGTTAGATCCTCAGAGATATTGACTTGAGATTGCTCACTCTTTCCACTTCTGATTCCTCTGTGAGGAGCGGTCTGTGTTCCCTCGTCCTACCCTTCCTTGAAGTCCACAGTCAATTCTTTGGTCTTACTGACGACGAGTGCAAAGTTCCTGCTTGCGACTCTACTCAACAAGCTGATCAATCTCACTCCTGTACGCCCTCTTGTCACCATCTGAAATTCTGACAGCAACAGCTGTGACGCCAGCAAACTTATAGGTGGCACTTGAGCCTAGCCACGCAGTCATGGGTGTAGAGAGAGTAGCGCAGTGGACTGACTGAGATGTGCCAGCTTTGATTATCCCTATGGCCTGAAACTTTTGTCATCACTGTCGACCACATAGCCGGTTTTTCTCTCTGCTTGCCTCATCCTTATGCCCATACACTCTTCCCACTTCTCCATCAGAAAGAAAACTAATACTTAATGCACTGGCACACATCCATTATGTAAATGAGACCTATTCATCAGGGATGTTAAAAATACATCGGCAGTTACAAAATTAGTTGAAAAGAGGAATAAAAAGAAAACCAGATTCTAAAGTAATTATAAAGCAATGTTTCAATATTTATTTAGGGAATATTTTGGAAAAGAAAACCCACAGGGGTAAATTGTTCAAATCAGCAAATAAAGCAATGTAAAAAAAGATTACTTTATTGCACTTTGTTTTTTTTATTATTTCCTTCCTGCCTTTTAAGAAATGATTCCATCCATCCCTGGTCATACATCATCTCAGCCATGACGTTAGATCGATAATTTTAACATCACAAACCATCAATTAGAAGCAGTCAGCATTGTCGGCCCATTAAGTAATTCTATCTTATTCTCCTCATGCTCCCGTCTGTGCAATACGTAGAAATACTACAAGTCAGGTAAGAAGTATATCTGGCCAGTGGTGCACCGGACTTCGAAGCAAGAGAACCCAGATTCAAATCCGGCCGGCTCCTTGCACGCTTTCCATCTGTGCTGGGTTGAACATGGAGCTAGTAACTCGGCCTCTGTAAAAGAACAGACAAGTGCTAAAGGGACAACAAGGTTGCTGCCCGATGCGCCACAAGGAGCGGAGAGGAACAAAAACACTGGAAATAAACGAAAAGTCAATAAGTGGCAAAAAAATGTCTCGATCCGAAACCTCGACAGTGGGTATATTTCATTAGGAGTTTGAGGGGATTTGGTATATCACCAAAAACTCTTGCATTTTTACTGATGAACCATGGAGAGCATTCTAACTGGCTGCATCACTTCCTCGTTTGTGGGGGGGGGGGTGGGGGGCTACTGGCCAGGATCAAAATATACTGCAGAGAGTTGTAAGTTTAGAGTGCTCCATTATGGGCACTAGCCTCTGTCGTAGCCTGGCGTCTTCAAGGAGAGATGCCTCAAAAAGGTGGCATCCTTCAGTAAGGTCCCCCAGCACCCAGGACGTGCCTTGTTCTCATTGCTACCATCAGGAAGGAGGTACCTGAAGGCAGACACTCAACGATTCAGGAACAGCTTCTTCCCCTCTGCCATCCAATTTCCGAAAGAGTACCAAACCCATGAACACTACCTCCCTACGTTTGTTTTTGCAGTACCTACTTAATTTCACTATATTCTGACTGTAATTCACAGATCTTTTTCTATTGTTATGTATTGCAATGTACCGCTGCCGCAAAGGCAGCAAACTTCATGACATATGCTGGTGATGTTGAACCTGCCTCTATTTCTGATTCTGACTCGACTGTCTATTTGACTCTGTTGAAAGTTGTCTGGCCCAGGGAATTCCTCCAACTTTCTGTGTGCTGAACCAGAATCCCAGCATCCTCACGCTCCAGAGTGTCCACTTCTCCAGCGTTCGAGGCAGAACTGCAGCGTAGCGGTTAGTGCAACGCTGTACAGAGCCAGCAAACCAGGTTCGATTCCCGTCGCTGCCTGTAAGGAGTTTGCACATTCTCCCCGTGACCACGTGGGTTTCCTCCGGGTGCTCCAGTTTCATCAGACAGTCCCAAGAAGTACCGGTTAGGAGGTTCATTAGTTATTATAAGTTGTCCTGTGATTAGGCTCGGGTTAAATGGGAGGGGTTGTTGGCGGCGCAACTCGTTAAGTCAAAACCAACTCTGGATGCCTTCAAGAAGGAGCTAGATAGATATCTTATGGATAGGGGAATCAAGAGATATAGGGACAAGGCAGGAACCGGGTATTGATAGTAGTTGATCAGCCATGATCTCAAAATGGCGGTACAGGCTCGAAGGGCCAAATGGTCTACTTCTGCACCTATTGTCTATTGAAAGGGTCTAATCTCTCAATAAAGTAAATAAACAAATTCCAGGCATTGGTGGATAACCGAAGCCCAAAGGCCGTGGGAACTGGGACAGCCTGTAATTTACATTGTGAGGATTCGTGGTAGTGCAGCAGTTAGTGAAACACTATTAAAACACCCGCGACCCGGGTTCAATTCCCACCACTGTCTGTAAGGAGCTTGTACGTTCTCCCGGTGACCAAGTGGGTTTCCTCCCACAGTCCAAAGACATACGGGTTAGTAGCTTATTTGGTCACGTGTGTAACTGGGTGGCCCAGGCTCGTTGGGCTGCAGGGCATGTTACCATGGATTCTCTCTAAATACAATAACAAATAAAATCAAAACTGATCGCCTCACTACAGCAAGGATGTGGAAGCCACGGAAAGGGTGCAGAGGAGGTTGACAAGGATGTTGCCTGGATCGGGGAACGTACCTTAAGGGAACGGGTTGGGTGAACTCGGTCTTTTCTCCTTGGAGCGACGGAGGATGAGAAGTGACCTGATAGAGGTGTACAAGATCATGAGAGGCATTGATCGTGTGGCTAGTCAGAGGCTTTTTCCCAGGGCAGAAATGGTTAGCACGAGAGGACACAGGTTTAAGGTGCTGGGGAGTAGGTACGGAGGAGATGTCAGCGCTAAGTTTTTTACTCAGAGAGTGGTGAGTGCGTGGAATGGGCTGCCGGCAACGGTGGTGGAGGCGGATACAACAGGGTCTTTTAAGAGACTTTTGGATAGGTACATGGAGCTCAGAAAAATAGAGGGCTATAGGTAAGCCTAGTAATTTCTAAGGTAGGGACATGTTCAGCACAATTTTGTAGGTTTTCTATGTTTCTAAAACTGAAACTCAGTCTTAATTAGAGAACCTTTACCCTGATCAGCACCGTCACATGCCAAGTCATGAGCCATTATGATCTCATGACCATGATTGCTCTTGGCAAATTTTCTACAGAAGTGGTTTGCCATTGCCTTCTTCTGGGCGATGTCTTTACAAGAAGGGTGACCCCAGCCATTATCAATACTCTTCAGAGATTGCCTGCCTGGTGACTTACACCTCCTTTGCTAGAGACGTATCCCTGCCCCTCTCTGCGTTTACCCTTTTCCCTGGTTAGATTCAATTTAGATTCAATTCCCCTCTCCCTTCGCTTTTTTCCAACCATGATTCCCCTCTCTTTGCCCCTTTGACTTTCTTTGTTTCAGCAGTGAAGTTTATGATGGGTTTATACCATCTGTGTCAGGGGGTTTCTGTTATTTGGAAAGGGAGATCACTGGGTTTTTCAAAGTCACAAGCCACATGCGCCTGAGTGTAGAGATTAGGCATGACTCAGCATTGAAACTTCCAACAAACGAAGCGAAACAGTCAGTAAATCCTTCCTTCTGTTACCCTCCTGGAAACATAGAAACACAGAAAGTAGGTGCAGGAATAGGCCCTTCGGCCCTTCAAGCCTGCACCGCCATTCAGTATGATCATGGCTGATCATCCAACACAGATTCAGAGAGGTGAGCAGAAAAAAAATGGGGAGCATATATACATATATATACCATATATACATATAGGATGCCCAAGTCTTAGTCATACATACTATTACACAGTACATATTTGTCAACATGGAGTGGAAAGCAAATTTGTAAATCTGGCGGGAGCAAAGGATGTTAGAAATAGCGAGGGTGCTGGGGGTGTCAGAAAAAGTGTGCCAGGGTCGGGGTGTGCCACCAGGCAAGGTCAATTGATTTCAGACAATTGGTTTATTGATCATCCCAGAATGCCTCTTTGGTGCTTCCCACTCTCTCCCCTCTCCCTTCCCGTTTTCCCAACCATGATTCCCCTCTCCCTGCCCCCCTTCCCACTCTCAGTCCACAATAGAGACCCGTATCTGAATCAGGCTTATCATCACTCTCATGTCATTTTTCTGTTTTTATTTTGCTGCAGCAGTACAGTGCAATGCATAAAATTATTACAGTACAGTGCAAAAGTCTTAGGCATCCGAGCTATATATATATGTGCCAAAGACTTTTGCTGAGTTCTGTAATTGCAGTTGGTCTGCATTTTGGGACTTCATCCAGTAGGCAAGCCTGCTGGTAGGAAAGTACAGCACAGAAACAGACCCTTCAGCCCATCTAGTCCATGTTGAACAATTTAAACTGCCTACTCCCATCGACCTTCACCAGGACCACAGCCCCCCATACCCCTACCATCCATGTACCTATCCAAACTTCGCTTCAAGATTGAAATTGAGCTCGCATGCATCACTTTTGCATGGCCTCTGGTTGTCACTTCAGTGGAAAAAGCCTGCTTACATTTACCCTGTCACTACCCCTCATAATTTTGTATACAGCTATTAAATCTCCTTTTAAACTTTTTAAACTAGTAAAGAAAATAAGATCAGAAAGTACGAGCCTCAGCAGGTGTATAAAAAAAGAAGTGTAGTTTAAAGAAAAAAGATAAAGATCAGATTTATTTGTCTGGGGCCAACATAACATGCCCACAATTGACTATCCCTCACAGGTACGTCTTTGGACTGTGGAGGAACCGGAAACCGGAGCACCCCGAGGAAACCCACACTGTCACGGGGAACATTCAAGCTCCTTACAGACAGTGGTGGGAATCGAACTCCAATCTTACAGCTAGCACTATAATCGCATACGTTTCTACACCATCCTTTAAGAGAAACATCGACTCTTTGGAGTACGAGGCCTCCGCTGATCAGAGTCGACCGTGAATATTGCGTCCTAGCTGTCTAAATACACAAGCCAGGCAGTACAATATAGAGAGCAAAATCCCCCTCTCCACGCATCTGATGAACCCAAAGTAACGGCAGAGACCGATACAGCTTGGCACCAGTGGCATGGCAGGAGTTGTCAGTCAGTGTTGAACTCAACTTAGGACTGCCTTAGGAGCTCCAGCTCTGGATTATTCCTTTGAGGTGTACTCCCGAAGCCTTCCCCGTCAGTGGGTGTAGCCAGAAGGCAGCAAAGGTTCGAGATCAGTTTTCCTTCTCCTCGATGAGCCGCCAACCATGGCTGATGAGCCCCATCTGCCCGAAGCAACTGGTTTTGAGGCTCCAGTAACCCCGCCTTAGTCCCTTTTCGTGTCAGTAGAAAGCAACATGTGAAGGCCGGGAGCTGGACTTGGTTATCAAAGGCCCACACCACTGGGAGCATTTGATATGCAGAGGGAGCTTAGCCTTATTACAAACCCCGGCTATACCAAGCTTAAAGAATCTAGAGAATGAGTGTGTAACTGAACAATGGTAACTAGAAAAACAGCAGACCTCCAAACATTTATTTGGATTAACCTTAAATGTAAAAGATACTACCACCACCATTCCAATAATAACAGATAATCAAAGGTCTGAAGAGACAAAAAAAGATTTAAAACTACATCAGTAGACAAAAAATACTGCAAGGCAAGCTAATGGGATTAAAGTTCTCTGAACCCAATGGCCTCAGTTCAAGCGTCTTAAGGGATGTGCAGATAATGTGTGTGTGGATTGTAATCTATCAAAATTCCCTGGATTCTGGAGAGGTCCCAGAGGA